>NC_092867.1:29802847-29883680 GCF_032062135.1 Pyxicephalus adspersus
TTATAGAACTAAATCTATAAGAGCTCCCTCTAGTGGCTAATCTGCAAATCTGCACATCATATTCTAGAATATGGGATTAGATATTGTAAATTATTGGTTCCATGACAACTATATTATTGAATACACTCTGTACTCTATACGCAGATAGATAGATAGATAGATAGATAGATAGATAGATAGATAGATAGATAGATGTTCAATGTGTTTTTTTATTTTTTGCCTGAGTCAATATAATGCCTTGGTCACCTTTCCTCTCACCATGGGGTTTTCCATGCTGTTAGCTATGGAGGGTGCATAAGACCAGGTAAGGACCATGCTCAAATTGGGACATTTCCCTCTTCTTCTTATGGCACTTCAGATATCTATGTGGCTTTGTTCACATTACTAAGGATAAAAAAGACCATCCAATACACAATGTTCTTCCTGCAGCATTTTGTCCATGACTGAGCCACTTTCCCAATGGAGGAGCCCACTGAGAGAAACAATTGAAAACATCAGGCATCCACAGCCTAAATACTTATAGCACTTGAATTGCCATTCCACAACTGGCCGCCTGCTGAACAATGAAGTGTGAACTGAGTCATTCAGCTCCATGCACACATTTAAACATAATTTAGGAGGCTCTCCGCAGGCTTCAGAACTGTCTGCCCAACACACACCACAACTGCAGCCTTAATACTCACCATGTGCTGCTTTGTTTGGGCTTTGCTAACAATCCTAGGGAACGTTAGCTGCTTACTAATGACTTATTCATTTCTGCATTAGTTTGGGGAATTTTGGGGAGAGTATTTGAGATATAAAAATCCATAGTAGGTGTAAAAGTCACTGCAGCTTTAAGTGCTCATCCAGTACTGCACAGATAGACAGTAAGATAATATATTATGTTTAGAATAAAATATAAACAAACTAATCATGAAGCATGTATATTTATAAAAAACATATAACTTTTAAAATAAATATGAGCATACACTATAATACAAATTACAATATGCCTACAGCAAACACCCTGGGAGCTGCAGTCATATTCTACTGAAAACCTCCACGGTCCTTCCCTAATAAACAAGGAAAGCTGTACTATTGACCAAAACCCCAAAAACAGCAATTATTTTTTTTTATGATTGGACTGTAGTAAACTAAACCTTAATTATTTACAAAGGGTAGCTGCAGACTTTGTCCAAAATGACTGCTCTTCTCATTGCCCTTTTAAAAGGGAACCATTCACATTGGAAACACTGAAATTTTGCTGCAAGATCAAAAATTAGCCTATTTGTTCCTTGACATATTATTAAGTAATTGAACTAGAAGCCAATAAAGCCTTTAAACATTAAAGCCCAATAATCCTAATAATAAATAATCATATTAATAATAATAAATAAATATTTATTAAGCTCCATAGCTGTTATTTTTATAATTTGTTTAAATAAATAATCAAATCTTTTAAATAAAGAAGAATAATGATGACAGCTCTGGAGCTTGATAAAATAAAATGGCAATGGTCATATAATAATATTCATAATGGCCATTGTGCATTCCATTACATTGACAATATATGAGACAAGTTTATTGTTAGTGAAAAGTACAATGCAAAGTGCACTATCATGCAGCAACCAGTTACTTACTATTGTATGATTTGTTCCTATAGTTTACAGCTTGCTTTAATAAATATATAAAACATTCTGTAACGTTAAGCATTGATATTTGAAGCTTTTCTTAAAGTGAACCTCCAGCCACAGCTTTTAGAACATCTGGATAGAGTAGTGGAAGGTTAGAGATTTATCTGCTGTTTCCTTTTGATGGGACCCATCTTTTTTCCCCAAGTATAACTAACAATAAAATAAGTTGTGGCTGGAACTAAACTTTAATTAGTGTATGTGGAGGAATTCCCCCTTGGAGACAATGGCGGCTACAACTAGAGAGGCGTAGTTTGGAGAAGTCTTACCTGTCAATGCTAATGACACATAAAGTCATAATTGAAGCTGTGCAGCACATTACATCCATTGCAATGAAGACGTTGCAAAAGAAATGGCCGAAAATCCATTTCCCCCCAATCAGGTCGGTGACACTGACAAAAGGCATGACAGCAATAGCCACAGACAAGTCAGCCAAAGCCAAAGACACGATCAAGTAGTTAGAAGGCTGACGAAGTTTCTTGACAAAGCAGACAGAAATGACTACCAAGCAATTCCCAGCAATAGTCAACAAAGTGATAAGAGAAAGGATGGCTCCTATGACCAGCTTCTCAATGTGACCATAATTAAGGATCTGCTCCCCACATTGGGTGTCATTTTCACTTAGGAAGTTGGAGGTGGGCATAGGACTAATTGTGGTGGCATCTTGGACAATCTTCAGCAAAGGCGGATTCAAAGAGCCTGAAATCATTCTAGAGGTGCTCAGGTCCTCCAAATCTTCTATAACATAGGACCTGATGTCACTGTATAGGTTGCTGTTGTTGATGAGGATGACCATTGTGGTTTGAGTAGCCCATGGGTAAACCCCCAATGATTGGGTCCAGCTCTTTCCAGGTGGTGATAGGGAACATATAACTGGGACTTCAGCTGTCAGCCCTAAATAAGTAGAACCTACCTTGAACTGAAATCATATTCTTGGTACAAGGATTCTTTCATCTTTGATGTCTTCTCAGCCATTTTTGGTAGTGCCTCCAAATTTTGGTGGTCATTCTTGGCTCCAGCTTTTCAGCAGTTCTGTGAACTGGTCATCCAAGTGATGAATTCATGAAATGTTATCCTCAAATGGTCATCCAAGCCAAAGAGATTGAGTATGTGTCCTTTCCCCAAGTTCTAGAAGATAGAAACTATTATCCTGAGTTTTGATCAACCTTCTTCTATAGATGTTAAGGGTTTCAGGCTAGGAAAAAAGAATGCATTCTCTGAAAGCTACACAGGTTTTAGTGATTTCCCAGGTCCTTTCATGTCGTTGCAGCAACGTAAAGACAGTGTGAGTAGTTTCTATACTAAAGGAAAAAGCATCAAATCTATCAGTTCCATCATACTGCAGTGTAGATGAGTAAGCAGAGTTTGTCATTGTAATGGCGACATCTAGTGGACACAATGCTTAGGTCACCCAAATAAATTCTGTAAAATTCTCCAAAATTCTGTAAAATTCAATATACTTGTACCTACAGAACAGAGACTGCCATTGCTAATCTCTTTGTAAAACGTTTGATGCCTGGATTCATTACTTGAAAATACTGGCATATAATATGTATGTATCAATAAAATTAAAAATCTGCTACTTGATTCAGGGTAGTATCTTAGAAGGTAGTGAAGCTTTTGCACTAAAATGAAGGTCAGGGAGCTAGCATTTCAGAAAAAAAGGTTTACAGTGACATAATACTTTATTAGATTTCCTTCAAAGCTTGCCAATTTAACAAAACCAGCTAAATGCTTACCCAAAAAATGATACAGGTATGTAGTATGTGAAACAATCATGCAAACACATAAGTGTAAGCGCCACCTGGACCTAGCCAAACAATTAATATATAGCTTGTATCTTAGTAAAAAGCCTGACTGTCATAGTCTTTACTGGAGATGCTTCTCAGTTAACCATTGTGGACCCCCTTTTATTTCTGCTCTCATATCTCTGGGTTTTCTCTATGCAAAGGTATATTATAGTCATGTTGGAGTCCTGCTTTATAAATATGTCATTTGTTACTGTATGACATTTTTATATTTTGTTTCTTTTTCATGTTTGATTTTTCTGTACTATTATTATTATTATTATTATTATTAATAATAAACAGGATTTATATAGCTCCAACATATTACGCAGCACTGTATAGTAAATGGGGGTTGCAAATGACAGACGAATACAGACAGTGACACAGGAGGAGTATAGCTGTATTTTTTCAATCCTGGATTTCCACTACATGTAAAACCTATTTAAATGAATTAAACATTTTATTTTAAAAATTCACGTAAAACAGTTGTTGATAATATTGTCAATCTGCTGGATCAGATCAGATGTAAAACTGGCTCGCAATGGCTGTCATAATAATGGAAAAGGACAACAAGGACAGACAGTTTTTTTCTGCAAAGTGCATAATTACAGAAGACTAACAGAAGTTGTCACCCTTCACCACTCTATACAAAATGGGAAAAAAAAATGCCAGCTAAAGTTACAATTTTATGGATGCTTTAAAGGATTTGCATTCAGTACTTTATTTACCAGAAGTGCTTATAGCTGTCATAGGAGTGTCTATGTTATATATAAGTATTCATATCTAATAAAGGAATACTGTAATGCAATGCAGTCACTGTATGTCATTATGTCAGGAGGACAAAGTATGAATCCTGCAGTGATTTCTGATAATTTAATCCTCAGGAGCATAGCTGACAGCCAATGTAAGAAAGACCACTAAGGATGATACCTGTTGAAGATCTCAAATTGCTTGGTTTCAACAAACCTATTGTGCAAAGACAACTTCTTTTTTTCTGATACAAAAGAGATATTACCCCTTAAACCCAAATTCCTGCACATCTCTTTAGAAACCATTTCCATAACTTTTCTTTTCCATTAGAGATCAGTTGGACATGTATAACTACACCAATGAGCAAGTACATATATAAAGGGAATTAATTTAGTATATATTTTAGTATAGGAGTGGAAAGTATAGCACGCAATCAGAGTTGGGTTTACAGTAGTCATATCAGCAAGATATCGAGATCTAAATGCTGGTTTTGGACTTTGCTCATTTCAAATGTTCATTTGAATTCCAGAAATCTGCCATGCTCCATTGCAGCAAAATGTTTTGGCAAAATAGTTTGACGACATGATAGCATTTTGCAGGAAACTAGTACGTATTAAGTGTTAGATAAATAACGGTTAAGAGAAGTTTATGTAAATCTTAAATCTCTCTTTTAGTATGTTTTGGTATAGGCCTGTTGTGAACCCTGCTTTAGTTAGTCATTAAACTACCCAACAGACCTGATAGGAAGGAAAAAAAAAAGAAATATGTTTGCAGGCTGACAGCACTTCTATGAGAAAGCTTTAAAATACCACAGTTAGCCCATTCAAAGCACATAGAAACTGCTGGTATGCACCCAAACCTTGCTGAAGGTCAGTATGTTTGCATAAACTGCCCTTGCCTTTGCAGTGGCGGTGTGATTCTTCCTTCCAACCACAAAGCTAGAAGTGTTTCTTTCCAGGAACTGCAGCTCAACCACATTGCACCCGTGTTCAAATCAATGCAGAAAATGGTTTCTAATAGCTTCCATCTGGCCAAAATGGAATGTCTGGAAGTGCAGTTGGTACGGCGGTACAATGTTGTATTCAACTGCAAATCTAAATGTTCTGTAATGTTCCCAGTCCAATAGAAGCACATGATTTCAGTTGCATTGTATTATGATGGTGTTGCAGTGTGGTTCCTGAATAGAACATGTGGCTTCCAGTAAGAACAGCATCACAACCACAAGCGCAAAAGCAACATACACAGCACATTGGCCTGCGGTGAGGTTTGCTGCTACTGCCATAGCAGCAGTTAGCTATGTACATGAGAGTGGCTAATCTTGTGGTTTTAGACTAGACGTCTAAAGCAGCCTTTGACTTTGTTCAGATGGGTGGCACCCAACAAGGGGTGATGGGCCAGTAATCCTGGTGACTACCTGGCTCTTTGTTGCTAGGTGCCACCAGGTCGAGGCCCCCGGGATCACCCCAAAAAAGGGCGTGTCAGCAGAGGTGGGCTTCTGAGAAGAGAGTCAGACAAAGAGTCAGGCGTATTCCCAAAGTGCTTCAGAGTCAAGGCTGCGTCAGTAACCAGGTTGGAGGTGAGGCCAAGTAATGTTAGAAACATAAACTTTTCGTTATCAATACCTCCAGGCCTTTCTGAAATTGTTTGCCCTGCTTCCTAGGTTTTCCTCTTTTTTCTCTAAAGGTCAATACATCAATAACACCTATGAGGGGGTGCTAAGAAGTTCCTGGGCTTGCCCCCTTCCTGATGAAATCGAAAAATGGGTGTGGGGGCATATGACAGCCTAATATCTTAGAATGTAACTGTGCAAATATCAGGTCCTTGCGATTCTTAAAACCGTTTTTTCTTTTAGTGAGACGCTGTGATGACAGAGGCACAAGCAAGTTTCACGTTGTTGGAGTTACAGGCCGTCATTGAGTTTTTGTTTCTCCACTGAAAGTCAGCAAAGCACATTCACACTGAGATGTCACAAACACTGGGGGAGAAGTGTCCTTCCTACAGCACTGTCAAAACCTGGATATCACGTTTCAAGACTGTTCATTTCACAGATGAAGATGAGCTCCACAGTGGGTGCCCCCCAACCTCAACTGACCCAGGAACCTGCAATTCTCTCAATGAGCTGATTATTGAGGACCGGCGAATATCTGGAAAAAAGATAGCCCAGATACTTGACATCTCACGGGAGTGTATTGGGTTTGTTATCATCACTATCCTAGACATGTGCAAGCTTTCACCGAAGTGGGTGCCAAAATGTTTGAACGGTGATCAATTGAAGGAATGATTTGAAGCATCCAAAGCTGTTTTGGCCCATTTTGAAGCTGAACAGGACTTTTTGGCTAGGTTAGTGAGTGAGGATGAAACTTGGCTCCACATCTATGATCCTGAAACCAAGGAACAGTCAAAGTCATGGCGTCCGTTTTCTGGGACAAGAAAAGAGACGGTATTCTGTTGGTGGACTACCTACCTCAGGGCTCTAGTATCACCGGACAGTATTATGCTAACCTCCTGGACCATCTGAAGGAGGCAATTAAGAAGAAACGCTGTGGAAAGTTAATGAAAGGGATCCTTTTTTTGCAGGACAATGCACCTGCGCACACGCCCAACTTTGTTGCTGCCAAATTGAACACCCTGGGTTTCCAATTGGTCAACCATCCCCCCTACTCACCTGACCTGGCCCCTTCGGACTATTATCTGTTCCTGAATTTGAAGAAACACCTGAAGGGGCAACGATTTCTGACGTCAAAGCTGCTGCTGAGAACTTGTTTGCGGCCCAACCAAAAGACTTCTATTTTCTATTCTAGAAAAGCTGCAACTACACTCTACCAAGTGCATCAGTCTCAGGAGGGAATATGTTTAATAAATGTGTTATTTCAAAAGTCTGGCTCTCTTTTTTCTGGGCAAAGCCAGATACTTCTCAGCACCCCCTCGTAAATGAAAACTACATATATCATAACAAATACATAATCATTACATAATATCAATTATTGCACCAATATATACTGTACAGGTACAAGGAGCCAGAGCCAGGATGTTAACACTGATATCCTTGCAATGCTTCTCTGTAGTGCAAATATTTAAATGTAATCTTTGCTTTATTTGATATACATTACAGCCAGTGTCTTCCTGTACAACATCAGCTTTATTAATTATTGATGAATGACAAAAACAGTACTCCTAGTAAATTGAAATTCTAAACCAAGGGCCAGCAAAGGTCACACAGTGAAACGTGTAGGAAAGAAACTTCACCTATGCTAAATGATTAGGAGTTGTCTCTTACTTTCCTTTAGCCCAGCACTTTGGGGTCTATTTATGAAGCAGTGAATCTGAATTTCAAGGAAACATTCCCTGGTAGAGAAAAAATTACTGGAATTGAAACCCATGGTCCTGGAAGATTCTCCAACAGGGAATGATTTGTTAAACCCCATGAGTTACAAGATACCCCATGTAATATTGATTACAAAAATAGATCTTCTAAAAAGCTGAACATTTGTAGATATCATTCCATCACTCCTGCACTATATAGCATTGTTGTTATAGAGAACCTTCCGAATGGCTGAGTTCATGTATTTCCAGTGAAGAATACTTAATGCTACAGTATTCAAATACATTTTACAAAAGTGTGCACTTCCAACCTTGTGGCAACAGTTGGAGTGGGAAGAGGGGGAAATGTTTTTCTATTGGAGCATGGCTGTGGCCTGGACACCAGTTCTGCTCAAGTGGGACCCTACTTTCCTCAGCCTTTCAGAGTACATGTGCCAGCAAAAATTTGGCAGCTTGTTGGGTGACAGTAAGACAAACCCTGGCCGGGGCTTTCTGCAGATATGGTTTCAGATGTCAGTTTGCTAAAGGGCACAACAGCAACAGATGTTGACAAGTCCATGGCTATGTGGGTTGAAAGGGTGGCTGACCAGGCTCATGGGTAGGTGTAGGGTGTTTTCTCTTTGCTTCTACCTTTGCGAGTGCACCATCATATCAAGTGGCCAATCTGAATGACTATAGAGGATCGCATGACTCTAAAATAAGAGTTACCTCCATACAGTCTATTCACTGTGATGAGAGGTGGAACCACTAGGGGGCCCCGTGGTTTGTTCAATGGGGGTGTGAGCCCTAAGAAGGGCCTAAGTGCACAATCTAAGCAGCAGTCTGCTCTTCTCCAGAGCCTCTAGAGGTGAGGGTGTTGCACTGCAGACTGTTACCAGGTTGCAGTCCTTGGGCACACCAGGGGGCAGAAAAACAAGACATAGCGAATCAGTGAGCAAGAATCAAGAATAGTCAAAGAAGGCTAGGGTTGAGGCAGGCAGCAAACAGGTCAAGTCAGAAGCAAAGCCAGGGGTTTAGTACCAGAAAGACAGAAATAGACACCGGTGACATGGGGGTCATCAAAGACACAAGGAGACTCATAAAACAGGCATGGGTGACACAAGGGTCACCGAAGACACAGAGGAAGGAAAGAGATAAAGGAAGGCACTGGGAACATCGGAACAGAAGGATAGAAACTGCACAAGGGTTTAGGCAAGGGAACAGTAGACTGGACAACAAGGGGTTGGAACAGGAGCTCGACTGGGAAACACTTGAATAATGCTCAAACACAGAGCACTCTGTCCGAGCCAGCTAAGTAGCCAGGGACTATCAAAAGGCTATCTCGTGATTGGCCAGTGGAAGGGGCAATGCTGATCAAATTTGGAAGGTGTGGTTGGGATCAGAAGTCCCTGCATGCACAAGAGAGAGGTGCTCACACTTTACCTAGAAGGAGGTAAGTGTGAGAGAAGAAACATGTTAGTTGGGCATCCTAACAGCACATTAAAGATCTCCTAGGATGAGTATGTATCAAAGTCTAATTACCTTTTAATAATCCATTAAGTGTTAACTAGGAGTTTCAGGCATATTTCATCATTTTTTGGCAGTTTAAGCATATTAGAAATTATTAGATGTGGTTAGATTGTATTCTATGAAATGCAGACTTCTGCTTTCTCAATCTGTTCAATCACACCCTCATATCTGCTCATGACAGTAACATCTCTCTCTTTCAGCTTAGAAGTAGAAGTGATAAGTAGGAGAGGAAGTAGCGGTACCAGTAGATCAGAAGAAAGAAAATTAAAATAAAACATTTTTTGTACATTCTGTTCATAAAACTATTTAGGTAGTAATTAGTGATTAGCTACTCAGGACAAAAAAGGTAAACTAAGCTAAATACAATCTTTTACTGAAATCAACCCACAAAATATTCTTTTGTGGTTTATATGTTTCAATATATTTCCACATGGACCAGCTAAGAAAATTCTTATCGTAATACCCAACTTTACTCCACAGGGCATGCCTTTGATTTTGTGAGGGTACATTCTTGATTGGACAGCTTTTTAGAGGGGTTGTTTTGTCCAGTATTGTTAAACTCTGAGCTGTTCTAGTTGGGTTTTCACCATTTTGGATCTTATTTTAGTATGTGACTCATTCTCTCTGCATAGGTGTGGAATCAAAAACAGACAGATTGGAGATCCATTGCCATCTATGACAATTAGCTGAACACCTGAGTTGTATACTCATTCTGGGTTAGTGATTGAAAAGGTATTAAAGCTAGAGTTTATTTCTATTGAAGCTTGCTTGATAGTGTTAAACTTGACACACCTTTTGGTTTCTACCATATCCTCAGCTTTAGTGTCTGGGTATCGGGTCATTTATAGATCAAAGAAGAAAGTTTATCAAGAAACTACCTTGATGTAATCATGAAACATACAACAGGAACAAATGTAACTAAGAGGTGACTAAATAGATGAATGTTTTTGAAACTGGTGCCATTGCACATTTACATCACCCATGTTTACTTGTTTTGCGAGAAATGGGTATGTTTTGGAGAGGAGCTTCAATGAAAACAGATTGGATGCTCTATTAGCTATGGAAGTGCAATCTAGAAATACACAATATAGGAAATTGAATAATTTATGAATTACATATCTCCACTTAATAGAATTCTTCCACCTTATTATTGCTTCCACAAGAGCACATTTCCTTTATACTTTATTATAGTTTATATTTTCTGTGTCAGAACCTGGGTTTCTAGTTTCTAAAAGAACACAAGGTTTAAATAATGTAAAGGTCTATCCTACTTTTCTTACATTTCCTGTATAGTTGTATTATTTTAGTGAAGTCCAAATATTTTATTGGTATGGTTATATTTAAAGAATTACCTTTTAAATATTGGATGTAATAATGAAAGTCATGTAATCTGTGTCCAATGTGCGTCTATGGAAGATTTATGTAGAAAAGAACCTATGCAAAGAGTAGTAAAATAGCAATATAAGAAGCGTTATTATTTTCTTTCAGCTGCTGATTTATGTTAATAATTATCTAACTTCTAAATGTCCTTATAAATGGATATTTATTTTCTTTGTAAATTTGTTTGATGTTGTTTATTATTACATGTCTAAATATACCTTGTTATTTTTTTTTAATCATAATCATAAAGTTTCATACACAATGGTTATTCTTGGGATTTATTATGACTTGAGAAATAAAATAATTATAATGTGTATAATAATAGAGTAGCATATGGTAGTCCTGCTGTAGGCATATAATCACTCAATTATACATGCTATGTTCTGAGCTTTTTTGTTGCTATAAAAAAGACTTTTTGTCAAAGCATGGCCAGCATTTCAGTGTGCGCAGCAAAAATGCAAACATGCTGCATAAATGCTTTATTTTTTGACCTTTTTGATGCATTTGAAGCCCATTTAGAACCCAAAAAATACTTTGGATAGTAAACCAGTAACAGTGGTACAATATGATAAAAATTTTTGGAATAGAAGAAGGGGAAAAATAATTGGTTTAGGTACAGTAGGGCACAATTTTATAAAAATAAGCAGCAAAAGTGTAGTAAAACAAATGCATCCATCTGCATTATATCCTGTTTATTTAAAAGCCGAAGCAAAACTAAACTACTAAATAGCCATAATATTAGCAAAGATCTGTTGTGCTATTTGTATTTTAAAACATATTTCTTATTCTGTGTTGTGGAGCTTCTAAACCGTATTCTAGCTTCTAAACTAATGTTTATTCATGGGTATTTGGCTAAAGCACAGACTTTTAGCACTACAGCATAATATGATAATTAGTTCCTGCATTTTATCACTGTCATGTAACCTAATATACAGTAAGTAATATTACTTTTAAATATAAAAATACCCTGTCATTAAAAAGAACACATCAAAGTACCAGGATGAGTGAATGTCTAAAATGTACCATTCAGGCAGACAAATATAGTTTCAATTATGCATTAAGAAATTTTAGTTGATATTTGAAATAAATATATTAAGAAGTGGTGAGCAAATAGAAGATAATTCTCTAAAGGAGTAAAAGGAGTAAATGTAGATCAACTCGCAAATGTAAATCCTAGTAAATAAGCTAAATCTACTTACTTTGAACAACCATGAACAATGTAGTCTATTTTTAAATGTTTTTACCTATGATTCACCAAACTTTTATCCAGAATGTATACATCTTTCAATGTATGAATCATAAAAAAGTTAAAAGTTGATTCAAACATTTTCAACTTGACAGAGGTTTTAGCACTTTCTGTTGCCTGCAGAAGCCAAAGGGATCAGTAATTTATTTGTTTTTCCTCTGCTTGGCCGCATCCACACTTTCCCCTTTAATCATAGGCACTCTGTATGAGATGTTTCTTTCTCAGCACCCCCAGCATTCACCCTAGGGCTGTGAACAACTGGAGGGAATTAGTGGCATATGGGCTGCAGCCAATGAACAGATAAGTTCATGGCCATGGTCCTGTCCTGACATTGGTTGACAGTCCTTTAAAGCTTCTCAGGTCCCATTAACTAGTTGCATTAAGTTCATGCTGTGATTTTCTGCTGGATTACCTATTGCTGACTCTGCCTGTTTTCTGAGATGTGATTGTTTGCTGCATAGATGTTTTGCTGTGACCCTGACTCTGATGTATCGTACCTCTTGGATAACTCGTACCTGGCTACCTGTACCCCTGGCTCTGCTTCCTGGACTTGTTCTCCTCTGCACTCTCCTATCATGCGTCATGCCTCCTTTCCTTCTCTTTTTCTGGTTGGAAGGATTGTAGCATCTAGTTCCTCCTTCCCAGCCTTACTGTCCCTAACCCCTGTCTTTCTAAAAAAATTGATTCATCTGCATAGGAACCAAAGAATGCTCACTCCTGGAAACTGAAAACTAACCATTAAAAAATGTTAATATCTCTTCCGTTCTCTTGTAACTGTAAACTGTAATACCCCATATTTTTTATTTTTAATGGTTTAGGTACCAAGTGTACATTTTATACATTTTTGTTTGTACATGATAATGGTTAGATATGAAGTCATGCCACAACATAGGTGGTGAATATTCCAAAGTATAGTTATCCTTTTTTTAAATCCTGTAAGTTGTCTCTTTTAATGCAATGTGCATTGGAGCAATTGTCTACTGTTACTAACAATAACACAGTGTCCTTCAACAACTATTGAAGTATTCTGCTTTCCTATCAAACATACTACCTTAATACAAATTTAAACTAGTTAATAATATGTTTTCGTTCTCGTAATATAACCTCAGCAGAATTCAATGCTATCTATTCAGCAAAAATAATATTGTGAAGCTATTCTTCGTTTTATTGTTCATTGGGTGTGTTCCACTCCATTATGTGATAGTCCTCCATTCTTCCTGGGGATGCACACAAGGCACATATTATGGGAGGATTTGTGACATCTCTTTATAATAAAGAAATATTTCTTTAGTTTTTTTATACTATCTAACAGTCACATATACTAAAATTGTGCATTTGCAAATAGTTCTAGAACATAGATATCATTGCATATTACAAATATTAATATACCTAGCATATTTAAAAGCAGTAGAAATGAAAAGTATTAAATGTTCATGTTCTGCCAAGTCTTGTTTGCCATCAATCTTTTGTACTGATCTCAATGTTAAACCCTGCTTGACAATTCTTTCTTTATGTCTGCAAAACAGCCCTGACTTCCTTCCTTGTATTTTTAAATATTAAGACTGTTGATGTCAAAAATATCCATCATCACGGGAGTAATTAAACATTTTGACCTTCCTAATAATTTAAAAGAAAATACACTAGCAGCCTATAATAACCCTTTCATTGTTCCACAATTTATTTATTTTTTATTGTTTGCCTGAAATATACTTTTTCACCTTGCTTATTTAAAGCAAGATTATAAGGATATGTTGGAAATAACTTGAAATAACCACTAGAAAAATACAAATTGAAAATAGGACTTGCAAGGTGCTTGCACAATACTTTTGGTGGATGGTTAAAAAAACCTGAGCATATTTCACTTTTGGTAAAGTGTGTGTAACACACAGAATGCAGGGGTGAGACATTTGTAATCTACACAGGACAGGGGTCAGGTATATGAAAAGTACATGAGGCAGAGGTCAGGTGTATGTAATGTGCATGGGGCAGAGGTCAGGTGTATGGGGCAGGGGTAAGGTGTACCTAATGCATATAGGGCAGAGGTCAGGTGTATGTAATGTACATGGGGCAGAGGTCAGGTGTATGTAATGTACATGGGGCAGAGGTCAGGTGTACGTAATCTACATGAAGCAGGGGTCAGGTGTATGTAATGTGCTTGAGGCAGGGGTCAGGTGTACGTAATGTGCATGCGGCAAAGGTCAGGTGTATGGGGCAGGGGTAAGGTCTACCTAATGCATATGGGGCAGAGGTCAGGCGTATGTAATGTACATGGGGCAGAGGTCAGGTGTACGTAATGTACATGGGGCAGAAGTCAGGTGTATGTAATGTACATGGGGCAGGGGTCAGGTGTATGTAATGTGCTTGAGGCAGAGGTCAGGTGTACGCAAAGTGCGTGGGGCAGAGGTCAAGTGTACATAATGTGCATGGGGCAGGGGTCAAAAAGTTTGCCGACCCCTGGTCTAACCCTTCCCCTCCCACGAAGTTCTTGTGTTTTCCATTTTATTCATGGTATAAGCCAATTCTACCACAAGGTGGTGACATTGATTAGCAATAGCAAAGATTATACTTCATGAAAAATGAACCTCACCTGAAATACCATTTCTAACCTAAGTTACCTGGCTAATATACATATATCATTTATGAGACCCCCCTTCCCTGAAATTTTGATGGAAGGCATGGGGTCTGGTATGGAAAAGATCATGGGGAGCACAAAGTTGCTGCCCCTTTCTTTTCTCGTCTTGTTTATATTTTAGGGGTTTTGTTTTTTATTAAAGAGTTTCAATGCTCACACATTCATTTATGAATTGGCTTGGGAAAAAGACAATTATATAGCGGGAGACATTTGTGACATAATTCTGTTCTGAGGCCCGAATCTAAAAAATCTTGACTTTTGCAATGCTGGAACTTTTAACCAGGAGGAAAGGGGGACAAGAAAGTTTACCTATTATGTGGCCCAAAAATTTCTTGTATCTAAGACAAAAACAATTATAATTTATGTCAATAAAAATTACTGAATTTGTTCCTTTTAGAGAAACAATGTTTATAATCCAAAAAAGAGCATTTGTAACTTTCAATCTTAAAGTACACTGTACATTGCATAGCCAAGTTTATATGTCATGCTGAGTCACAGCTCCACAGGGCAAAGTGGTTGACCCTCTGTGTTACCACCCTAGTGGGTGCAGACATGCATGGGGCACAGGGTTTAAGCAGTAGCTTGGTTTTCTCCAGGGCCTCCATAGGTGAGGATGTTGTGTGCCGAGCTACTGCCAGGTTGCGGCCCCCATGCCTGCCAAGGCAGGTGACTGCTAACTAACAGGAACCAAAAAGTAGACTCAGAGCAAAATTCAAAGAGTGGGTGAGCCAGCAGGAGGCACAGATGCCCTAGACTTACGGGGAGCTGTAACACTGAGTATTAGAGTCTAATACCCATTCTCTAATACCCAAGTCTTACAATATTATTATTGTGCATTTCTAATTCACATTATTCTCAACTACCAACCCCTACCATGGGTTGTCATTTCACAGAAGGTCTGGTCGTGAAGGTTATTTCCACTGTTCATCTTGGTAACGTCCTATGCTACTGATTTGTTATTAAAGAATGGAAATGTTTTTCTCCTTGGCATGATCAAATGTTTTGTTTTCTTTACAGCTCCATACCCATAGACCCAGCCAGCAGTGGGTACTTTGATCTGGTGCTAACATTTAATGTTCCATTAAATTCACAGCGTGAGGTACAGTATGTGTCGGCGAGTGCCAATTAAAGTAGTAACTGTACACAAGGATTTTAATACACATGAAGATAAAAAAAATATAGTAAATCATATGTATTATGATGTACAATGTGCTATATTGAAGCAATATAGGCTCAATTTAGTGAACAATAGTGTTGGTTGAATTTGTCTCAGTTCTGTGAAAGGTTTGTTTGGTCCACCTTGGGGAAATCTTTGATTTCAGAATATCAGAATCCAAACCTAATATTGTCTTGCTATCTTGGGCCCTTTACTCACAGCAACCAGCCGCTGACTACTGTGTACATGGCTCCAACTGTTAGTTCCTGGGATAAATATTGGGGAGTAAACCCTTGTTAAAGTACATAACAATGGGTATTTTTATTGGCTAGTAGTTATTAAGGGGAGTTCCACATCCTGATGACCAACAGCCAATGGGTACCACTACAATGGACATACTGAATGATATTTACCCTAAATACCCAAAGCTCTAGCACTGCAGTGCCTACCTGCTGTATAATAAAAACATGGACGCATGTACCTAAATTACACGATCATCTGCATAATTTGAACCCTTTACACCTCATTTTTTTAATTGCAATGCATTTCTTCAATACTACAACACATTTAAAACTTCAAATTTTTATTGAAATTTTAGGTAAAAGAATTGTAAATATACTCTTTTCTCAGATATTCACTTAATGATTTGGCCCAATATATATTGTGAAGCAGAATACAGGTAATGCTTACCAGTTTAGTCATTTTTCCATGAATTATATCTTCTGTATTTTATAACAATTTTATGCTCTGGTTTAACTTCTAATGGCTGTAATATAATTTTAATATCCTGGCAAGCTTTTCAAAGATGCTATCAGTACAATAAGAGTAATTTTTATACCCATCCACAATTACTGGTAGGTATATGAATACACATTTGTCTTAATACATTTTACTGTAACACTGATTTTCTATTAGTGTTTTCTAATAAATATTGTTATCTCTAAATACATGATTGGCTAATTCCCAGAGATTTCAAATGTGAACAGAAGATTGTTCCTGCTTATTCACCTTGTAGTATGTTTGTACAGTAAGATTTTAAAGGTTTACATTGTAAGCCTCTATTGAAGACAGCAAATGTCTTTTTACATGGCTATAATTTTTTCCATGGCAAATAAAAAAAAACCCTTGCAGTAAATTTCCTTCAGGAATATCAGAATTAGGTAGAGGGAGCTAGGTTACAATAACTAGAGCAAGAGAAAAGTGTTTCAGAAATACACAGGTCAGTACTTGAAGCAATTTGTCATTTGATCAGAAGGCAAAATGGTTATAGCTAAAGGGATATGGTGGTGGGAAGTATGTATAAAAAATTATGTACAATGTAAAGTACTCTTTAAATTTTTTTGAGTATTTTCCCAACCCCGTGCAATACAGTAAAGATAAAAAACAAAACAGAGGGTTTTTTTGGCAAAATAAATAATTTAGTATTCATGTTTCAGGTACATACAATAGATCAAAACAGGGGTATACAAACATTCCTAGTTTTCATCAAGCAGGGAAAAGGAATAGGACAGTGTACAATATAGATCGCACACGTGGACCCATTAGTACCCAGTGCGTTTCGCCTGGTAGAGGTTTCCTCAGGGGCTGCGGTACATTTGCGGAGCAGTTACTACATACTACAAACATAATGGTATTATAACATGTGTGAGAAACAGGACATATAATGACATATAATGCATAGTCAAGTGTGAATAGCCATCAAGTGGAATCACAGATAAATAACTATCTGTACAGAAGGCAGAATGCACAACAGTACATAGCGTTTCAGATCAGAAAAGGCACTATGTTGTCAGTCCAAAATGGAAATTAGAAGCACACATGACTGACCACCAACTACCCCTTCTCATTTTCCTTGCCATTTCACCATATAGTTTAGAGCAGGGGTCAGCAAACTTTTTGGACTACTAGGCCATTTGATGAGGTCAAAAAGGCACACTAGGCCAGAAGAAACAAGGTGTCCAAGCAAAGGACTGCAAGCGAGCAGCCTCAGTCGTTCTCTCACCTGGGGTGTAGTCTCTGTACGTGTGCCCGTGCTTGGCATCGAAATGCCACCTGAGATTCGACCGCTTGAAGGTGCTGTTGGTGTCATTGCACACTAAACATTGGGCTTTGTTGCCACGTTGGACGAAGAATAATTTGTCAGTCCATTCAGACACTACATACAAGGTCAGCCTTCATGAGACTGGTAGCTGCGCGTTGCTTCAGCTCTTTAGCCATAGTAATTGGGGATACTGTGCGGGAACTCGATGATATGGATGATATCGTTGGAACGCGCCATAATACCACAGTTTATTCAGGCCGCATTCAAGAACAAAAAACTAGGGGGCGTTAGGCCAGACTGGAATACTGGCTAGGCCGTATCTGGCCTAAAGGCCTGATTTTGCCTACCACTGGTTTAGAGCTTAAACAAAAAGCCCCCAGGAGCCAGGGATTAAGTTTTTTTGACAGGTCCATACTGCCTTCAACTAATTTTGCAAATCCTGCATTTTACAGCTTTAAGGAGAGGGGGGGCTACTATTTAGGGTGTCACAAAGTGAGCTTGTGACACTAAAGAAATAACAGTCCCCGTTTAGAAAGTTACATTCTGTATACGCACACTTAGTTTGTTTAATGTGTTTAAAACAATGACCGAAAGTGATTGTGATAACAAATGACAAATGAAACAGCCAGAAAATAACAGTCCCAATGACAACAGAATGCAATGATACAGGTAAAGCTGTGGGCTCTATATTCTGTACAACCAGAGCTGCACAGTGCTTGCTGTAATAGGTGCTCTATTGCAAATAATCTAGTACAGGGGTCAACAAACATTTTTGGCTACTGTGCCATTTTCGGAGGTCAAGAAGGCACACTAGGTCGGGATCTTTCAAAGAGTCCTGCACAGATGGCTCTGCCCCCTTGTATGCAACTGCAAATTAATTCATCTTGCTGATATTTGATGACCCAGTTAGGCAGCGTTCAGATGCAATGTAAAGTTATATGTTTTTCATCAAACTCACTGCAGCATTATTTGCATACAACACAAGTTATGTCCCTTTATTGCTCATTTAAGCCCACCTAAAACAGTGCTTTGTTTTTTTCACACTTGGAAGTTTTTTGTGAAAGCATAGACAAAATATTAACCGGACATTTTAACCAAACTTGGCATACATATGACTGAGACTCATGTGAGTGCATCAGTCATCTTTGTACTGCGCTATGTTATATGTCAGAGCTATAATTGGATGTCTGTATGTATGTGTGTGTGTCATCACTATGAAAACGCATAGAGACATTCCAACCAAACTTGCTATGTTCCACCATCACTAGGAAACGCACTGACACATTTCAATCAAACTTGCTAGACATATGACATATGTAAGTGCACCGGTGATCACTAAGAAACGCATGGAGACATTTCAACCAAATTTGTTAAATTACACCATCACTTGAAATGCCTGGAGACATTTCAACCAAACTGCTAGACATATGACTGAGACTCATATGAGTGTACCGCTGATCTTTGTACAGCACTGTGCTATATGTCAGAGATATATGTTATATATGTATGTATGTATGTGTGTAAGTATTGCTCAGTGTGCCTTTTGCTTATATTTTTACATACTTTTTTTTCGGACTCTTTTACAAATTTCAGTGCTCTAATAATGCCTTCCAGAAAACATTGCTTGCTCAAGGGTGGGTTGCCCAAAAATGTATTTATTCTTGCTCCTGAAGGTGAAACTAAAGTTGTTATTCATAATCGGGTTTTGTGTTAAAGTAATATTATAGTCAATATGACAAAGATTTTACATTATAATTTGTATATTGTACTGGTGTTTTTAAAACCTGTAAAAAAATGTCTTTAACACGATGGCTTTATTTGATTCCTTTTACTGTATAATATAGGATTGTAATTAACAAATCAACTGATATATAATACAAAGCAAAGGGAAAGGAGGAGGACCTGAGGAAGAGAAAGGGGAAGGAAGTGATAATCTACATGAATTGTAAAAAATCGGCAGTACTTCAGTAACTTAGCATATAAAGTTTCTTGTAATAATTGGCTAAATCATGAATCATGATTATCTTCCGAGTACGATACTTTGTTTAGTAAGCAGACAGTGGGAACCCTTTGGTAGTTGTTAAATTTCAATTCAATCAGCCAACATTTGGCTGTACATGGCAGAGTACTGAAAATACTCCCTGCTCAAGTGGTATTAAAACGTTCAACTCAATCAAGTGCATTTGCTCTCACTTCTTCCATGAAATAGATGTCTTGTACTTTAATGATCAATGGCCATCTTCCAGTAAATGGGGATCAATAATTTTGCAGCATTTAACAAGTGATTTGTGATGAATGATTAGTATTTTGTTAGAGAAAACCCACTAATATGTAATAAACAAAGGAGTGGGATGGCTGAGACAGGGAAACCCATAGTTTGTTTAATACACAAAAATACTTGCCTTTAATACCATATGTGAGCCATAGAGCCAACCGCTTGGTGGCATCTCCAGCACTCTGAGGAAGTCTCTGGAAACCACCTGTGCAATTTTCAGGAGTCGCATACCACTGTGTAAGAACCTTTTATGCATTTTCTTGTATTTTGGTATGGATGATGTCCCATTTATCTCTTCCACTCTAAAGCGCAGACGCCTCTCTCTTGCACATGCGGGCAGTTCTGACACTGGGCTTGCCTCTGTTTCCAGGCTTTATCAATTCTGTCCAATCCACTGTCCAATCAGAAAATAGCCTCTGGCCAAGTTCTGGCTATTTAGCTATTCACTATGTGTTCGTGCAACAAGTCTCCACTAGTGCCGAGCCCCTAGTTCTGTGAGCTAATTCCTGTACACCTGTTGCCTAATCCAGTGTTTTCTGTGTCCAGGTCCAGTGTTAACCCCTCGTTGTCTTGTCTGTTGGTTCCCAGCCAACTACCCTGTGCTGCTCCAGTGTTTCTGTCCGTCATTGGATATTCCAGTGTCTCCTGTGTTCCCCGTGCCCGCAGTGGCACTTTTGTCACTGGTGTCTGTCTCTTGGATCTCTGGCTATTGACCCCTGGCGTGTGACCTGACCTCTCTTGTTTGCTGCCAGCCTCGACCCCAGCTTTTCTCGACTATCCTCCTGACTTGTGATTTTGTACTGTGCTTGCCCACCTTGGTGTGCCCAAGGAACACAACCTGGCTATAACCAGCGCAATGGTATGTCTCATTGGTTGCCTAGTGATACAACGTTTTTCAAAATCAGATGGGGGATTTCCTGTATCATGTTCCCTGATAACACGGTGTAAGTATTGTCTGATTTGTACATAGGTCCATTAAGGGAACATCTGAACAGCATTAGAAGTGGACAAAATCTCCCTTAGCACACCTTGTATAAAAAAATCTAAAATTCACAAATCTTTCAAGTTGGGCGTAATATGCACCTTTAAATAGGATAAACTTTCTTGTTGCAATCAAAAAGGATAAACTGATTTAAATGTCTGTACTAGGAAAGAAGGTAAGGAAATATTAAGTGCATCAAATTTGGGAGTAAGACTTGTGGTTGGGTCAGAAAAAAAAGCAAATCATCCGCATGTGCTGCTGTTTTATATGTTTCCCCCTAAACTTTAAATCCCGGGATGTGATTTTGAGCAATTGTTGTAATGAGAGGTTCCAAAGTTATGATAAAAAGAAGAGAGGATAGTGGGCATCCCAGCCTCATGCCATTCCTTATGTTTAGGGGAGGTCTGAGAAAATCCTCTTCACTTTTATCTTAGCCAAAGGCACATGATAGATCAAGCACAATCTGTGAAAAAACAAATCTGTGTTTCAAACATACAATCCCATGCCACCCATGCCATCAAACGCCTTCTTGGCATTGGTTGAGAGTAATATTGCATCTATTCCACGTGTATGAGCCCAGTGGATCAGATTGATGGCTTTGGTGATAATATCCCTTGCCTCTCGTCCTGGAAGGAAACCCACCTGTTCAAGAACAATAATGTGGTTTAGAAAATCGGTAAGATGATTGGCAAACATTTTTTCTAACAATTTCAGATCAATATTCAAAAGGGACATTGGCATGTAGTTAGTGCAGTATCGGGCATCCTTTTCTTGCTTTGGTATGACCGTGATATAAACTTTGGTAAACATTGTAGAAATTGACAGGTTCTAAAATAGTGTTTGTATGCTATTGAAAATGATTTCCCATCGCAAAACATAAAGCCTCAAAACAACACGATCTTCTTTTAAAAAAAAAAATAGGAATTATATCGAGAGCTATTCATACTAGCATTTACCCTAATTTTTTAATCCTAGTTCCATTGGATTCATCATATCATTCCTTTTTGTTTACAACACTGACAAAATGAGGAATTAGCCATCGTGACTAAAACGTGTCTTCATTCCTTACGTTACAAAGAAACAATGTTGGTGCTCAAAAACATCTTTGTGCTACAATTAAATAGTGAAGAAGCAAAATATACTGTAAGCAGGATAGAATTTCAGAACAACCAACAAAGGGCATGGCTTAGGGTAGCACTGCATATATTCAGCCACAAATCCTGTAGCTGCCAGTAGCGCATTCCTTTGTATACGGGGAGGGTGAGTCACCAAGCAAAATCGGAAGCAAAATATTCGTATTCGCGATCCAAAATCGGAGGCCTTCAAATTATTTATTAACCAAAATTCAGGCGCTGGTGTATTCGTGCGGAAGTTATTAACCAAAATGATTTCACTCCTGGAGACGTGCATCCCCGACAGTTTGACACCGGCGAGCTTGCATTAAAAGTCACTGTTCCCCTAAAAAATAAATCTTTCCAATGGCACACATCACTTAGACCAAAACAAAAATGTTTGGGCTGTTCAAGCATATTTTTACATGACCTAATATTTTCAGGTTTAGAAAGAGTTAACTGATTTCAGCTCTTCACACAGGTGCCTATCTAATCGCATCCGATGCCGGACTCGGGGATCCGCCTTGTGATAAATTCCAGCGGGCTCTGGCGGGCTAGACCTCGCTTTTGCAAGCGAACCAGATTTTTTCCACAAAAGTCCAAAGCACACACATAAGTTCTTGCTTGCTTCTATAGATATATATGTATACATACTGTGACACCAAGGCAGGATTGGAGGTGGAAGGGAGATATATTTGCCCAAGATTCCTCTTTTATGTGAAGTAAATTGCCCAAGATTCCCATGTGAAGTAGCAGGTGGAAGACTCTCACCTGTGAGATAAATAATGAAGAAGTACTGAGGGTGGGGATATAACATAGATCAAGGAGCCCAGTCAGGGGTTCAGCTCTGTTTGGAGACACAGACAGGGGTCTGTGTGAGAGAGCTGTTTGGAGACACAGACAGGGGTCTGTGTGAGAGAGCTCTGTTTGGAGACACATTTTTTTTTGTCAAATAGGGGGCTGTTGTTTTGTTTGTTAGCCTAATCTAATAATGTTGCTACATTTGATACTTACTGCTTACCATTTAGCACAATAGCTGCTTTTGTTTTTTGTACTTTGAATGTTTTAATGTCTATTGTGCTATTAATAAGTCAATATTAATGCTATGTTATTGTGTTTGTGGCTATACTGTTTCATTTCAATAATATGTCTATATTACCACCTTTAAATGTTTGTCCTGCATAAATATTTTCTGATCCAGTTTCCACCCTTGATAGGTCAAAATTGCATATTGGTTTGGTAAATTTTTTTGGAATGCAATATTTGTTGTGCCATTTTTGAAATTATAATAAGGCTTTAGATGGAAGTGTGGGTTTTTTATGGGTGTGGGTGTTTATTTTTTTGTTTATTTTGTCATGTAAATTTAGTGGTGTCTGTGTGTTCTCTATATTTTAATGGGACCTTTTAGCAAATAGGTTTATTTTGAATAAAGTTTATGTCAAAATGTTGTATTTTTTGTGGGGTTTGTCCCAGGACCTTCAATAAAAAAAATTATATTATGCTTGTTTTTAAGCAGTTCCCTTCCATGATTTGTTATCTATTGTGTTATCTATTGCGGTATCATCATGCTGCGTCCATTGTTTGCAGAGAGGGACCTGCGCTTAATCATTCAGGTAAGTCAATTTTTTAAATTTTTTTGGGGGGGTTCCTGTTAGTTGTATAAGCATACATGTATGTCCATGCATGCACATTTAAATGTGTGTTTATGCATCATGCATGTCTGCACATTTAAATATGTGTTAAGGCTGCTTCTCATATTCCTCAACCTAAGAACTCACTGTCTTTAATCCTGCGGATGTCCTAAACTCTTGTTTGTAATAACTTGAAATTTTGAGGGTAGACTGCGGATCCTACTAGCTACTACTAAACCACATTTCTTGGAGGATGTTGCTGTTTAAAAAGCAAGTGCATCTAAGAGGCCAAAAGCAAAAAGGCCCATTTATGCCCCCCGGGCCACTTACCCAGCAAGGAGAATTGTGGTGTTACTTCTAAGTTTATACCTACATGTATGTTCAAATGGGGGGACACTTGCTCCTTGCTATGTAAGTGGGCCCGGGGGGCCACTGTTTCAATTAAAGACTCCTATGTGCACTTGCTTTGGAAAATGCATTCTCAATGTAGGATTTTCATTAGTTTTTTCTTCAAATGCTTGAAATCTGGTGGGCTGAGATTTTGGAGATATTTTGGGGTGTCCTCTGTGTTTGTACACAGAGTTGTACGTCCCACACACAGATATCACACTGTGCCCATGATGTCGTGACACATGCCCACAGAGTGGATATATTTTCCCAAGTAGTTTTTTATATAGAAACCACAGCACAGCTATAGAATCGGGGAGATACAGCCTGTGTCCCCATCTCATTCTAGCTGCACTGTTCTCACTGCCCAGCTCTTATCGGCAGCTGGAAACCTCTGCACGGATGACAGCTGAGAATGGAGCGTCCTCTATTGTTCTTTCAATGAATTAGAGCTGCAGATAAGAGCTGGGTAGAGGTCCATACACCTAAAGTTGGCCTTTGACAACTATGTACATGCACATATTTTGATGTGTGTATGTATGGTTTGTAAAAATCTTCATAATTTTACCCCATTAGGCTAAATCAGAGGTAGATCATTTGAAGACCACTAATTTGCCTCCTCACTATCACGCAAGGCTGGAAATTATCTTTCTTTGTCCGAAGGACAGTGGAAGCTTTCTGGGGGAATGTGGTCTGGATACCTGAGACCACAATCCTGATTTTGGTGAAGGCACATCATTCTACTGGCTCACATAGAAATTCCCGTGTTTAATATTTATCCACTTTTTTGTTTGTTGTTTGTTTTTTTTCCCGTGTCAACAAAATAAATCCATATGTGCTGCATTATCTGACCCAATGCAACAGTGCTTACATTTTGCCCCTAGATTATATGTTCCGTATTTTTCGGACCATCTTAGTGGGGTGGCAACTGGAAGCTTCTTAGAAATAGTAATAGTATACCCATATAAATCCACACACAATATTAACAAACAAACAGTTCACAATTGCAACCAAACTATGTCAATTTGCAACAGAAAATATATCAATCAATCAGTAATGTCTTTTTTTTGTTTTTAAGAGGTGTTTGGTTGTTGTCAAAATAACTCACAATTTGTTTCTCTTTTTGTTTAGACAATGATTATATGGCGCTATGACCAGCAGCGGTCGATTTTTGACAAGCGCCAGATTGCGGAGAGGCTGGCAGACAGGCCCTGGACCCCAACAGGTACGCGTCCAACTGTGGGTCAATTACAGCACACATGGAGCTACCTGAAGCGGAGAAAAGCCGATTTAGTCCACAAAGTGGGAGACTGCATCCTGTCAGGTAAGTTTTGCATTTTGTCTTCTCCACTTGTTAGGGGGTGGTGTTTTAGAATGTTTGTTGTTTGTGTAAAGTAGTATTGTAGTATTGTTTAGCCTAGAACTGTTTGTTTTTCACTTCCTATATTTTACTACCCTTATTAATTTTGGATGTTTGGTTTTGTTAATTTAGTCAACTCTCCACCACGCCGGTGGCTGCGACGGCGGAGGAGCCATCGCCGGAGGAGGAGCCATCTCCAGAGGAGGACCCAGCCATGGAGGAGGAGCCATCTGTGGAGGAGGAGCCATCCACAGAGAAGGAGCTCCTGCATAACATCAGCAGCCAGAGTCCTCCGATGAAACAGAGGAGACGGCCTAGGCCGAGGAGATTGCCTGTAAGCACTTTTGTAACATATATTGCAATTCAACACATTCTCAAGCTACTTTTAGCTACCATTTTTAGGTTACAAATACAACGAATGATCTAGCAGGATTTCATGTAGCTTCCAGTCATTAAATATTCATCAAATGAGGGTTCTTTCTAGGTTGTTGGCTAGCATGAATAAAAATAGACATGAGTTCCTGGACGGCTCGAGATCATAGGCAGTTATGCAGTATATTACAGAATGGGAGGGTTCCGCCCCTCTCATCTTTGGACGCCAGGGTGCAGAAGATGACGAACGCATGGCTACTACACAACCAATTATCTTCTTTTGGGGGTAGTTATTTCCCCCGTAGAGTGGGAAAAGGCTTTTATTCTGACCCATAAGATGGCACTTCCTTGTAAGGCCGAGGAGACCAATTATAAAATTATTTCCAGATAGTATTTATGTCCTGGGGATATCCATCGTATGTCTCCTTCAATCTCTGATCGGTGCTGGAGATGTGACTCCCAACGGGGCACGTTGTTACATATCTGGCGGGAGTGCCCAGGTATTCGTAAATTATGGGATCAGATAGCCGATATATACAATAGCGTGACTGGCTCTAATTTAAAGATAACTCCTCAAATGTCATTGCTGTCATTCCTGGGTCTATAAAGGCTAGTAAGAGGGATGTGTTCAGACATTTTCTTACGGCGGCTAGGTCAATTATACCCCGCAAGTGGAAGCAGCCCTTGGTACCCACCATGAGAGATTGGTTGGTGGAATTAGAAAAAATACAACATATGGAAAGGTTAATAGCAGAGGATGAGAACAAGACGGAGCAATACAAGCTGACGTGGTCCGCTTGGGACTGGTTCAAAGAATTGCCCCAATTTAAATCGATCTGGCAGTGAGCCTTGCGGAGTGTAATTGTAAAGTTTGATATAGCTGGGTCTACAGTGGATTCAGAGACTGATCATGCAACAGGCCAGTCGGACATCCACCCCCGCCCCTTGCCCAATCCCACGCATACCCCTGGGCTAACTGTTTTGCCTTTGTTTATGGTTGGGATTCCATGGTGGCCTCCCCGGTTGTATCCGGAGAGGTGTCGGAGAGCGGATATGAGGCTCTCGAGGGTTATTGGATTCCTAATAATTATTATGGTGTCTCACTCAAGCAATAAAAACTGAATGACATGGGGTGTTTCCCTATTGTGTTTTCCTCCCAACCCCCTTATGTTTTTTCAATGTGGTTGACCCCATTTTATTTCAAGTATTGATATGTTCATGTAAAATGTCACTTATTGTAAGATGTGTTATTGCAACAGAGGGCCGTGAGACCCCGTGTTTATGTATGTGCCATTTTATATACATGTTCTGTTATGTTATTTATACTCAATAAAAAAAGGATTGAAACAAAAATAGACATGAGTTGTTTAGTTGTCCATAGTTGTACTGACAAAAGTTTGCTCAGAATTTTTTTGCGTAGGCAAAAAGTATCAATTAGAAGTTCTGCATTAATCTATTCACCTTAACTAACCTTACAAATCTACTTTAGTCCTTTCCACCCACTTTTACTTATGCTGTTTATTTTTTATCTACAGCTAGTGGAACGCCTGTCACGGTCCCTTCCTTGACAGAAGTTTGAGGATCTGTCAGACAAGCTGCATATGTGAATATCTGACAGTCTCTTTGGTTTTACTTGTTTCTGTCTTGTTGTTTGTAAAGACCACTCCCCTTGCATCAGGTGCAGGTGCTGGTCATTACTGCTCCTCCATTTAGTCTGCCCTCACACTTCATGCTGTGCGGTTGATATTCACTGCTGGGTTGTGAATAGCTTGAGTGTTGAGCCATCCTGAGTTCCTGTTTATATCTGCTAATAAGATAAGTTGCTTTACTTTTGGTGTATTGGTGTTTTGTGTTATTTTGTTGTTTACTAGGCCTCAGGGAGACACTGGGTCCTTCATAGGGGAAGGAACCAGCAGTCTCAAGCCAGACACTACTGCCAGGGCTTTACAGGGCTAGTAGGGCCTAGGTTCCTGAGTATGAGCTTTCCTACCATCAGGGGATGCTCATACGGTTAGGAGTTAGGGTGAGGTTAGGGTGTCTGTAAGGGGTGACCATTCCCTTTTCCCTAGTCATTTGAGGCCTAGAAGTATATACACCTTTCTGTTACCCTCCCCTCAATGTTATACGTGACAACGCCCTTGCCAGCCTCCTCCACAGGACACAAGTTCTTCATCTGAATGTGAGTATTTCTCCATTTTAGATATTGTGAACCTTCCTTTAGAACCATGAATATAAACTAGTATATAGTTTGTTAGACCTAGCTCCATCAAGTATCATTAGGTGTGTATGACTAGCTTCATGTATGACAGAAGACAAAAGTTAAATGTCACTTAGCCAAGTTTGTCCCTTGTGAAAACACACAACCTTTATTGCCAACAAACTGCATCGCTTTAGTTCCATAGCCATAATTAGCTTGGCCCCAAGAATACCCTTTCTTTCCTGTTTGGCACGGTGTAAACAGCAAAACAGTCATAACTTGATGAGATGACATACCTTGAATTCTTTAGCACTAGCTGTATATTATACTATTACATTTGCTCAGTACTTACGTCTTTTATTTTTTGGTCTCCTTCCACATACATAGCCAGTTCCACATTGATAGAGGCAGCCAGCCCTCCTGAGGAGGTTCCAGCGTACTCCCTGAGACGCTGCACAAGATGTTCAGGATAGCTCCGACTCCTTCCAGCCTCTGTGCCCAGGACCCTTTGACGTGTCTGAAGATGTCACTTACACGATTTTGACACTTGCTAATGGTCTGTTGGGTACTGCCCACTGCAATAATGCTCCTGGCAATTTCCGCCCAGAGTCTCTGCCTTTTATCATATGAGGTCTGGGAGTGCAAGTCCCCACGTGTCGTGGAGTCGTGGAAAATGTTGTACGTAGGACTCCATGATGGCTGCATTTTGCTCAGGAGTAAAGCTAGTTGCCTTGAAAGCACAATCTGTGGTCCGGCTCAAACTGGCTGAGGTGCCAGGTTGAGGGCCCAGTGGCCTAGATGTTACTTGGCCTGCTTCACAAGGCAACCTAGCTGGCCTGAGGGAGCTGCCTGTTGGTCTATGGACTGAAGACCCTGGAGTGGTGGTGGTGGCGGGGCTGGCAGCAGCACCGGCGACGGTGGCGGTAGTGGCAGCGATGGTGGCCATTCTCCTTGGCGTAGCCACCTATATAGTATCCCAAGTGACTAGAATGTCAAAAGGCATTTCTGCCTGTCCTGCCAGGTCATCCATGACCTGTACAGCTTGCTAGAAGCTAAAATTGCTCCAAAAACAAAGAGAAGCCAGGCTATGCCAGGAATGACCAGGCTCTTGGCCATATTTTAGAAAGGGGTTCCTTTGAAACCTCCTTGTCCTTAATTTGTGGACTAAGCCAGCCTACAGTTTCCCGGGTTTTTATGAATGTCATAAATGCCATTGTGGACCTTGTCTCACTATATATTCCCTCAAACAGCTCATGAGTGGAGGAAGGTAAAGATGGACTTCTTCAGGTGAGCAGGCTTTCCTAATGTTTTGGGGGCCATCAATGGCACCCATGTGGCAATTCAGGCACCTAAAAGGCATGAAAATCGCCTTTTGGAACTGGAAACGATATCATTCACTGAATGTATCAATAGTCTGTGATGCCAACAAGAGAATCATGAGTGTACGCACAGGTTTCCCTGGAACATACCATGATGCCTATATCCTGCGTCAGACAGCCCTCTACCGGACATTCATCTCCCGGAGAAATGCCTGAGGGCTGGTTGCTAGGTAATGTATAATGTCATTACTGTAATACAACTAACAGTAGTAAAATCATAAAGACACCTATTATGTTCCTATGTCCCTTTGCATTGTCAGAATGCCAGGCTATATGTCATATTTTGTGCTAACATCTAATTTAGCAAATCATTTAAAAATATTGTACAATATTGGGAGCATGGGGGAAGAACTAACTTTCAGATATTCCCGGAAGCCATAGTATAATTACTATGTTCATAGCTTACAGTACTTCAGTGTGTGGTAGTCAGTAGTAACAATGTCTACTAACAACCAAAAAGCACTAAAGTGACCGGAGAGAACAACCCTTAGCGACCTTAATAAAAAACTCTAGTGTTACACTGCATTCACAGAACACTTACTATACCAAGAACTAACACGTATTATGTTTGTCTTTTTACAGCTGACAAAGGATGCGGGCAGGCAGCTTCCATGGCTTATGTCAGCTGTGCGTCACCCCCGGTCTGAAGCAGAGCATAATTACAACAAGGCTCTGCATAAAAGCCAGGGGGTTGTGGAGCACACCATCGGGCTGCTAAAAGCACGGTTTCTGTGCTTGACGCTGCCCAGTGGTGAACTCCTGTACGCACCATGGAAAGCTGCCCGAGTCATCATGGCATGCTGCGTCCTACATAACCTGTGCTTGCACCATGGTGATACCTGGGACATTCCAGAGGAACTCGAGCCAGAGGTACATCAACACCCTGCCTTTAGCTCCCAAAGAACAGCAGAGGGCCGTCGAGTCAGGGATGAACTTATTGCTAATGCCTTTGCACGTGAGTATTTACATATGTTTACAATATATGAGTTCAATAGGAGTTCAAGTCATAGCACGCACATAAATCCATCTTTATGTTCCTCCACTCCCAAGCTGATGTGAGGAAGTGAATATATAGTGGGCCAAGGTCTAAAATGGCATTTAAACCTTCAGAAACACCCAGGAAACTGTAGACTGGCTCAGTGCACAAATTATGGGCGACGTGGTTTGAAAGGACACCTTTCCTAAAATATATAGAGTGTCCAGGAGCCTCGTCATTCTTGGCCCAGCCTAGCTTCTCCTGGTTTTTGCTGCAATTTTTTCTTCCAGAAAGATGTACAGGTCATGGATGACCTGGCGGGACAGGCATAAATGCCTTTTGACATTCTTGTCATTGGTTTAAGGAGCAAAAAAAATGAGTTTGTCGGCACAAAGCAATAAAATATGTTTGGCACTAAGTTAAATTGTCCCTGGCATTTTTCAATACAAAATTACTAATGCGATTAGAATCATGTAGACGCATAAATAAAGCATACTATCTGGTATTTAAGAGCGCTTGACCCTGCTTGTGAGCATGGCAATCAATGTGCTTTGATGTTGTGCTTGGCAACCTGGAACTCCTTCCATCACCATCAGGTGTGTTAGAATGAGTACGCAACTCAGCTGGACAACTAATTGACAACCAGTTTGGACAGCAAGTGGAAGTGTGTTTGTATACAATAGGGCTAAGATCAGGCAGCACAGCACAATGACAACAAACCTATAACACCACCACAAATAAACAGAGGAGTTGAGTGGCAGCAAATCAACATGAGTGCAAATGTCAGACTAATAAAATTAAAACAAAAAAAACAAAACAAATAAATAAAAACCATGACAATTGATTCATAAAAGAAATATGTACATAATACATTCAAATACCAATATGTGACAATGTGACTTTGAGAATTGGACAAAGGCAAACATGGGGTCAAGTAGCAGTTTGGAATGTAAACCATGCAGACATTTGTACTGAATATTTGTGGAAAAAAATGACAAAACGTTGCTGAAGAATTGCTAAACAACAGAAACTGTCATTACAAACCAAGCACAAAAACATTGTAGCAAAAGATGAAACTAAAAATATTGAGGATTACAAAGTCACATCAATGCATACCATCCAAACACACTTACCGGTACTTGATGCCATACTGTAAAACCTCTTACCTCCTTTCATAGGCACACTTTAGAAGCTCCTCCAATACCAGACTCAATTTATCTGATTGTTTTATTTTGATGTCACTTTTTACGGTGTACTCTTTTCTTATTATCCTAGTAAACTGCACTGACTAAAATATTCTGTTTGGGTTGTTTAAACTTTTATTTTCTGGGGCTGTGATGAATATTTGTTTTCCAGTGCTGAAATTAATTTTTAACTTACTTTCTTGTAACTGTCACAAATTTCAAGGTTGTTTAAGGTTATTAATTTTGTTGGACCAACTCCAACTAAAACTTATTATAAGACACGGGGAAGAGTTAGGACGTCTCTGTATCCTCCATGGAAAATTCTGCTTCAATTCCTTCTTTTGTATGTGTGTCACACATACTCAATAGGGACTTGGACAGGTGACATCTGATTGAAGCCCAACAGGGGTTTAAACCCATTTTATATTATATCCAAGATTAGAAAAACAAAATAAGGCTTCAGCCAAGCTGTGTAGCTGACCCCATCTTAACACACTACTCTACCTGAATTCCATACAATCATTGAATTTTCTGAGTATGAGTTTGTACTCTTGACTTATTCTCCAAAGGAATAAATGCATGTACAGATTGCTGATTGATGATCCTGTTTGGAAGGCTTTTTTAACAAATGGATGAGAAATCTAAACAGTGATAACTTGCTTTCTCGTCATATTAGTTGTATGTGAATATAAGGCTGGTGGAGGGGCAAGGATCTTTGCAATATACAGTAAGTGTAATTGACTCGTGATTTGCCTCATGTGCACAGATAAAATTGAGCACTAAATTTTGCACCCAAACATGTTGGAAGATAAGTAAGCCAGTAAGTAAGTAAGCCACAACCAGTAAGTCCTAGGCAGCACAAGTACCTCTAGCAGCAGAAGGTACATTATGATGCAATTTAGGGTGATGTTGGTGGTATATTATTTCTCAGCTAGCTTGGGTTAGATGGAGATGGTATATTTTAAGATGGGTGAAGGTGGCTGGGTGGATGTTTGTTTTGTAATCTGCTGTGCAGAAAGTGGTGTAAAATTAATAATTGTTGTGGGGGAGATTAAAATCAAGCTACTGGTCACGTAATTGGAAATAGCAGAGAGCAGACATGTCTGCTTGCATCTAAGAAGCCTCTGACCTTGGAGCATTGGCTCTAGTTTCCTTCCATGTCATCTGAGGATTCTTCCCAGGAGGATAAAAAGATAGAGTAAGCTAAGTCATCAAATGGGAGCCATGGCACAGCAAACACCTGCCCACACAGAACCACCACCATCGCAGGAATGTAACACATTGTCCTCCTTTCCTCCATATGTACCCTCAGAGGATTCAGCTGATATTCCTATGCCACATGCAGTGTCTTAATCTCCATCTGACCCTGTCCTAGATCCTGTTGAGGATAACCGCTCAATGCTTCTTACAAAGGCTATGACATTTTTATGTCATAAGTTTGGATGTTGGGATGTAGAAGTCTCTGGTAGAGGGAAAGGGTGGCAAAAACAGTTGGCCTATGAGATATAAATCTGAATTAAATATGATGTTTTATTTAAAAATGTTTAAACTAGATCATATATATTTGAAGTTTATGTTTAGCATTGCTATAAATAAATAATGAAAAAACAGGTTTGAAACAGAAACTCTTTATTGTAGTAAACAAAAAGTGTTGAAAGAATTAGAAACTGCGTACAGATTAATGATAGAAGAGAAGGACAGCTGCCTCAGTGATTTCCTTGCTGGCACTCCATCCATTGTGTGTTCCATATCCATCCCAGTCAAAGGCTGCAAAGTCTCCACACTGGCGAGGAGATCCCTCTGGTATGTATCCACCTCCACCAATGCAGTGCTGACAAAGAGTGAAAGAAATTAGAGAAATTACATATTGTTAATAAAGCTTTTTTGTAATATGTAAACAAGCATTAAAAGAAAATTTCTATAAAATGTTAGTACTGTGGAGGCTTTTGCTGAGGGAATAAAGATAATGTTACTCATGTATTAAAATAATTAAAACACCATTTGCTGCAAATCAATTATAAAAGTCGCCATTCAAAAGAGACCAGAGAAGGAATCCTCATAAAAATAGTGTTTGCGATATTTTATGTATTGTAGGCTTTATATAGTGCTGTTTGCTAAAGTCTGTGCAGAGTTAGAAAAATTAGCATACAAAATTTTGCATATTTTACCTGTAATGAACATTTCAGAGTTTATAAGCTATGCTATTTTAAAATGCAATTAGGAGTTTTGGACCGATTCTGCTGTAGGTACAATACTAAATAGTTTTAACTAATAGATTACATAGTATTTAAAGCAATATTCAGCAGAAAAAGAATGTTCAAATTATTATCTAAAACTTTAATCCCATGGCCTGGCACTTTCCACCCATGTATACAGAACTGTCAGGTAATGGTAGTCCAAAGCAAAATAAATACAGCTGTTTTATACCTAATTGTTCTAAGCAGTACAACAATGGCTTCTATGTCTCTGTGTAGCAAAAGAACATAAAAGAAACATTTAAAACCTGCAAGCCATTGTAATAATACTAACAGAGTATAATTGCTTACATGTTCTACATTGCAGCCAGTCACTTTCACGCCAGGACACAAAGCCAGGGGAGCCTTTTCCGTGTTTATAGCTCGGAACTGAACATAGCCGGCATTGAACTCTCCTGTACAATAAAGAATGGTACATTCACTTTTGTTATCAACATCTCAAAGAATTCCAAAAATTATGATTATTTAATATTTTAATATAGCATTACTAGCTCCATTTGGTGAGTAGTAAGCTGTTGTCTTCTGCACACTTCCAAAGTCATACACAACAGGAACAGCAGGTCCATTCTGTTGCAAACAGGCACCAATATTGTACACCAAAGGGTATTTCTATTAAGAGGATGAAAGACAAAGTTAAATCCAAAGATCAAAGAAAGTGATAAAACCAAAAAACTATACAAATATTATTTAGGTAACAAAATGTATAAAAGGTTATTAAGGCAACCAGCAGAAAATTCAATACAGAATTTTTATAAATCATAGTGACCAACCATGATTCATGTTTTAGTAATTGGATAGTACATTCCCTTTTTTATCATCATCTCAAAGAATTCAAAAAGTATGATTATTTATTATTGTAATATAGCATTACTAGCTCCATTTGGTGAGTAGTAAGTTGTTGTCTTCTGCACACTTCCATAGTCATACACATATAGCATATATAGAATAGCAGGTCCATTATGTTGGCGGCACCAATATTGTACACCAAAGGGTATTTATATTAAGAGGATGAAAGCCAAAGTTAAATGCAAAGATCAAAGAAAGTGATTCATGTTTTACTAATTGGACTATGAAATATAAAAAATACGTAGTGCTACCTAAGGTATTCCAGTAACATGCTAAAAAGTGATAAAGCTAAAGTCAAAGCCAAAGACAAAAAAAAGTGATAAAACCAATAAACCATAGAAATATTATATAGTTAACCACATTTAAAAAAATGTATTAGCCTTTTTTTAATAAGGCAGTAGAAAGTTCAGTGCTGATATATACAATCTGATATATATTAGTAAGAATGTGCATTAACTCTTAGCAAGTAAACTCACTATGTAATTTTTCTATGTAATAGTAATGCTCAAAAGTAATGTAATATGTAATGCTAATTAGTTTGAGTTTGGATTTCATTGTAACATGTAGGGTTCAAATCTTTCAAACAACTACAACAAACAAGAAAACCGATTTATGCCACATATGATATACCAGCCACCTAATAATCCACAGCGTACTAACCTTGTAAAGGTGGAAGAGGTTACCACCCTCCTGGTTAAAGAAACTGTTGTCTGTACGATATCTCAAGAGAGATGAATTCCTCCACTGAGACAAGGGTGTATTATTGGGAACATGCCACATACTCAGATCTTTGGCTGTGATATCATAATATCCTGGATTCTAAAGAACAAATTATTAAAAAAAACAGATTCAATTCCATTTTTACAATTAAACAATTATTAAAAAAGGAAGTATTGAAAGAAATTGTAAAGGAAGTACTGTAAGAAAAGTTACAGTTGTGCAATATTTTATTTTTAATGGCTGACATAATAATGAATATGTTTACTATTATTGCCAAGAAAAAGGCTTTAGAAGCAATTGCAGACATCGTAACAGTCCAAAAAGTGTCACACTTCCTCTTCCTCACTAAAGCGCAGGAGCCTCTCTCCTGAGCATGCGGGCAGTACTGACCCTAGGCGTACCTGCTCTCCCAAGTTTGATCAGTTTCACCCATCCCGCCAGCCAATCAGGAAATCATTTGCCTATACTGCAGGCCTCTTAACCATCCCTGGCTATTTAGCTAGATCAGACACAGCACTCGGCGTTCGTAAAACGTGTCTTTATTAATGCCGAGCCCCTAGCTCTGCTGAGCAGTTCCTGTACACCTGTTGCTTAGTTCAGTGTTTCCCCTGTCCAGCTCCTGTGTTAACCCCTTACTGCCCAGTATGTGCTCTTCCAGTGTTCCTCTCTGTCTGTTGTTATCCCCTTTGTTAACCCCTGGCTTGTGACCTGACCTCTCTTGCTTACTGCTTGCCTCAACCCCAGCCTTCCTTGAAAATTCTTCTGCCTTGTGATTTGGTACTGTGTATCTTCCTGCCCACCCTGGAGTGCCCAAGGCAGTGCCCTGGCAGTAACCAGCAGCACAACATCCTCACGACTATAGGCTCTGGAGAAAACCTGGTTACTGCTTAGACTCTGCGCCTTGGCCCTTCTCAGAGCTTACACCATTTCCATGCAAGCCATAGCGCCACTCAGGGACCATGTCTCTCCAAGCGTGACAGAAAGGCTTTTACAACATCGAAGCAAGAGAGTTTGTTTAAAAAAGTTTTTCAATTACCTCTTGAAGTATATGCTAAATTATTTAAAAAAGTTCTATCTACTGTTTCCTATAATTCCCATGAAAAAAAGATTATAGAAGCCAATGCAGGCACAATACATAATAGCACTCTAACATAAAAACAAGAAATGTTTTTTTTAAAAAGAACTTCAGATATTTAATATGGTGTTAGCTAAATAAAACAGTTCTATGTTCTGAATAAAATTATTTTATTACCTTGTAGTCATCGCTTGTTGCACCATCTGGTAACCCAAATGTGGCATAATTTGCCCAGTTTCCCTCTCCTGCTGGATTGTTCTGGTTATTTCCCTGCTGGCTGGACCAGCGATCTCCCGGTGTACATTTCCCATTCATGTTGTTCTCATGTACACTTGCCACCAGTGTCCAACCCCCACCATTGGTTGTCATATCACAGAAGGTCTGGTAGGTCACTCCATCTTTAGTGGTTAAGGTGTAAATTCCATCTGGAATAGCAATATATTAAACATTTAATTATTTATCATTGGTACTTATAAATGTACTTATAAAACACAGAAAAAAACAATAAAAGCATGCAAGAAAATACACTTTACGTATGCACTGCCTTGTTATATTAAATGAAATAGAAATACAATGGGCCTAAATTATTAAAACTAGACTATAAAGGTAGAATCTGGGTGATCCAGCAAACCTGAAATGGATCTGTAATGGAAACATGTCCCGGCTAATACCAAAATTTGTTAACAAATCTATTCCAGACTGCATTATTCTTCTCCAGTCTTAGAGAGTTTTTATAAACCAGGCCCAATATATATTATAAATTTTAAAATATATCAATGTCTTTTTCCATCTTTTCCCTTTATTTGTCTTAATAACTTGCTGGTTTATTGATAACTATCTTATAGCATTCAATAGCATATTTCCCCCCATTGCAAATTTGTATTTACCAAGACATATGTATAAATATGTATCTCACCTTTAGCACATCTGTCTGAACTCCTAATTTCCTTACAGCTCCTGTAGCCACTTGCACTAGGACACCCAGAATTAGAGATAATGTTATTTGCATCGTCATCATTCCAGCTTGCCAGCAAGTTCAGGATGGCATGCTTCTTTTTAGACAGAGAAGCATATTCTAAAAGAAGAAACAAACAGAACAAATAATGGTTTTCTCATTTATTTCTATGACATTTTTTAGGGGTTCTTTGATTATTTATCAACATTTATTTATAAACAAATTTTAATTTTGTATATTCTAACTGGCTCTTGATTTAATAATAAACTAATTTTGCAAGTGTGTTTTCATGTTTTTAGCATATAACACTTTCTTCTGAATAAAACTACATCAATAGAAATAATGCTGGCATGCAAAGTTTGCTAGTTTTGTGTGATGTTTTCAACCTGGGTTAAGGTCAGAGAATTTACTATTGTTCCTCTTTTTCAAAGCCTTGTACCTTAAACCTAAGCACATTAAAAGTCTTAGATCCTAGACACCTACTTGTAGCACAATAAAAGACATATGTATGCCAGAATAAATGGTCAGCAGATCTGTTATAGATTAGTGCAAGAAATTTACTCACCACATTTGTCAGCCGAAGCAAGTGCCAAGGAAAGTAGTAGAAGAGGATGAACTAACATCTTCATCTGAACAAATAGGACAAATATAAATGTATAATATACAACTATACTAGCTAATACCATAATTATATGATACAAATAGAATCAGAACATTCCTTATATACTGTATATATATGTTTCATTCAGAAAAAGTATTCAAACACAGACAATAATGTGAGGGCAGACATAGTCCTCTTACCTCCTTTTACTGGACACACTTAAGAAGCTCCTCCAATACTGGACTGGAGATCTCTGATTGTTTTAGTTTGATGCAACTTTTTATAGTGTTTTTGTTTCTTAATATCCTATTAAACTGCACTGACTGAAATAACCTGTTTGGTTGGTTTAAATATTTGCTTTCTGGGCCTGCAATTATTTAAATGTACTTATTTGACACTAATTACAAGGTTGTTTATTTAGGCCTGTGTATTCTGTCCAACTCAAACTAAAACTTCGCATAAAATGTGGGGAAGTGAGTAATGGGAAGTGAGGAGTCACTTCCCCATTAAATGATAAAAACATCTTTTCCTTACCAACATAGTTTGAAGAATAGGTGAAGAATGGGAAAAGCAACATGAAGAGAGAAAAATCCCTCTCCAAAAAGAATATAGACATCTGACAGAAGCCCTAAAGGGGTTTAGACCCTTCCATATTATATCCAAGACTAGAAAACTAATCAGGCTTCACTTGAGCTTTAAAGTGTAAAAACAGCCATCTTAGAATAACCCCAAAACCACCATATGTTGAAAAATTCTGGCCCAACTCTGCTCTCTGAATTCCATACGATCATTGAAGCTTCTGAGTTTGTATTCTGGACCTAATATCCTAGGGAATAAATGTGTGTTCAGAATCCATAATCCTGACTGGGAAATTTTTTAACAAGTGGATATGAAATCTAAACAGTGATATCTTGCTTTCTCATCATATTATTTGTATGTGACTATAAGACTTGGAGAGGGGCAAGGAACTTTGCAATATACAGTCAATGTAAATGTACCAAACATGTGCTCACATTTTAAAGCAGAACTGCAGGCAAATAATTTAAGAACTGTCTTAACGGTTTAAAGTTAGCTATTTTCAGATCTTGCACACTCAAGTATTTGTATATAAAAGACAAACTGTAAAAGCTCTTTATTACAAGTTCTTAATAACATCTGTAGCTAGAGGCATTGTGGAGAAATGTCTTTCCAAATGCACAAACAAAGGCACAGGAATCTTAAATATCTTCTGAGGAGTTGAGCAAATCCAGGAGTGGATGATGGGTTGAAGTGGCTGGGTAGACAAAGCAAAATGTATTGTAAGCAGGGCTATATTTCTCCATAATAACGTAGGCCATGACCTAAGGTGATTGGGCTGCTTGGGACTGCGTACATTCACCCACAAATCCTGTAGTGTACAGTTTATATATAAACCTATAGTTTTATTAAAGTAAGACACACACACATAACTTACTGTAAATCAGAGGTAGGCAAACTCCGGCCTTTAGGCCGGATATGAGCTAGCCAGTATTCCATTCCAGCCTAACGCCGCCCAGTTATTTATGGTTAGATCCTGCCTAATTAAATTGTTGCATTATTGCGAGTTCCCGCAATATCATCAATATCACCGAGTTCCTGCACAGTAACCCCAATTACTATGCCTAAAGAGCAGAAGCAACGTGCAGCTACCAGTCTCTGGAAGGTTGACTTTGAACGTTGTGTCTTCAAGCCTGAATGAACTGATGATATATTCTTCATCCAACGCAGCAACAAAGCCCTGTGTTTAGTGTGCAATGACACCAACAGCATTTTCAAGAGAACGAATCTCAAGAGGCATTTTGATGCCAGGCACACACACGCATACAGAGACTTTCCTTGACTTCTACCGTCAGCTGCCACATGCTCAGTTTACAATGTTGTTAGCCCGTGCCAAGCGTATGATCACAATGTTTGGCAGCACTTATTCGTGTGAGCAGCTGTTCTCCAAGATGAAGTTTTGTAAGAACAAGCTGCGCTCTCAGCTCACTGACAATCACCCTTATGACATTCTGTTGCTGAACTCATCATTAGAACCTGATATTGTATCTGTCTCTAACATGCAACATCATGATTCCCATTGATCGTACTGTATTTAAATAAAAATCCTTTCCTTGGACACCATGTTTCTTCCAGCCTAGTGTGCCTTCTTGACCTCCTGAAATGGCCTAGTAGTCTAAAAAGTTTGCCGACCCCGGCTGTATAAAAATAATGAGTAAAATGAGTTTTAAATCCAAATTATTTTTATTTTTTTGTAGTAAACAAAACTGTTGAAGGAAAAATAAGGACAACTGCATACAGATTATTTGTAGAAGAGAAGGACAGCTGCCTCAGTAATTTCCTTGCTGCAACTCCATCCACTGTGTGTTCCATAGCCATTACCATCAAAGGCTGCAAAGTCTCCACACTGGGTGGGAGATGCCTCTGGTATGTATCCACCTCCTCCAATGCAGTGCTGAAAAAGAATTAAAAAAATCAGAAAAAATAACTAATTTCAGTAAAGCTTTTACAATGTAAAACAAGCATTAAAAAAATCCTTCAAAAATATTTTACTGTAGAAGCTTTTGCTAAAAAATGAAATAAAATATTACTCACGCATTTACCTTTTTTAAAATATAATTTGCTACAAATCAGTTTTAAAACTTGCCATTTTTTAAAAAGGTCAGAGATGACATTCGTTAAGGGAATTACAAAACCTGCAACAAAGAAGAGGTACCAATGCTACATCGCATGCTTCAGGCCCTTTGACAAAGTATTCCTTTATAGTATGTGACAAATGGCACATGCAGTACTTTGTACATTATATGCATTATATGCTGATGGTCTGTTTTTTTTTGTTAAAGTCTGAGCAGATATTGAATGATTACCCATGCAAAGAATTGCAGATTTTAACTGTAATAGACCTTTTGCACTTTGTAAGTTATACTACCTCTGTTTAACCAAATCCTATTAAGGGTTTTGGACTGATCTGCTGTAAATACATATAAGGTTTTAACTAATATAAGATGTTTACAAAGTATTTTAAATATTATTCATCAGAAAAAGAATGTTAAAATATTACCTAAATCTTTATTTGGGCCACTGGCTGGCCACTTTCCACCCATATATACAGAATTGTCAGGTAATGGTAATCCAAAACAAAATATGTATACAACTGTTTTATACTTATTTGTTCTAAGCAAGGTATGATGTACAACAATGGCTTCTAAGCCTTCACGTAGCAAAACAACCATCATAAAAGAAAAGTAAAAAAACCTGCAAGCAACTTTACCAATGCTAATAGAGTATAATTGCTTACATGTTCTGTGTTGCAGCCAGTCACTTTTATACCAGGACACAGAGCCAGGGGAGCTTTTTCCCTGTTTATAGCTCGGAAATGGACATAGCCAGCTGTGAACTCTTCTGTAAAATAAAGAATGGTGCATTCATTTTTTTAGTTATCATTTCAAAGGACTCATATTATGATGATTTATTATTTTTTCTGATCTTACTAGCTCCATTTGGTGAGTAGTAAGCTGTTGTCTTCTCCACACTTCCAAAATCATACACAACAGGAACAGCAGGTCCATTGTGTGCCAAACAGGATCCAATATTATACACCAAAGGGTATTTCTAAAAAAAAATTGTAGAAATCATAACTACTTAAGACACTTGTATTAATAACACCACCTTGTCCTTGGGTCATTAAGCAAGGTGACAACACAGTTGAGAAAAAAGTTATTCTAAATGTCCCATTGATGAATATCATTATATATAGTATTTGCACTTGTGATTTGCTTATTCAAGAAAAAGTCAAAACAAAGTAACTACAAGCAAGTAATAAAACCAATATACCATAGAAATATTATGTAGATAACAAGATATATAAAAATCATTAGCCATGTTTAATTAGTAGCCAACCAGGATTTATGTTTCACAAATCAGACTACAAAATATCATATATATTTATAAAAATAACAATGTGTTGTAACACTTAGAAAAAAAATTCATTATGGCTAGTGAGTAGGTTCATATTTTTCAAGCAACTATGACAAATAAGAAAACCTTCTTGTGCTACATAAAGTACAACCACCGCTAACATGCCACATGAGTACTCACCTTGTAAAGGTGGAAGAGGTTACCACCTTCCTGATTAAAGAAACTGTTGTTTGTACGATATCTCAAAAGAGATGAACTCCTCCACCGAGACAAGGGTGTATTATTGGGAACATGCCACAGGCCCAGATCTTTGGCAGTAATATCATAATATCCTGGATTCTATAGAACAAAATTTTTTAAAGACAGATTCATTTCTATCATTCTACATACATTTCTATCATTCTAAATACATTCTATCATGTATTGAAAAAGAATATATGTTAGAATTCCCCCCTAAAGATGGATTTACATCTTTCTAGTAAGTAAAGAACAAATCTAAACAAAAAGTGACGATTATGTAATATTTTGTATGTATCGGCTGTCAGTCTTCATATAAATAGGTAAGTTTCCTATAATTCCCAAGAAAAAAGATAGAAGCCATTGCAAGCACAATACGTAATGCCTCCCTAACAACATAAAAGCAAGAAATGTTGTTTTTAAAAAGCCTTTTAGATATTTAATACGGTGTTAGCTAAATAAAATAGTTCTATGTTCTATATAAAAATAATATATTACCTTGTAGTCATCACTAGTCGCACCATCTGGTAATCCAAATGTGGCATAATTTGCCCAGTTTCCCTCTCCTGCTGGATTGTTTGGGTTGTTTCCCTGCTGGCTGGACCAGCGATCTCCTAATGTACATTTCCCATTCATGTTGTTCTCATGTACACTTGCTACCAGTGTCCAACCCCCACCATTGGTTGTCATATCACAGAATGTCTGGTAGGTCACTCCATCTTCGGTGGTCAGAGTGTAAATTCCATCTACAGTAGCAGTGTAATAAGTAATTCAATATTTATCATTTTTATTAAAACTATAATCCACACGCAGAATAAAACCAATTAAAATATACTACAACAGTGGTCCCCAATCTTTTGCACGTGGCGGACCACTAAATGCATGGACTCAGGGCAGCGCATTCGGGGGGAGCCGTGTGTCACTCAAAGGGGAAGATAGTTTGCCCCAGAGTGAACAAAACATTGGTGCATTGAGTGCGACTAGCTGTGCATATCTTAGCACCACAATATTGTCCAAATCAATTTGATAGGTGCCAAAGCCTATAACGTCCACAACTTGGACTAAACTTAATGAACGGAAAAGAAAGAGAGAAGGTAAGCTTTTTTATCGGCACAAAGAAAATAATGATAAAAAATCAATTACAATTTTTATTAGTGTACAGTGATAAATATGAAATACAGTTCGTATTTTCTTGAACCTAACAGAGTGGAGTGTGTAGATAAGAGCGGACCCATGGTAGCCGTCCAAACAGAGGACGTTTGGACAGCTACCATGGGTCCGCTCTTATCCACACAGGTTCAAGAAAATACGAACTGTAATTAATGAACCTTATTTAATCACATCTACAAGTAAATTATCTATCATATTAATAAATAGAAATCAGTGAGTCTCTAGATTTATATACATCAAGTTGAAGACCCAAAGCACTCCAGCGAATTTGTGTGTGGCATATCCCCTTTTACCAATCACTGACATAATTCTATGATTGAATTGGCATAATTTTAACACTGTACTATAGGTCTCCATTATCCCCTGAGGAAGCCCACATGGGCGAAATGCGTCGAGAGGAGACCCTGCTTCTTGACTTATTACTTATACGCAAGTCTGTGACTTTTTAGTCAGTAGTACGGTGTGGATAAATGACACTTTTGCTACTTTACAAACATTGTTTTTATCTGCATAAACAATTTTATAGGTTTTGTTGTGCACTAATAAAAATTGTAAATGATGTTAAATATCATTATCTTCTTTGTTCCAATAAAAACGCCTGCCTTCTCTCTTTCTTTCCTATCCCCTCAGAGTGAAGTAATAATGCCAGAACTCGCCCACTCCAGAGACACAACCTGCCCACCTCCCTGAGCCTGCCATGTCTCCAGGAGACGTGAACCGTGAATTTGGCCTGTGCGCTCAGGGTCCTTCTCCTGACCCCACTAGTGGGTGCACCGGCCAGAGCCGCGGTCCACTAGCTGCCCTCGGACCTGAGGTTGGGAACCTCGGTGCTACAAAATACCTTACATATGCACTGCATTTGTATAGAAAATTGAAAAGGGGAAGTTTTGCAGGGGAAGTTAAGCCACTTCTTCCCCTAGTCTAAATTGGACATTCAAGTAGAGAGAAGAAAAGAAAGAGGTTTGGGCTCACAAATGATTTTGAGGAAAATTCGGTGTATTTAAACAGAATTAGTGAAGCAAACAAGTACAAACAAATCAAAACCCCATACCTGTTTAACAATGCACAGTGTATGGGTAACTTATACATATGTATATTCTAGCAATACAATAGATTTAGGCAAAAAATGATCCCAATTCTCAGTACTTATGCTTACATTATTACTAATACTTACACCCACAGTATCCTACTATTTTGGAACTTTCAACATCTGTGTAATTATCTACAACTTTTGATATCAGGTAATTCTGTAACTTACTGATTATAACAAATACTCTTTGGGTCTCTGATCCTCTTCTGGTATATGGAAATCAATCAATTGTTACCCCCTACCTTTAGTCATCAAGATTTAAATTGTGTCATTTACCCCACACCCTTCATTTAGATCAACTTCATTTATTACATCTATTAAACTGTTTTAGGAACTGGAAGGCTAATAGCCTGTACTTGTTCTTGACTTGTTCTAAAGCACTTTGGATGAAACCATCTATCTTTTGGGGTCACCTATATCCCTACACATCAAGACCTAAGATTGATTAGAGTATTCGAAGTGTGCCTTACCTAGGGTATGTACCCTTAATGACTATCCTACTCAACCTTTCTGTAGTGCTATTTTTATCACTAATATACTAATTTCTACCTAGATACAGCCTCTACCCTAATCAAATCTTTGTTTATATATTACTAATTTCCATCACTGCACTTTTACAACCTTTTTCATAATAGCTACGTAAGTAAAAATTCGATTATATCCTATATTTTCCTGTCTGCATAATATATTACTGAATTTCCAATATATTTATATAATTTGTATATATTTATCACCCATGACTATTGAGAAATTTAGTCTATACTCTATTTACTACTTCAATGACACATGTTCAATCCGATACAATTACCTTAAATTTCATCTGATAAGAAATGTTATAGGCTGTTCCAATGACATTATATTGAATTATTTTTTGACATACCTATATACTATTGATTTTGCTGTGTAAAAAATATATATTCCCTTTTTCCTTTCATTGTTTAATTCCTACGTACACATACAGACCGTTAAGCTTGCTTATTATCATATCCCTGAGGAAGCCCATTCGTGGCGAAACATGTTAGATTCAATACATCTTAAGCATGGTCTCCTTCATCGTTTTTCACCTAAATCTATTGTATTGCTAGAATATATGTATGTATAAGATACCTATACACTGTGCATTGGTAAACAGGTATGGAGTTTTGATTTGTTTGTACTTGTTTGCTTCACTAATTGTGTTTAATTACACCAATTTCTCCTCAAAATTATTTGTGAGCCCTAAACCTCTTTTTTTTCTTCTCTCTACTTGAATGGCCAACTGCATTTGTTATAATAAATCAAATAGAATGCAATATATAATATATATTTTAATATATATATATAACTGTCTTTTCCTTGTTCCCCCATTTTCATTTTGGTGGATCATCTATGGCAGTTTATGGTGTTGGAGAGTGTATTTTTCCCTGTTACAAATGTGTTTCTACCATAACACATAAATATGTATCTCACCTTTAGCAGATCTGTCTAATCTTTTAATTTCCTTACAGCTTCTATAGCTATAGTTACTTCCAGTAGGGTACCCAGAATCTGGTATGATATTATTTGCAGTATCATCATCCCAGCACGCCAACAGGTTCAGAATGGTCTGCTTCTTTTCAGAAAGAGAAGCCTGTTCTAAAAAAAAATAAAAAGGGACACTCACGTAATTTCTATGATATTTATTAAGGGCTATTTAATTATTTTTCTACATACATCTACATTATCTACATACAAAATTGTATATTTGTAATGGGCTGAGGTCAGAAAATTTTCTTGGGTCTTTAGATTTTTTTTTTCAAAACTCTGAACCCTAATTCTAAAGTCATAGAGAATCTTAGACTCTAAAAGTTGTATGTTTAGCACAATAACAGATGGACATATAGGTGCCAGAATACATTTTGTTTAACACCGCTGTTGTAAGTGATTGAATTTTCTACACAAGAAATGTACTTACCACATTTCTTAGCTGAAGCAAATGCCAACATAAGAACTAGAAGAGCATGGACCAACATCTTCATCTGGACAAATAAAACAATTATTACAAATGTCTGCTATGCAACTATACTAACATATTTATAGGTTACATACTGAATTACCACCAATATACAGGTAGCTCCTAGATTAGGGACATGCGACATACGGACGACAAACTGCAGTTTTTTCTTTTTGCATATCAAAGCACAGCTTGCTCCAGATGATAATGAATGTCAAAAGACATAAGTCCATCAAGTTCAACCACTAGGCAAATAAACAAATAAACATATTCCAGATATAAAACCCTATATACATGTTCCTCTGGACATAGTTGGTCCAGAGGAAGACAAAAAATCCCTGGTACAATTTGCTTCAACAGGGGAAAAAAATTCCTTCCCGATTCCATGAGGCAATCGGATGTTCCCTGGATCAATAGTCACTGGTATCTACTTTAAAGCCTTAATTCCAAGTTATATTCTGTGTTTCTAGAAAAACATCCAGCTTTTTCTTAAAGCAATCCATCATAGTTGCTGAAACTACTACCTGAGGGATCCTCCTACCTCCTTTTACCAGACACACTTTACAGGCTCGTCCAATACCGGACTGGAGATCTCTGACCGTTCCAGTCCGATGTCGCCTTTTATACTATTTTTTCTTCTTAGGCTATTGAACTACCTCCTCCTACAGACTGAAATAATCTGTTTGAACAGCTTTTTTTTCTGGGGCTGTGATAAACATTTTATTTTCAAGGCTGCGATAAAGAATTTTCAAACATAATTAATTGACATATTAAACAAGATTGTGTACTTAAGGCTTTTTCATCTGTTGACTTGGCTCCAACTAAAACTCTTTAGAAAAGGTGGTGGCCAATATAAAAAAGATTGTAGTATGATGGAGAAAGATTGGCACCACCTGATGTATGTAATTATGATATAAATATAAATGTATGTAATTATGATATAAATAGGATATATCTTCCATGTTTAGAAATTAGCTTCCTGTATTACCTCTCTACCTTAAGCCTCTGCCTTACATAGGGGGACCTAATCAGCATCCCTGACAAAAAAAAAAAAAAAAAACTAATGTAAGTCTCCAACGCAAAAACAGTATTATTGTAAGAAGCTATAAATGTATTCATGTATTTTTTGCAGTGGTCTGTACTGGGGGGTATCATTAGTGCTCAGAACCCCTTCTGCCACCACCACCTGTTCAGGGGCTCATCTGTCTGTGCCATTTTCTTGTCTTGTGACCTCTTTAAATTGTGGGAGACGCTTAGCTTGACCATTCCCTAGTGTAACATGAGCATTTCAGAAAGAAGGAGAAGAGAAGCCATTATTCGCCTCATCATTTTTTTAACATAATTTTAAACTAAAAAAAAGATAAAAAATTGAAGTTTTTAATTTACTTAAAAGTTTAAAATACTCATTCTATACAACGTTTCATAAGCCAGAGAGTTTGCATCTTGGATTTCTCAACCATGTGTACCAACTACATGTAGAGTTATGACTTTTATTTAAAGTTGTGAACATTCATTCAATATAGAGCACAATATAGATTAGCTTCTCTAATAGTGTTGGTGTTCGAATTCAGGTTGTCCTTATAATCGACCCTAATATGGCTGTTTGAATTCAGATAGACCCAACCAAAAAAAATGAGGTTAGACAGCAAAAATTCAGATAAAAAAAAATTAAAAAATGTGTTAAAAAAAAGTTAATGTTAAATTAATTTATTGAGTGTTTGTGTTTATTTAACAATTTTTTTTACAGGTTATCCTACAATGACATGATTAGTGTTGATGTTCGAATTCGGGTTGTCCCTATATTTGACCCGAATATGGCTGTTCGAATTTGGGTAGACCCGACCCGAATTTTGCTGCATTCGACCGCAAAAATTCGGGATGAAAAAACAAAATTTTTTTTTTCTAAATTTTTTTTTGTATGTGTTTTTTATTTTAAACTTGTTCTTTTTTTATTTTTTACAGGTTATCCGACAATGACATTATGAATCAGAATGTCATTGTGGGATTCCTGGACCGTGGGAACTTTATCTGGGAGTCTCCTTATTAAAGGGGGCTTCCAGATTCCAAAGTCCTGCTAAAATGTTTATAAAAGCTTAAAAACGCTTGAAAAAGCCTCCATTGAGTTCAATTATGATCGCACCATTGAGCTTAACAGATCCTCCTTAATCGCGCAGCTGAAATCTAATCGCCTTAATTGGAAGATTCGCGCCCCCTATTGCTCATTATTATGAAGGCAGGAATCCGGCCAAGGCTGCAATCATTGAGGAGAGTGTGTGACCCCCGGGAATCATAGTGGAACTGCAGTTCATCTGCAGTTCAGTTCCCATAGTCACGTGACTATAGGAACTTTGCAGTTACAGCTGTGACTGCAGGCAATCCCCGGGCACTAGAGGTTGATTAGGGACAAGTTTCCCCATTCATCACATCTAGTGCCCTGGGTTCTTGGATAGAGAAACTCTATCCAAGAACACATACTACTAGTAAAGGGCTGCAAGAGCAATCTGATTGGGGCCCCAAGCCAGTTCTGTACAGGGGAACTACCCCCTTGAAGATCTAGCATTTTCCCTGTTTTGTTAATAGGAAATAAGGAAAATGGCTAAAATATTATTATGCAAATAGGGACACACTGTATTATTTTATTACTCAGCTATACAAACACAAGTACAATTAAGTTCCTAGGACTACACATGTCATTCTTGGAACAGATGTAGAATGATCACATAGTAATAGCACAATAGCTGCTGCAGGAAACATCACTACCAACACCAGAATATTTATTCAACTATCACTGCAGTAAGGGACATATTGGCCAAGCATAAATGCAAACAAAATAGCTGTTCTTATGAAACTAGTCATGTTCACAATCCTAAAGCTCATATAAACCTTCATCCTAATAGGCTAAATACATTTCAGGTGCATCACATGTGATCTAGGACCTTTGTTCTCTGTGTCAGACCTACAGATGTGTGATCAGCAAATGCTGATGGTCGCTGCTAAATCAATTAAATTAGTAGGGGGTAATTCAGACCCTTCTAGAGAGACTACATCCACACAGAGAACAGGGTCCTTTTTTGAAGCATGCTACCAGGGGACAGTTCTTTCTGCTCAGTATGTGGCTAAATTCTAAAGAAAACGTACTAACATGGCTGCACACAATTGTTCCAATTTACTTAGTGCTAACTAGTGTTGATGTTCGAATTCGGGTAGACCCGACCCGAAAATCACAGGATTTGACAGCCAAAATTCGGGAGAAAAAAAAAAAAATTTTTTCTTAAATTATTTATTTCGTATGTGTTTTTTATTTAAACTTGTTCTTTTTTATTTTTTACAGGTTATCTGACAATGACATTATGAATCATAATGTCATTGTGGGATTCCTGGACCCTGGGGAACTTTGCGGTCACAGCTAATTGAAAGCAGGTGCCTTCAATTAGCTGTAACCGCAGGCAATACGAGGGCAATAGAGGGTGAATGGGGATACTATCTCCATTCATACCTCTACTACTCTGTGATTGGCTGAGAAATAGGAAATCCTGATGACAGCTCAAGCATCATCAGGATTTCCCTTTCCTCAGCAACTCAGAGAGCAGAGCAATCAGCCAAGCTTTACTATGCTGACAGCTCTGCTCCACTGATCGTGGAGCGATCAAGGGAGCAGAGCTGTCAGCATAAGTAAAGGTGTAAAGGTCTGCTGATTGCTCTGCTCCCTGATTGGCTGAGGAAAGGGAAATCCTGATGATGCTTGAGCTGTCATCAGGATTTCCTATTTCTCAGCCAATCACAGAGCACTAGGGATGAATGGGCACAAGTCTCCCCATTCATCTCTAGATCATATTGTTACAGCATGTACAGAATTGTGCACAATATGATTGTTCAAGTATAATCGTGCATAATCGTTGATCGGTCGTAATCGTTCATTTTCTAACAATAATTATTGGAAGTGTGCACCTAGCTTTAGCCTGAAATAGATTTGACGACGCTCTTTAATCTTCACATGAAGTACAGGGGTATGTAATAGTGTTATGTATCTTTTTACAATGTATCTTTTTATGTATCCTTTTACAATGTATCTTTTTATGTATCCTTTTATAATGTATCTTTTTATGTATCCTTTTATAATGTATCTTTTTACATCTGTTTGGAGGCTGTAGAAGCTCTACACAGTGCTGAAAAAAAACCTGAATTTTCCCTCCCATTGACTTTAATGGTGTTCGACCTTGAAATTCGACCACCCGAATAATTTTGCTACATTTGAGCAAATAGCTGCCGAATGAATAGTGAGCTATTCGACCAACACTAGTGCTAACCCTTAATTGCACTAACGTATAGCTAAAAATCATCATCTTTTGTTCATAAGAAAAACATATTGCTATTGAATTTAATAAGTTTTCTTTTTTTTTTTTTAAAGATTTTATTTTTATTAACAAGTTTTTAACATTACAGTATTTCACAAAAGGGGAGAGAAAATCAAAGGGAAAAGAGGGAGGGGGAATAACAAAATGGGAAGAAGAGTGTCTCAAATGTAGTCCTAGAAATCCCAAATGACGATAAATCTGTTAAAAAAGGCCCAACTTCGGCAGTTGTAATTCGTTCCAGAAGGTATAAAATATACATAACATACAGTGTTGAAATAAGTAAGAAAACATCAGGTCGTATAGTCCTGTATTGCAGAGGGGGAACTACCAGAACCACTGATACAACAAACCTGTATCCACCATTGTATCTGCCATACAGTACAAAACATTTTAATGGCCCATCAGAGTCTTGTATTTATTGGATTTGTGAAAAGTTATCCAAGGGGCCCAAGTGGACAGAAATTTCTCAGTTTTGTCATGGATACCTGAGGTGCGATCCTCCATGAGCATGATTTTGTTCACCTGAAACGAAATTTTAACAGTAGGTGGTTCGGCCTTCCACAACTCCGGAACACTGCATTTAGGCACTGAGTTATTATATATTTTTTGAGGCCAGGCATTCAGGTGGAGGAGGAAGAAGGCCGGGTCTTCAGGAATCTCCCCAATGGACATTTTACGACATACCTCTCTATCTCTTGCCCAGAATTCTTTAATTACCAGGCAAGACCAAAATACGTGTAGTATGGTCCCAGTATCCCTGCAACATCTCCCACACAGCCCAGATTCTGATGGGAATATAACATGTAGAATTTACTTAAGGTTTCTGAGGAATTCAGTTTTTATCAAAATTCCAGCTGCCCCATGCTCACCTTTGTTGATCACACACTGAATTTCAATTACAGTTATGGAGGGCCTTGCACATGACTAACTGAGGCTGCACATTGGTCTATGCATCTCAACTGCTGCAAATCATAATTTCTAGGCAAGTTTTGCAGCATATACATTGATTTACAGAAAGGTCAGTTTTGTTTATTTCCTAAAGGAACATATTCATGTTCAGTTTGCAGTTGAGTTTTAAAAACTGACAAACCTTTATTGTGTGACTGTCAAATGATTGAATATAACTGCCCTGCCCATACAATATATCCTACTATGGTAAAGTCTGTAACATGAGTGGATTATCAGGTTCTCCTGGGTTGTCAGGAGCTGTCATTCATCCACTGCTGGCTATTGATTCCACCATTCCCAGAAATGGTTTATTGTCTATAATCACAAGTTTGTTTTACTGCACAATGCCTTGAGATAGGAGTAATGCCAAGGGCTGGCAAACACACAGCCACATGCATGTAAGCTTCTATAGTTGCAATCAGTTTTTTAAATATAAGGATTACAGTCTTGTGTTAAGCAGACGTTGGATGATTGTTGCTACTGCTGTGGTGGATTTAAAAATGACACCAGGGAACAACTGCATATATACATATCTGATTTTTGCTTGAGATGAGCACAACTGTTTATCTCGAGGAAATATTATCAGTCATGTGTGCATAGATTTACTCTTTACAATTCCCAATTGAAATAAGGTAGATAAGTTGTCATCAAATGTCTTCACTTTCATGTCTTCTGGTTGGGGAAGGTGGTGTTCTGTAATGCATAGATATTTGGAATCAACACATCTGATATTAACCAGCATAGGATGTTATCAGTTCACAAAATTCCTGGAGAAATCATATACTGGAGAACATATAACTTTTAACTTAATTTTACAAAAAGACACAAATTGAGAAGTTTATTGTTTAAAAATAAAAACAACTCAAAAATTATGATGATCTGGAAGACTAAACCGGTTTCCATCTAATATCAGGAACAAGACTAACTGACTTTTCTAGAACTTTGATTCAAGTAACTTCATCTTTAGGACTGTGAGTACAGCAGCTGATCAGTCACGTTCTCCCGCACACTGCAACACCTCTGGGGAATTGAGGGTTAATAGAAGAATAGGTTAACCTGCACCCCAGACTTTGCCAAAACCAGCTTTCTCTTAGTTACTATTTAGCAGTACAACAGAAAACCTAATGCAGTGGTCCTCAACCTCCGAGCCAGGGACCGGTGCCGGTCCGTAGCTGGTGAGTTAGGGACCGCATTAGGACCATTAGGGGTCGGAAATATCCGAAGGAATCAGGAAAAAAAAATTTCCCCTATTGGAGCAAATAGAACCAGGGTTTTTGTTTTACCTCCCTCTGGATCAACCATGTCTATATGTATATTTCCTTAGTAGTTGAACTTGATGGGCTCATTTCTTTTTTCAACCTGACTAACTATGTAAATATTACATGCAACCAGAGAGGTAGGTGTGAGCTTGTTTTAAAGCTTTCACTGCTTGTAAAACGATTTGAATACGGTGCAAAGATTAGCTCAAGGGAGGACAGGATTCAGACAGCAGATATCAAATTATACTCAGCTTGCATTTAAAATATGGTTTAAAAGCCTTTGGCGTGCGTTGATTTCAACAAACTAAAGTTCACAGAACTATGTGCACAAAATATTAAACTGTAATAAAATCCAAGTATAAGGGTAGAGTTTTATTCATTCTTCTCAGGCATTGCTCCTAGCAACTGTGCCATAGTTTTATGCTCTAACTTGTAGGTAAACTGGCCTCCCTAGCTTTATCTGAACTTTTCAAAAACGTGTATTTAAGGCTGCAGCACCCTTCTTCACTGATTGATTTTGTTTAGCTACCCGTTTCCCTTGTGATCCTTGCTTGCTCCTGTGACCCAGGGCCCTTACTATGACTTTGACTCCCATCTTACCTGTCCTTAACTCACCTAATCCGCCTAACCCACTGTTGCCAATTTTGTCTGTCTTAGACTAGCAGGACTCCATCAATATTCCTGTTTGGGCATGTATCAGTCAGAACAACTTGGTATTACACTGCAGTGCAACAGCCTCACCACGAGTGGCTCTGGAGAACACCAGACTGATACTTAGACTCTGCACCTTATTTACATTTGGCTCCTAATGGGTTAGCTTAGGGGTGTCAACTCTGGCCTGCAATGTCCTTTTTTTGGCCCCCGATGGAATCGTAAATATAAACTACAGCTGACCCGCCGCTGCATTGAAATAGCGCCACTAATACAATTCTTGTCATAACTTGCGTCTATAGACGATTGGGCTTTCTGCCTATGAGCGGCCCCGCATTGGACTGTTTTAGATGCAAGTAATGCAGGGAATTGTAGTAGCGGTGCTATTTCAATGAAGAGGGAGTTCCAGCGGCGGGCCACAAATAAGATTTTTTCAATAAATTTCAAGGTTGGCCCGTGACTTTGAATGACGTTTTTGAATATGGCCCAATGTGTATTTCAGTTTGATACCCCTGGGTTAGCTACTTTAGCAAATTCTCCAATTGTCACAGTTTAACCAACCCTAACACACTGTATAATATAAATTTGGCATCGGGTTTGTGAACTCCATCAAGTTTTCTGTCTACTCTTGTCTCTTCGATTGTTTTAAATGTTGGTCTATTAACTATCTAGTTCCTGTTATCTGTTTTCTGTTATTGTTGCACCTAAAGGTTAACACAAAAATGGTTTAATTTTTACCAATTTAAAATGGATCAATATTCATTATACTAAATGCAAATACAAAGGTTCACTTCAGCAATGCTTCTTTTAATAAAACATTTTTTAAATCTACTCACTTTAGTCCTGCTAGAACAGATTTCCTTTAACAGTTGATGTTCTATAAAGACACAATGGAGCATTGTTCTCGTGCAATGTAAATGTTTGATCGCTCACGGGTGAAGCTCTCTGTTCCTTTTTACTGCTCATTTAGGTCTATCTGGAGCAGTGTTTATAAATGATTTTCCACTGCTGCTCTCTGAAACCCCAAAAGATCAGGGTTTATATGCAATGCAAAATATTTTTTTTCAATAAAGCCCACTGCTGCATTGTTTATATAATGCAATGCAAATTATTGTTTTGTTTAAAAAAAAAGCCAAGCACACTATTGTTTGCATACTTGTGAGGTCCCTTTGCTGCTCATTTGAGCTTACCTGGAGCACTATTTGTATGCAATTTCAAATGAATTTCCATTGCTGCTATTTGATGACCCAGCAGAGCAGTTTTCATAAGCAATTGCATGCAAGTGGATTTATTTTTCTTTAATGTTCACTGCAACCAATTTCTTTTGCCATGTATGTATATGCTATGCTCCTATTGTATTACATTTATGGTCTCCCCAATACTCCCAAAGAAGCCTTAGGAGGCAAAAGGCATTGGATTTGGGGACCCTATCAGTTGTTAATAAAATATATCAACTTTTATTACATTAGAAGTTCCATGTCTATTGTCACTAATTATCTTGTTCACTGAACACTTACGTGAACAAATAACTTGGTAATAGTTCATAGCTCGGAATTGGACATAAGCTGTTGTCTTCTGCACACTTCCATAATCATACACAAAAGGAATAACAGGTCCATTCTGTTGCAAACAGGTACCAACATTGTACACCAAAGGGTATCTCTAGTAAGAGGATGAAACCCAAAGGTAAAGTCAAAGCCAAATACTACAAAAAAGTGACAAAACCAAAAAACAGTAGACGTATTATAGTTAACCATATTAATAATATGTATTAGCTTTTTTGTTATTAAGGCAACAGAAAGTTTAGTACTGATATATACAATCGGATATATATTTGTAAGAATGTGCAGTAACTCTAAGCAGGTAAATTCATTATTTTATAGTCCATACGCTAATTAGTTTGAGTTTTGATTTCATTGTAAAATGTAGGGTTCAGATCTTTCAAACAACTATAACAAACTTTTTGTGCCACATATGGTATACAAGCCACCTAATATGCCACAGAGTACTTACCTTGTAAAGGTGAAAGAGGTTACCACTCTCCTGATTAAAGAAACTGTTGTCTGTACGATATCCCAGGAGAGATAAACTTCTCCACTGAGACAAGGGTGTATTATTAGGAATGTGCCACAGGCTCAGATATTTGGCAGTAATATCATGGCAGCGATCTCCTAATGTACATTTCCCATTCATGTTGTTCTCATGTACACTTGCCACCAGTGTCCAACCTCCGCCTTTAGTTGTCATGTCACAGAAGGTCTGGTAAGTCACTTCATCTCCAGTGGTCAGAGTGTAAATTCCATCTAGAATAGCAATGTAATAAACAGTTGATTGTTTAAAATGTGTACTTCAAATATAATCCAAACTCAGAATAAATGCAATAAAAGTTGCTCGAAGACACCATATGTATGCATTGCCTTAAAAAAAAAATCAACTTGCTGGATTATCAATAACCAGTGTATAGTGTTGGAAAGCATATGTCCCCTATTGCAAATGTGTATGTACATGAAATCTGTAACTCACCTTAGCATTGTTATCTGAACTCTTATTTTCCTTACAGCTCCCGTATCTGTAAATACTTCTAGTAGGGTTCCCAAAGTTTGATATGAAGTTATTTGCATTTTCATCATTCCAGCATGCCAGCAGGTTTAGGATGATCTGCTTCTTTTCAGAAACAGAAGTCTGTTCCAAATACAGAAAAAAGGGACAGTGTTCTTACTGAATCTCTATTATATTTTTTAGGGTTCATTGAATAATTTTTAACATATTTTTTATATAAAATCAACCTTTTTTTTAATTCAGACTCTTAACATGACAATAAATAAAGTTTGTTATGCAGCTTTGTATTCTACAGGATTGCTGTTTTATAAAGGCATCTGAGTTGCACATGCACAAGAGTCTACAGTTACAAATTTACATCGGTTATCAGAATGTCTTTAATCAGATTACAAAAAAAAATCAATAAAGGACCATTATGTAATGATAAGACTTTAAAGGGGGACCTATTTAAATAAAGATGGTATAAGTGCACCGAATAGACTTTTCCTTTTTTTGGCATAATAATAAATATACTGCTTAGTGTGCTATTACATTGTTCATATTCAGACTTTTTACTAATATGATAACATGTGTTTCTATAGAAGACACTGAGGTTTAAGCAATATTGTAAATAATTAGCCAGATTATAATCAAATGCCAATGGAGCTTAAAATTTAACTTGGACATGTTTTACCAAATTTTTCGTATGAAAAACATCCTTCTTTTTTTGTACAAATGTATTTTTTAAAATTTTTTTACAGAGAAATTAAGTTACAAATACAATATTAGGAAACATAAAACAAAAAAAAAACAATCAAAGGAAACAGTAAAATTGTTACAAAAAATAGCAGCATAGAATTTTTTTGAGAATTAGAATTATTATATAAAACCACATTTACAATACAGTAGTTATATGTATATAGTTATCTCAATACAATGTCCTAACTCAGGGGTCTGCAACCTGCGGCTCCAGGAGCCGCATGCGGCCCTTCAGCCTCCTTGTTGTGGCTCCCTTCGGCTGCCGCGGGGAGATCTCTGATGGGGGATCCCCTTCCTCCCAAGACACTGCGGAGGAGGGGGATTCCCTATCCAGTGTTCTAATGAAAAAAATCTACCAGTGAAATAAATCTACCACGGGGCGTGTACAAATGGGTGCGTACAATGACATCCCCCTCCTTTGAACCCCAATTCCTCTGGAACGGGGAGATGTACAAAACCAAAAATGTAGGTGCAAGTGGGGGACACCTGTGACTAACACCCCCTAAATCTAATAATAATTTAATCTTTAGGCTATCATCAGAACATAAAGAACTCTGCCCATCCAAAAAATCTACCGTTACACATTGCTGGAGGCACCTGAACCCCAATTTCTCTGGAACAGGAAGGGGGTACAGGTGAACAAAATTAAAGGTGCAAGTGGGGGACACCTGTGGCTAACACCTCCTAAAAACTCCACCCATCAAAAAACCCCTACCCTGTTACACATTGTTGGAGGCTTCTAGCACCTAAACCCCAATTTATCTGGAAACGGGGGTACAGGTGAAAAAAATTTGAGGTGCAAGTACGGGACACCTGTGGCTAACACCTCCTAAAAATTCATAAAAACTCCGCCTATCAATAAAATCTACCCTGTTACACATTGCTGGAAGCATCTAGCATCTGAACCCCAATTTCTCTGGAACAGGGGGGACGGTACAGGTGACCAAAATTAGAGGTGCAAGTGGGGGACACTTATGGCTAACACCACCTACAATTGAATCGCTAAGGCATCGTCAGAAAATAAAGAACTCTGCCCATCAAAATAATCTACCCTGTTACAAACTGCTGGAGGCTTCTAGCACCTGAACCCCAATTTCTCAAGATTGGGGGGTACAGGTGAACAAAATTAAAGCTGCAAATGAGGGACACCTGTGGCTAACACCCCTTAAAATTTCATTGCTAAGGCATCGTCAGAACATAAAGAACTCTGCCCATCAAAAAAATCTAGCCTGTTACGTTAGAAGCCTCCAGCTAATGTAACATGATGATAACGTTAGAAGCTGGAGGCTTCTAGGGGCATAGTTCAGTGTTTAATTTATTTCAAAGTAGGCCTACACATGCACACTTGTTGTAACAGGTAAAATTAAAAAAATATTAAAACTTAAAAGTTTATAAACTGTGTTATGTTTTGCGGCTCCAGACTATTTTTCTTTAGTGGAAGAGGAGGCAAAATGGCTCTTTTGATAGTAAAGGTTGCACACCCCTGTCCTAACTGATAACAACTAACCATAATACCTTTGAATTCTGAACATAGCACGATCAAGGTAAGGAAAGTTTCCCTTCTTTGTAGGAGATATACACTATCCATTGATACTTAACGATAAAGATTAAGTATTCCAACCCTTTAGTCCCACTGTATGGACCATTTATTTAAAAAATAACAATAGAAAAAAATATAAAAGAAAAAGAAAGAGTGAAGAAAAGAGATTGGGGAGAGTAGGGAAAGAAAAAAAAGAGGAAGGGGCAGGCCTCTAGTCCAACTAGACTTACTTGGAAATAAGGAATCTAGCTTTCGTTAATATATTGGCCATTTAACATTTTTTGGGTTTAGATAACTCACAGACGGATAGTCACAATAAGTGGGTCAGTCTGTCCGGGGGGATGGGCTTTTCAAACAGCTCCTCTTGTAAGTCGTTTACTATTCGATCTAGAGTTCCTACCTCCAACAAAGATAATTGATGTGTTAGGAAAAATCCTATGAAATACCTCATGAGTAAAATACCAGTGCATTAGTATTTTGTATGTGTTTTCTTTATATATAGTACATAAAGAACTTTTCTGGGGTTGTTGCCATAATATTTTCCAAATATCCTCCGGGAGTACTCTTCCCAAGATCTGTTCCCACTTTTGCATGTAGCCATGTTTTGTCCCTGGGGTATTTGACTCCATGTGAAGAACCTGGTAAATTCCCGAGATTAAACCTCTCTGGCAGGGTCCACCTATACACCGTTTCTTAAAGGAGCTCGGGGGGAGGACACCAGATCCATCATTAAAGTCTGCGCAAAGGGCCAAATTTGTAAGAACTGTAGAATGAGATACCAGGTACCTCAAACATCTGGACGATATCCTGGTAAGACAGGTGTTTTCTTGTACAGGAGTGTACTATCTGATCATAATTGAAGAGTAGACATCAAACCATGTGGCGTGTGGTACTGTCCAGAATATACAGGGTGTATAGAAAAGATGTAAGCAATGAGGCCTTTGATGTCACCCTAATCTACTTTTATAGTGTAACTAAATCTGTTTTGTGAACTGCATCAGTGCCAATAGGGAGTGTTCAGGAACTCCGTAAGAGATGCTCCAGAGCATGGAGTTCGGGTAGATAGATGCCATCCATAACATAAAAGACTGCAGTGTTGACAGGATAAAGTCCGGTACCCCCAAGCCTCCTGCAGTACTTAAGGAGAACATTACTGTTTTGGGGAGCCTGTGTTTTTTGTATCCCCATATAAAATCTAGTACTGTCGGCCTGCAGTCTATTAAGTGTCTTCAGAGGAACTGTCACTGATAATGTGGAGAATAGATAAGGGAATTTTGATAAGGTACACATTTTAACAAGGGCTATGTGGCCAAAAAAAATGGATTGGTAATGATTTCTTCTTCCTAAAAAGGGAGGAAACCTATCACAGTAGTGGGACATAATTTCTTTTGTATAGTGTATGGTAGGTAAGGGTTAAATGAACTCCCAAATATTTAAGCAAATTTGCTTTCCAGTTAAACTGCAAGAAGCCTTTAAGATGCTGAAGGTATCGAGCATATTTACTGGTAGATCCTCTGTTTTGGTTGAATTTATTTTGTACCCTGAAAGGGTACCATACTCTTCCAACACCCTATGCGCATTAGGTAATGCTATTAAAGGATTAGTGAGTGCCAACAAGACATTGTCCGCATATAATGCACTTGTGAAATGTTTGGTTTTGATAGGCACCCCTGTAATATCAGAATGTCTGCGGATCGTAGCTGCAAGAGGCTTTATGAACAGAGCAAAGAGCAATGGGGAAAGAAGGCATTTCTTTCTGGTAGCATTTTTAATCTGAAACTGTGGGGAGTTGGCATGTGGAAATTTGACTTCAGTTGTGGGGTTAGAGGGCTCAAATCGCATTCAAGAAGGGCCCCCGTATTCCAACCCACTGCAATACCTTCATCATGAATGGCCAGCTAAGGCGGTCAAAGGCCTTTTCAGGGTCAAGTCTAAGAATTGCCAACACCATTTTATTAAAAGCATCAATGATATCAAAGGTTCATCTAGTGTTGTTGCTTGCCTGATAGTCAAAGATAAATCCAACTTGGTCTTTGGCTCTAATAGTGGGCAAATAAGACCCCCAGGGGGTTTTATATCAGTAATGAGAAGGGCTATTGGGCGGTAACTGGCAAGATTTTGAGGAGCTTTACCCGGCTTGGGCAACACTGAAATATAGAAGTGAGACATCGAACTTGGAATCAGGACCCTTCCAGAAAGCTATATAGGTTAATCATGTGTGGAACCAGAATGGGAGCATATGTTTTATAATAGCTGTATATGAAGCTGTTGGGGCAAGGAGCTTTATGATGGGGACGATTAGATATTGTTGCCAGTATTTCCTCCCTGTTACCTTCATATTACGGGCTTCTTCAAAACAGGAAGAGCAGAGTTGTGGAGGTAGTCACCTATACGGGCAGGTAAGCTGGAGGCATTTCCTGTTTGGGCATTATGTACTATATATGTCACAGATTACTGCAGGACCAGGGGATCTTTGTCCTCCTTAGTGTCAAAATCTTGCATTCCCCTATTGCCAGCACCAGCTCTGCTCAACGTTCCCAGTCTCTGCTTACTTCTGGACCTGGTCATATGAGTCCCTGTCCCTGCCCCTTTGCCTCAGAGGACTAGAATGTTCTGCAGAGGCACTCCACCTGCTGGCAAACATGCGAACAGCACCTGAGCTGCCTCTTCTCCAGTACTCCTGGTGGTGGGTTAGAATGTCTGAAGGTCACATGGCCTCATCACATGACCTTCCCTTTATAAGGAAAAGACTGGCAACAGGAAGCTGCCTGAATAAAAAGAAATAGAAACAATGCTCGCATACAAAGCTTGCCAGTCAGCTTGAGGGCAGAAAAGTTTTTCTTTTTTTTTTTCAAAGATTTGTAGCTTAAACCTAAGCACGTTAAAAGTGTTACATGCTGGAAACGTACTTTTAGCACAATAAAAAACTGACATGGGTGCTCAAATAAATGTTCTGCAGATCTTTTAAAAATTGTTGCTTATTCTGCACAAGAAAGACAAGTGCCAAGGAAAGTACTAAAAGAGTATCTGCCAACATATTCATCTGAACAAATATGACAATAATAAATATAAGCGATACAAGTATACTAGTGACTAAAACATTGAGCTATTGTATATACAGTATAAATATTTCATTCATAAAAAGCATTCAAACACAGCCAATAATGTGAGGGCAGACATAGCTCCTCTTACCTTCTTTCACCAGACACACTTCAGATGCTCCTCCAATACCAGATTGAATACCGCTGATTATTTTAGTTTGATGTCACTTTTTATGGTGTACTTTTTTCTTATTATCCTATTTAACTGCACTGAAATAATCTGCTTGGGTTGTTTATACTTTTGTTTTTAGGGGCTGTGATAAATATTTGTTTTCCAGTGCTGAAATTAATTTTTAACTTACTTTACCGTAACTGACACAAATTTCAGGGTTGTTTATTTAAGGTTGTGTATTCTGTTGGTCCAACCTATCATCGGGAAGAGATAGGACTTCTCTGTATCCTCCAGGGAAATTTCTGCTTCAATTAAATCATTAAGTTTTCTTGAGTATGAGCTTGTACTCTTGACTTATTCTCCGAAGGGATTTATGCGTGTTCAGATTGCATGATCCTGGGTAAGTGTATGTTAAATCTAAACAGTGATAACTTGCTTTCTCATCATAATATTTGTATGTGAATATAAGGCTGGTAAAGGGGCAAGGAACTTTGCAGTACACAATTAGTGTAATTTATTGTTGTCTTGGTTTGCTCGACTGGTGGCCGCTTTAAGTTTTGGGCGCCTCTGCTTCACTGCTAAATAATTTAGTAGGATGCATACTAGTAAGAGTCGTGATTTGTCTCATGGGCACAGATAACATTAAGCCTCAAACTCTGCACTCAAAAATGTTGGAAGATAAGATCTCAAACAGTAAGTCCTAAGAAGCACAAATACCTCTAGCAGCAGAAGGTACATTGTGATGCAATTTAGGGTGAGGTTGGTGGTATATTATTTCTCAGTTAGCTTAGATGTAGATGATATATTTTAAGATGGGTGAAGGTGGATGGGTGGATGTTTGTTTTGTAAACTGCTGTGCAGAAGGAGGTACAATTAAAAGTTGGTGTGGAGAGGTTAAAACCAAGGTGTTGGTCACGTAATTGGACATGGCAGAGAGCAGACATATCAGTGTTTGTACTTTGCCTGATGCCTGCATCTAGAAGCCTCTTGGACCATTGAAAAATCCTCCAACTGTGGAGCATTGGTTCTAATTTCCTTCCACGTCATCAGAGGATTCTTCTCAGGATGACGACAAAATGGAGCAGGCCAAGTCAGCAAATAAGAAATAAGAGTCATAGCACAGCAAGCACCTGCAAACGCAAAACAACCAGCAGCGGAAGAAGGTAACACATTGTCCTCCTTTCCTAATCTTAACCTGACCCTGTCCTAGATCCTGTTGACGATAACCACTCAAACCTTCTTACAAAGGCTACATATTTAAGTGATAAGCTTGGATGTACCCAGGGTGGCATTCCTTCCAGCTAAACATGGGTCAATGTATCCTAAAACATATGCTAGCCTTCCGTTCCAACTGTACTGATTGAATTCATCATACACTGCTTAGAACCAACCAGTATTGGAATGGTAAATTGTTTCATTCACCTCATTCCCAGCTTTGGCTTATTTTATGAAACAATACTGTATGTTCCTTTTTAAGAGCAGCTAATCATGGATCATGTTGTCCTAAACTATCAACCAGCCATTGGTTTTAAATAATGTGATTGAATTGGTAAACTCTTTCATTCAGCCCTTCCCATCCTACGAATTATGATGTACTATGTTGTTTGTGTTATACAAAGGCTATGTGGAAGTTCCTGGTGGAGAGAAAGGTGGCATAAAACAGTTGGCCTAGTAGGTATAAATCTGAATTAAATGAGATGTTAAAAAATGTTTAAACTAGGTTATTTACATTCAATAAGTTCACAAATTGCATTTATATAAATAAATAATGAGAAAAACAGGTTTGAAACAGAAGCTCTTTATTGTAGTAAACAAAAACTGATGAGGGTAGAATTAGGAACTGCATACAGATTAATGATAGAAGAGAAGGACAGCTGCCTCAGTAATTTCCTTGCTGGCACTCCATCCATTGCGTGTTCCATATCCATCCCAGTCAAAGGCTGCAAAGTCTCCACACTGGCGAGGAAATCCCTCTGGTATGTATCCACCTCCACCAATGCAGTGCTGACAAAGAGTGAAATAAATTAGAAATAATAACCCATTTTTTATTAAAGCTTTAATATGTAAAACAAGCATTAAACAGTTCAGTAAAATGTTATTACTGAGGGGGCTTTTGCTGAGGAAATAAATATGATGTTACTAATGTATTAAAATATTAAAAACACCATTTGCTGCAACCAATTATAAAAATCGCCATTTTAAAAGCGACCAGAAAAGAAATTCTCATACAAATGGTATTTGCAATACTTTGTGTATTGTAGGCTTTATATGGTGCTGATCTGTTTGCTAAAGCTGTGCAGATTTAGAAAATGTAAGTATTCTTGCATATTTTAACTATAATAAACATTTTAAAGTTTATAAGCTATATTGTTTTCCAAAATGCTTTTTGGGGGTTTGGACCAATTCTGCTGTAGGTACAAGTCTAAGTTGTTCCAACTAATAGAATACATATTTTTTCAAGAGTTATTCATCAGAAAAAGAATGAATCTTTAATCCCATGTCCTGCCACTTTACACGTATGTATACAGAACTGTCAGGGAATGGTAGTCCAAAACAAAATAAAAACAATTCTTTAATACATAAGAGGTTCTAAGCAGTACAAGAATGACACTGTGTCACACTTACCTCCTACTCGCTAATGGACTGGCGCCTCTCTCCTGCACATGTGACCTGTACTGAGCCTCAGTGTTCGTTCAATATGTTTCCACTAGTGCTGAGCCCCCTGGCTCTGATGAGCATTTCCTCTACAGCTGTTGGTTATTTCAGTGCTTCCGCTGTCCAGCTCCTGTGCTAACCCATTATTGCTCAGTCCCTTGTTTCCCAGACAGTTCCCTTGTGCTTTTTCAGTGTTCCGCTCTGTCTGTGGGTATCGCTGTGTCACCTGTGCCTCCTGTTGCTTCCAGTGTCTCCTGTGTTCCCTGTGTCTGCAGTGGCCCCTGTGTCACCAGTGTCTATTCCCTGGATCCCTGGTATATGACGCCTGGCGTGTGACCTGACCTCTCTGGCAGCAACCAGAAACGCAACATCCTCACCATTAGAGGCTCTAGAGAAGACCTGGTTACAGTTTAGACTCTGTGTCTTGGCTCTTCTAAGGGCTCACACCAATTTTGCGCAAGCTGTAGTGCCCCCTGATGGCCCTATCTTCCCAAGCATGGCACTATCCCGTCTCCATGTAGAAAAACACTGAACATAAAAAAAAAACATAAAACCTGCAAGCAACTGTATAAATACTGATAGAGTATAAATGCTTACATGTTCTACATTGCAGCCAGTTACTTTCACACCAGGACACAGAGCCAGGGGAGCTTTTTCCGCATTTATAGCTCGGAACTGGACATAGCCGGCATTGAACTCCCCTGTACAATAAAGAATGGTGTGTTCATTTTTTTTTTTTATCATCATCTCAAATAATTCAACAATTATTTAGTATTTAGCATTACCAGCTCCTTTTGGTGAGTAGTAAGCTGTTGTCTTCTGCACACTTCCATAGTCATACACAATAGGAATAGCAGGTCCATTTTGTTGCAAACAAGTACCAACATTGTACACCAAAGGGTATTTCTAATAAGAGGATGAAAGCTAAAGTCAAAGCCAAAGACCAAAAAAGTGATAAAACCAATAAACCATAGAAATATTATATAGTTAACCACATTTATAAAATGTATTAGCCTTTTTTTAATAAGGCAGCAGAAAGTTCAGTGCTGATATATACAATCTGATATATATTAGTAAGAATGTGCATTAACTCTTAGCAAGTAAACTCACTATGTAATTTTAGTATAGTAATAGTAATGCTCAAAAGTAATGTAATATGTAATGCTCATTAGTTTGAGTTTGGATTTCATTGTAACTTGTAGGGTTCAAATCTTTCAAACAACTACAACAAACAAGAAAACCGATTTATGCCACATATGATATTCCAGCCACCTAATAATCCACTAGCTCCATTTGGTGAGTAGTAAGTTGTCTTCTGCACACTTCCATAGTCATACACATATAGCATATATATAATAGCAGGTCCATTATGTTGGTGGCACCAATATTGTACACCAAAGGGTACAATTAAGACTTTAACTTTGGCTTTCATCCTCCTATTAAGAGGATGAAAGCCAAAGTTAAATGCAAAGATCAAAGAAAGCGATTCATGTTTTACTAATCTGACTATGAAATAAAAAAAATACGTAGTGCTACCTAAGGGCTAACTAAGGTATACAAGCCACTTAACATGCCACAGAGTACTTACCTTGTAAAGGTGGAAGAGGTTACCACCCTCCTGATTAAAGAAACTGCTGTCTGTACGATATCTCAGGAGAGACAAACTCCTCCACTGAGACAAGGGTGTATTATTGGGAACATGCCAGAGGCTCAGATCTTCGGCAGTAATATCATAATATCCTGGATTCTAAAGAACAAATTATTGAAAGATAGATTGATTTCTATTTTTACATTCGATCAAGTATTAAAAAACAGATGCATTGTACGAATTTCAAACTAGATTTAGATCTATTAGTGGGTGACAAAATGAAGTCTGTCTCAAAAGTCACAATGGGTTGACATTATTGGATACGTTTCCTAAGAAAAAGAACCATTGCAAACATGGTAACGGTACACAAAAAAAGATCTAATCTAATGTAGTAATCTAATGTAGTATATGCTAAATTTAATAAAATTGTTCTAGGTCCTGTGTAAATGTAAATATACCTTGTAGTCATCGCTTGTTGCACCATCTGGTAAACCAAATGTGGCATAATTTGCCCAGTTTCCCTCTCCTGCTGGATTGTTCGGGTTGTTTCCCTGCTGGCTGGACCAGCGATCTCCTGGTGTACATTTCCCATTCATGTTGTTCTCATGAACACTTGCTACCAGTGTCCAACCCCCACCATTGGTTGTCATATCACAGAATGTCTGGTAGGTCACTCCATCTCGAGTGGTCAGACTGTAAATTCCATCTATAGTAGCAGTGTAATAAACAGTCCATTGTTTATAATTTGTACTTCAAATATAATCCAAACTCAGAATAAATTCAATTAATGTTTGCTAGAAGATACTTTACATATTCTTCACTGCCTCAAGTGTTATAATAAACAAAATAGAAATATAATATATTGTTTATTTTACAAGTATATCATGGTCTTCTTTTATTCCCTTTAATTTCTTAATTCATTTCAATTTACTGGATTATATCAATACCCAATATATGGTTTTGGAGAGCATATATGTAACTCACCTTTAGCATTGTTATCTGAACTCTTAATTTCCTTACAGCTCCTGTATCTATAGGTACTTCCAGTAGGGTTCCCAAAGTTTGATATGAAGTTATTTGCATTTTCATCATTCCAGCACCCTAGCAGGTTCAGGATAATCTGCTTCTTTTCAGAAACAGAAGTGTGTTCTAAATAAAGAAAAAAGAGACAGTGTTCTTGCTGAATCTCTATGATATTTTTGTAGGATTCATTGATTCATTTTCAACGTATTTTATATATAAAATCATCCCTTTTGTTTGTAGTCAGGCTTTTTACATGGTAATAAATTCATTTTGTTATGCTCAGAAGGAGAGGAAGCCAATTCCGCAGTGATAAGGTTAGAAAATACCACTAGAGTGGTTGCCAATAGTACATAAGAGAAAAAGTGGAAGGATAGCCTCTCTTTATGGCGGGAAATAAGTCTAGCATGACATTAAACCTTTTATTTCAATTACTAAAACATATACTTGCTGGAAACATAATAAACATAAACTGCTGGTTTGGACGGGTGCCACCAGCTTTTTTCCCCCCATACCTCCTCACACAACACTTAGGACGATTCTTCCTTATACTTGGAAGCACCTCTTAATTCATTCATAAGATCTTCTTTGGAATACCCTTCCCTATTTTTGATAGTTTTCCTTACACTGCTTACAAGATCCAAGACATATCTTCTGAGATTAAAGATATATAAAAAAATAAAACGGCAGCCAGTGTACACATTTATATCGTAGATACCTCCATCTACTAGAACTAGATTAATTATTAATTATTACATCATTAAGATAGCCATCCAAAATCTCCAATCAAGTCATTTCCCCCTTTTCGTTACATTTTCCGGGTTGAATGTACTCTTCCACCTTCCTCTCGTGAGGTCAATATACCAAGGTCTCGGCAAGCCCCTGAGGAAGCCCGTTTAGGGGGAAACGCGTTGAGACCATAAGTACAGTACTGACCCACATCTTGGACTATTTAGTGAGAGTATTTTATAAAGTCATAGTTAAACATTGCCATGGCCTCTTTTACCAAATATGTTTCTAAGAAGTATATGTTTTAATAATTGAAATAAAAGGTTTTATGTCATGCTAGACTTATTTCCTGCCATAAAGAGCCGCTGTCTTTCCACTTTTTCTCTTAATTTTGTTATGCAGGATTATCAATGTATTCTACAGGAAAATGTATCATATTATGTATGCATTGCTGTTTTATAAAAGGGCATCTAAGTTTCACATGCACAAGATTCTACAGATAATATTTACATTGGTTATCAGAATGTCTGTAGTCGAATTACAGAATTATCAAACCATAAAACAAAAAAATAATAAAGAACCACTATGTAATGATAAGACTTTAAAGGTGGCATTGTAAATCATTAGCCAGATTATAAACAAATGCCATCAGGGTGTAAAATTTAACTTGGACACAGTTAACTATTATTTTTAGCATGAAACATTTCCTTCTGAATAAAAGGAGTAGAAAGAATGCTGGCATACAAAGCTTGCTAGTTTTGATGCATGGTTTAAGAAAAATGCACCTAAATTAGCAAATATGATGTACATTGTAATATTTTCAACCTGAGAATTTCCTATTTTTCTTTTTTTTCAAAGCTTGAACCTAAGCACATTAAAAGTCTCAGACCCTAGACACTTAATTGTAGCACAATAAAATACTGATATATGAGTGCCAGAACAAATGTTCAGCAGATCTGTTATGGATTATTGCTCTTTCTACACAGGAAATTTACTCACCACATTTGTCAGCTGAAGCAAGTGCCAAGGAAAGTACTAGAAGAGCATGTACCAACATCGTCATCTGAACAGATAGGACAAATATAAATGTATAATATACAGCTATTAACATGATTATATAATCCATACAGAATGAGACCATGCCTATTATACTGAATATATTTATATATTTAATTCAGAAAATTATTAAAACACAGCCATTAATGTGAAGGCTGACAAAGCTCCTCTTACCTCTTTTTACCAAACACCCTTTGAAAGTTCCTTCATTAATGGACTGGAGACCTTTTAGTTTGATTTCACATTTTGTATTTTTTTTCCTAATAATAAACTGAACTAACTAAAACAACGTGTTCGGGTTGTTTTAAATGTTTGCTTACTGGTGCTGCAATTAATTTTTAACTTATTTACCGTAACTGACATAAATTTCAAGGTTGTTTACTTAAGGTTGTGTATTATGTTGGTCCAACTCCAAATAAAACTTATCATAAGACATGGGGAAGAATTAGGATTTTTATGTATCTGCCGGGAAAATTTTCACTTCAGTTCCATCATTTTGATGTGTGTCACAGTGATGAGCCAATACAGCAATAAAAACACTTACTAACATATTTTCCCTTCATTTCTAGGTGAAAAGTATGAAAAGCAACATAGAAGAGAGAGTAAAATCTCCCCAACAAGGACATAAACATCTGATAGAAGCCCAAAAGGGATTTAGACTCTTCCATATTCTCGCCAAGGCCAAAAAACAAATTAGGCTTCATTTAAGCTTTACAGTCTAACAACACTTCTCTTAGCATACCTCCACCACCACTTGCTGAAAAATTCTGGACTCACACATGCTCTCTGAATTCCATACAATCGTTGAAGCTTCTGAGTTTGTACTCTTGACTCTTAAAATTAATAGTTGGTGTGGGGGAAGTTAAAACCAAGCTGTTGGTCGAGTGGTTGGACATTGCAGAGAGCAAATGCAGCTAACTGAAATCTGTGCTGATAGTGGGGTTCCCTGCTCCAATGACTGGGATTGTGTTCGACTTTTGCCTGATGCCCGCCATCCAAGAAGCCTCCAGGACCATCAAGGAATCCTCTGACTTCCAATCTCTATTTGTAATTTCAGCCTTTGGATGTTTGATGCCTATAGCACCTTACACCATTTTTTCCAAAGCACATCATATTTGGACTTGAATTAACTATTTCTTGGGCTCCCAATCGACATTAGAGACAGTTGTTATATCAACTATTGGGTCCATAACATTTTTCCATCATGCTCCAAACCAAATATCTATTAAGCTTTCTTATCCTCGTAGTTCTGCTTGGCATTTTTTTTTATTTTAGAGATATTACATAATCTTCTCTAAAAACATAATACAAAACAATATAAATAGAAAGATAACTTTATCTTTTTGTAAAAAGATAAAATGAGAAAAGTGAAAGGGGAGAAGTGGTAATGAAAAAGAAAAGGGAAACCAAAAAAAATTACTGCATCAAAATACGGTTAATATCACTGTTTCAGAGATAAGAAGCGAGAGAGAAGAGAGAAGCGAGAGGATCCTATGAGACGATAGGTAATAGTCCATCCATGGTTGTCAAGTAGCCTGAAATTTATTGTGGGTATCATTGGGAAAAGCTTTGATTTTTTCATTAATCATCGTTCCATGTTCCATTTTTTTACTTCCAGAAAATTCAAAGAGGGGGTTTTTCATGTGTGAGCTATGGTTTGTTTGGTAGCCATAAAATATGTGATATTAGAGCTGCCGATTGTTTGACCACATGGATTGTCTGACATAGGTAAGTTGATTCCTAAAACAGAATTAATCATATGGTACACTCTGATCCAGAGACTTTCCACCAGGTATAGCCCATGGTGCCATGGGCAGGTCATCTTTAAAAGAATTTTGGGAGAATAGGATGGAACTACATCTGCTATCCATGCTGGAGTTAAATACAATCTCATAAGGACTTTGTAGGAGTTCTTCAATGCAAATATAGTTCTAGAGATTTTACGGATGGCCTGCCACAAGCTCAAACATTCCTCTTCTGTTTGGGCTATAGAAAGTTCTTTCTCCCAAGTTGATATGTAATATAGAGGATAGTTAAATTGAGAGGTCACAATTGAAACATACAAAAGAGAAATTACATCTGTTGTGATCAGTTTATTTCTGCATATGCGTTCAAAGAAAGTTTTTGTTAAAGGAAGTCTGAGACTCCAGATCAAAGATAGGATAAATGAGTGAAGAATACATTTTTGTTTGTGTATAAAGAATACAACAAAGAGAGAGAAAGAGGGTTTGTTTTGCTTCTATATATTAAAAATGTACAAAAATATATAATACAATTGTTGTATTGAAATTATACAGTTTTAAATTATACAAATAGTAGGACCTTTCCTCCAACTCTATTACATTCATACAGTGAGGAGGGGTCTTATTTCTTCAAAACTTAACAGTGACATCTAATAGTCTTGATTAGTTCTTACAGTATGTTACTGTTGATTGTCCCGACGCGTTTCACCCAACCGGTCTTCCTCAGGGAATTGGGAAACTTTGTATTTGTTAATACTTGATAACAGATAACACAGTAAAAAAACATAGATGGCCGGTTGAACAAGCTGACCATTTGTGCTTATTGATGTTTACTGCTTCGGACATCTGTTTAAATTTTATTATAAATCATGAAAAATCTGCAGTACATTCCTATGTAGTCTAGATAAGGCTGTCATGTATTATTGCTTTGGTAGTAATGTACACTCTCATAGGAGTAGGTGTGCTCCAACTTTTGATTGAAGTATTGTACATATAAATAAGCAGAGTTTCACTTTTTTGGACTCTGTCAACTTTATGATGGTTACTGCTTATAACATCCATTTAAGCATAGCGATAAATCATCCAGAATCTGTATTATATCCCTATGTTCTCAAAGTTAAGCTGTCATATATTCTTGCTTTATTACTGATTGTACATATAGAAAAGTTTCCACTCTTGGTTATATGCACTCGTGGTGGTATAATAGTCAGGATGGACCAGGCGGCAGCCTTCCGAGCAAACTATTATTTGGTTAGAGTTTCTTAAATTCTTTGAATCCTAATTCCTCATATCATTACTTTTTGTTTACAACACTGACTGAATGAGAAATTAGCCAAGGTGACTAAAAGGTGCCTTTATACCTGGAGCCAGACAAGCACAGTGAGGGTATTCGGGTGCTTAATAAACATCATTGTGCTACATTTAAATAGTGAAGAAGCAAAATTTATTTTAAGTAGGGCTAGAATTTTCTACAACTAGCATAGGCCATGACCTAAGCTGACAGGGCTGCCAGGGACTGTGTACATTCTCCTACAAATCCTGTAACTGACAGTAGCACATTCCTGTGTATAGTAAGATTCCTAAATGACACCCTGCCTGCACAATTTTAGCTTGTGAAATAGTGTACTATGAACAGGTTTAGTTTACCTAGAACACAATGACAATTTGATGGTGCAGATATCAAACATAGCAGCAAATATTCAAATATTAGTACAAGGACATGAAAAAAGGTTCCTGATTAAGAGCAGCTAAATATGGGTCATTTTGTCCTAAACATCCCCTAGCCATTGGCTTTAGATATTCTGACTGAATTGGTATACTCTTTCTTTTAGCTCCTCCTGAGCTTTGGCTCACCTTATGTAACTATGAAGTTCTATGTTGTTTGTGTGATACAAGTGCTAGGAAGAAGATTCTGCTAGGAGGGAATGGGTGGCATAAAACTTTTGATCTAGGGGGTATAAATATTGTCACACTTACCTCTTCCTTACTAAAGAGTAGGTGCCTTTCTCCTGCGCATGTGCACAGTTCCGACTCTAGGCGTGCCTCTGCTCCCAAGCTTTATCAGCTTCGCCCAACCCGCTGGCCAATCAGGAAATAGCTTCTTCATTATCCCTGGCTATTTAGCTAACTCAGACAAAGCACTCAGCGTTTGTGCAACTTGTCTCCACTAGTGCCAAGCCCCTATCTTTGCTAGCAAGTTCCTGTACACCTGTTGGCTTATTCAGTTATTCCTCTGTCCAGCTCCTGTGTTAACCCCTCATTCTCCAGTCTGATGTTTCCAGCCCATTCCATTGTACTGTTCCAGTGTTCCTCGCTGTCTGTGGATATTCCTGTGTCACCTGTGCCTCTTGTTGCTTCGCGTGTCTCCTGTGTTCCCTGTGTCTGCAGTGGCCCCTGTGTCACTGGTGTCTATTTCCTGGTTCCCCGGTATTTGACCCCTGGCTTATGACCGGACCTCCCTTGTTTGCTCCCTGCCTTGACCCCAGACTTCCTTGAAAATTCTTCTGGCATGTGATTTGGTACCGTGTATCCTCCTGCCCACCCTGGCCCAAGGACCGCAACCTTTCATTAACCAGCATCTCATCATCCGCCACTAGAGGCACTGGAGAAGACCTGGTTACTGCTTAGTCTCTGCTCCTTGGCCCTTCTAAGGGCTCACACCACTTTTGTGCCCCCCTAGTGGCCCTGTCTCCCCAATCGTGACAAATATGTCATAGACTGTCAGCACAGCTTTATGTACACTATTTCCTCTTATTTCTTCTATATTTAAATTAGATGTTTATGTTTTAATTTTAATAAACCTAGAAGATCACAAATTACTGTATATAAATAATGAGTAAAACAGGTTTTCAACCAAATTTTTTTATTTTCCTATAGTAAATAAAACTGTTGAGGGAAAAATATGGACAACTGCGTAACGACTAACGGTAGAAGAGAAAAACAGCTGCCTCAGTAATGTCCTTGCTGGAACTCCATCCATTGCGTGTTCCATATCCGTCCCAGTCAAAGGCTGCAAAGTCTCCACACTGGCGAGGAGATCCCTCAGGCATGTATCCACCTCCACCAATGCAGTGCTAACAAAGAGTGAAAGAAGTTGAAATTATTAACTAATTTTCACCAAAGCTTTCTTGTACTATGTAAAACAATAACATTTTTTTTACTGTAGAGGCTTTTGCTGAGGGAATAGACAATGTTACTCACATATTAAACTTTTCAAAATTTAATTTGTTACAAATCAGTTTTAAAAGCTTCTGTTTAAAAAAAGATGGCATTCTCAAAGGGAATATCAAACACTGCAAAAATAAAGAGCAACCAATGCTACACCACATACAGTACAAATTACTCCTATATATAGTATGTGACAAATAGCACATGCAGTACTTTGTAGATTGTATGCATTATATGCTGATGGTCTGTTTGTTGTTAAAGTCTGTGCAGATTTTTAATGAATAAACATACAAAGAATTTCAAATGTTAACTGTAAAGGACCTTTTGCACTTTGTAGGTTATACTACCTTTGTTTTCTTAAATAATATTAAGAGTTTTTAACCAATTCTACTGTAGGTACAAGACTAAGGCTACATACACACGTCAGATGATTCTCATCAAATACGAGCCTTAAGGCTTGTTTCAGACGAGAATCTGACGTGTACAGCAGCCGTCCGATGTCATTCATGGATCCATCCTGGTGGATCTGCAGAATAGACAAGCAATGGCGATGGAAATGAAGGAAGGAGAGCACAGCGGGGTGCCGCTCCTCAGTCTCTCCCCTCCCCTCTCCATGGAACAGAACAGCGCTGTATGTACAGTGCTCATTCATTCATCTTTATGTCTTTTGTCATTGGAAACAATCTATATCTAATGTGTGTACATAGCCTCAGTTGTTCCAACTAATAGAAGTTGTTTACACAATATTTCAAAGATTATCTATCAGAAAAAGAATTTTAAAATATTACCTGAACATAGAAATGGCAGGTAATGGTAATCCAAAACAGAATATATGTACAACTCTATTACAATCATTTGTTATAAGCAGTGTATGATGTACAACATTGGTTTCTATACCTTCACATAGCAAAACATCCAACATAAAAGTATAAAACCTGCAAGCCACTGTAGCAATACTAATAGAGTATAATTGCTTACATGTTCTACATTGCAGCCGGTCACTTTCACACCAGGACACAGAGCCAGGGGAGCTCTTTCTCCGTTTATAGCTCGGAACTGGACATAGCCAGCCGTGAACTCCTCTGTAAAATAAAGAATGGTGCATTATTTTTTTTAATTATCTCAATGGACTCATAATTTGATTATTATTTATCTCGATCTTACTAGCTCCCAATGGTGAGTAGTAAGAGGTTGTCTTTTCCACACTTCCAAAATCATACACAACTGGAACAGCAGGTCCATTGTGTGCCAAACAGGCTCCAATATTATACACCAAAGGGTATTTCTAAAATAAAGGATAAAAGCATTGGTAAAAATCAAAACTACATAAACTACTTAAGACTCTTGTATTAATTACACCACATTTTGTTTCGAGCATTAAGCAAGGTGACAACACAGTTGAGGAAAAATTTGCTCTATTGATGAATATCACTATACTATGTAGTATTTTTATTTGTGATTTGATTGTCAAAACAAATAACCACAAACAAGTAATACAATCAATAAGCCACAGAATTATCATTTAGTTAATAAAATATATAAAAAGTTGTTGCCATTTTTATTAAAAAGTCAATTTGAGATTTTTTATATTTGTCCAAATACGATTCATGTTTCACTAATCAGACTACAAAATCTCATATATATTTATAAAAATGTGTAGTAACCCTTAGCAAACAAATTCATGGGTATTAAGGGGTTTCATGTTTTTCAAGCAACTATGACAAAGAAGAAAACCTTTTTGTGCTACATAAAGTACAACCACTGCTTAATATGCCGTAGAGGTCTTACCTTGTAAAGCTGGAAGAGGTTACCACCCTCCTGATTAAAGAAACTGTTCTCTGTACGATATCTCAAGAGAGATGAATTCCTCCACTGAGACAAGGGTGTATTATTGGGAACATGCCACAGGCCCAGATCTTTGGCAGTAATATCATAATATCCTGGATTCTATAGAACAAATTGTTTAAAGACAGATGAATTTCAATTTTTACATTCTATCAAATATTAAATAAGTGAAACATTGTTAGAATTTCCCCTAAAGATGGATTTAGATCTCTTCAGTCAGTAAAGAACAATTGAAATCTAAATGAATACACAATTACTATCAACAAAACAGCAAGAAATGTTGTTTTAAAGAGCCTCAGATATTTAATATGGTGTTAGCTAAATAAAACAGTTCTATGTTCTGAATAAAATGGTACTGAGTATCTCCCTGCCCACCCTGGAGTGCCCAAGGATCGCAACCTGTCAGTAACCAGCAGCGCAACATCCTCACCACTATAGGCTCTGGAGAAAACCTGGCTTTTACAACATCGAACCAAGAGAGTTTGTTTAAAAAAGTTTTTCTATCTACTGTTTCCTATAATTCCCAAGAAAAAAGATTATAGAAGCCAATGCAGGCACAATACATAATGGCACTCTAACATAAAAGCAAGAAATGTTTTTTTAAAAAGAACTTCAGATATTTAATATGGTGTTAGCTAAATAAAACAGTTCTATGTTCTGAATAAAATGATTTTAATACCTTGTAGTCATCACTAGTTGCACCATCTGGTAACCCAAATGTGGCATAATTTGCCCAGTTTCCCTCTCCTGCTGGATTGTTCTGGTTATTTCCCTGCTGGCTGGACCAGCGATCTCCTGGTGTACATTTCCCATTCAAGTTGTTCTCATGTACACTTGCCACCAGTGTCCAACCCCCACCACTGGTTGTCATATCACAGAAGGTCTGGTAGTTCACTCCATCTTCGGTGGTCAGAGTGTAAATTCCATCTATAGCAGCAATGTAATAAACAGTCCATTTTTTATAATTTGTACTTCAATTATAATTCATTCAAAGAAAAAAACAATAAAATATGCTACAAGATAACTTACATATACACTACCTAAATTTGTTATAAAAAATATAAAAAGAAATATGATATATATTATATTATATATAACTGTCTTTTTCCATTTTCCCCCATTTACGGTTTGGTGGATCATTTATATCCAGTTTATGGTGTTGGAGAGCATATTTTCCCCTGTTACAAATGTGTTTCTACCATGACACATAGATATATCTCACCTTTAGCATATTTGTCTGAACTCTTAATTTCCTTACAACTTCTGTAGCCATAGTCACTTCCAGTAGGGTACCCAGAATCTGGTATGATATTATTTGCAGTGTCATCGTTCCAGCACGCCAGCAGGTTCAGAATGGACTGCTTCTTCTCAGAGAGAGGAGCTTGTTCTAAATAAAGGGACAAAGAAGGATCAAAGAAAGAAATAATAATTTTTCTCACTGAATTTCTATGATATTTATTAAAGGCTATGTGATTTTTTATATTGTTATATCTTCTGTTGTATGGAGAGGAGAGGAGGAGAACAGAAGAGAGGCACCCCGATGAGCTCTCCTCCCTTCACTTCCATTGTGACATACATTTATATACAAAATTGCCATTTTTTTTGTATTCCAACTGGCTCTTGGCATGATAATAAACGTATTATACTAAATCGTATTATACTCAATCAATGTATTCTACTGTGTGCTATAGAAAGGCATCTTAGGTGCAGAGATATAAGTATCTATATTACAAATTTGTTGCCGGAATATCAGTAAACAGAATACAGAGCTATCACATTGAAGAATATTTATATATATATATATATATATATATATATATATATAAATATATGTATACCATGGTCAGTCATTGCTTTATTAATTTTTAACCAGCACAATATCATGTATTTTCATAGCTGACATTGACCATGTTGTAAATAATTTGCCAGATTACTAACAAATGCCAATGCAGTTTAAGTTTAGATTAAAGTTTAGTTTAGTAAAGTTTTTTTGCGTGAAACATCTCCTTTCCCTAGTCTGTCTATGCTAAAGCTTGTATTGTGGATGTATAATTTTAGGACCACATGTCTTTGTTAGCATTTTGAAAATAAATTTGCACAGTGTGATGTTTTTAACCTTGGCTGAGATCAGAGAATTTTCTTGGGTCTTTAAATTTTTTTTCATAACCCTGAACCCTAATCCTAAAGTCATAGAGAATCTTGGCCCCTAATAGTGATATATTTAGCACAATAACAGACTGAGATAAAGGTTCTAGAAAACATTTTGTTGTACACCTCTGTTGTATGTATCTCTGTATGTGATTGCGTTTTCTACACAAGAATTGTACTCACCACATTTGTTAGCTGAAGCAAGTGCCAAGGAAAGCACTAGAAGGGTATGTACCAACATCTTCATCTGGACAAATAAAACACATATTACAAATGTATGGTATACAACTATACTATTATGATTATATGTTACATACAAAATTACCATAAATGTATATAGATATTAGATTCAGTAAAAGTATTTTAAAACACCAAAAATCTGCTACAAAACATTATAGAACAGACATAGTCATCCTACCTCCTTTTACCAGACACACTTCAGAGGCTCTTCCAATACCAGACTGGAGAACTCTGACCCTTCCAGTCTGATGTCGCCTTTTATACCTTTTTTTTCTTCATAGGCTACTCAACTGCATTCCTCTAAAAACCTGTTTGAACTGTTTCAACTTTTGTTTTCAGGGGCTGTGATAAACATTTGATTTTCAAAGCTGCGATAAAGAATTTTCAAACATAATTCATTGATATAATAAAGCAGATTGTGTATTTAAGGCTTTGTAGTCTGTTGGCTTGGCTCCTTTCTAGAAGGTGGTGGCAGCTATAAAAAGAATGTGGTGTGATGGGAAAGGATTAGCAACCTTTAGTCTCTTCTGGGGAAAATGCCCACTTTTATTTGGTCTGTTTTATGCATGTAACTATGGGGTATATCTTCCATGTTTGGAAATTAGCTTCCTCCATTACCTCTCAATTTTAAGGCTCTGCCTTACAGAGGAAGACACAATCAACATCTCTAACCAATAAAAAATGAACTATAGTGAAACACAGAACCTATAAATGTATTAATGTATTTTTGCAGTGGTGTGTACAGGGGGTATCATCAGTGCTCATATCCCTCTCCACCACCACTTGTTCAGGAGCTGATTGCTGTTTGCGCCATTACCTTCCTTTAAGTTGTGGGAGTCACTTAGCTTGACCATTCCCTAGTGCAACGTGAGCCTTTCAGAAAGAAGAAGAGAAGCCATTATTCGCCTCATCAAGTAGACTAAAGCCCCAAATCCTGACCCCCAAATATATAGGAATTCAGTCCTAAGCAGCACAAGTTCCTTTAGTAAAAGATGGAAAGTATATTGCTACCCAGACCTTTTTCATAGAAAAAGGTTGCAGGGTGGATACATTTGGCCCAGCCAGTAATAGGAATCGCACCTCCAAGTCATATGAAGGTTTTGTCAGTCCCTTCTTAATTCCCTAAAAAATTATAGGGATAGTGGGCCTGATTTATCAATAAAATGCGCGTACACTCGACACGTGTACGTACGTGCCGGTCGGCAAGCTCTATTACTGCGAGTCTGGCCCGAGTTCTAGTGAACTCGCCTGCCGGTTTCCTGCAAAGATGAGCAAAGATCTTGCGATTAATTTTCAGCTGCGCGATTAAGGAGCAGATGTTAAACTCAATGGTGCGGTGATAGCAATTGATTAGCGCACACCTGCGCCCTGTTCTGTGTGCATCTACAGTACATTTTACAGGTCAGTTTGAATCTTTAATGCTTGATTTTGCTACTTATTTTGTTACATTGTACTCATTTACAAACTTGCTTGATTTATAGTTACACTAGCACAGTAGCACTTTCTAATATGTCATAACACAATAGTATGACTGTAAAAAAATATGTGAACAAACATTTGTGACCTATATATTGTGACTATTGTATACAAGCACACTTCCACTTGCTGTCCAGCTGAGTTGCATACTCATTGTAACACACCTGATGGTGATGGAAGGAGGTCCAGGTTCCAAGCACAACATCAAAGCTCATTGATTGCCAAGCTCACAAGCAGGGTCAGGCACTCTTAGAAATGAACAGATGTTCTGTTGTTGCTTAACCTATGCTGATAAATACTGGAGTGTATGCATTATTTAGGTGTTTACACAAAACAAATAGTACTAGTATATTAAACTTCCAGGACCAAATCCACTTTGTGCAAAACATTTTCTTGATTTTCCATCCCTTCAGGTTGTTTCTGCAGGTTTGAATGGCATTTTAGATCTTGGCCCACTATATTTAATTGGCTTACTCACCTTACAAGCACATAAGGTGGATTCCTTCTTTTAACCAGAAGCAATATCCTCCATGAATGTTGCTTGTGGCCAAGCCCATGACATGAGAAATGATAGGAAGAAATGGGCAGTCTTTTCAATGTGAAGCAATATGGTCCAAAAAGCCCTCTTTGCCTATTTCTTCTTGTAATTTCTCTTTTCTATGTATAAGTACACACATCTAAATGCATACATACATATTTGGCTTTATGTGCAATCATGTCTATACATACATGAGTGCACATGAAGCAAAACAAGCAATATACACAAAAAAATAAAAACTTACCTGAATGTGGACTGCGCAAAAGTGGGGCGCACTTTTCAACTCATAAAACACAGTTCACGCGCACATAGCGGGTCCGCCTTGGCGCACAACTATGCTCATCAAACAACTGAGTTTTAACAAAACAATTGTGCTGATTTTACCCTTTCAAACAATTCAAATCACATAACAAACCCCCAAAAAACAAACAACATTTTACAAACAACTTTATTCAAAAGAAACATTTGCTAAAAGGTCACATTAACCTCCCTAGCGGTTAATTTCTTTCCGGTTTTATATGTCTAAAAGCAGTACATTGTTTTTCACGAAAATTTATTTTACAGTATAATATAATAGTATGAGTATAATCAAGTTTGAAACACAAAATCATGTAAAAATAATAAACTGAATAAATTAAAAAAAATATATATTTATTTAAAAAAAATTTTTTAAATTTAAATTAAAAAAAAAATACATATTATACTTATACTATTATATATACTGTAAAATAAATGTTCATGAAAACAATGTACTGATTTTCCACATATAAATCCAATGTATTACATTCATTACAGTTATTTTGTATTGAATGCAATACAAATGGATTTCCCACCCCGCCGGCAACACATACACTCCCCTGGTGACGCGGGATCGTGTGCAGAATCCGTCTGGAGGAAGAAGCAAGAAGACTGGGATCGCGGCAATGGACGCCGGTGGATCAGGTAAGGCTGTATTTACTATTACTTCCCATAGGTTTACCAACCCAGAGTGTGACTCGGGGTTACCACTTTCAGCAACTTTTTTCTACCCCGAGTCACACTTGGGGTTACCGCTAAAAAAAAAAACACACACCACTAAATTTACATGACAAAAAATTAAAAAGAACAAACAAAACACATGTAAACCCACACTTCTATATAAAACCAAAATAGTTCAAAAATAGC
>NC_092867.1:29884146-29885593 GCF_032062135.1 Pyxicephalus adspersus
ATTCCATTACATAGATTGTGTCATCTGCAAACACAGATATAGTACTTTTTATTCCCAAACTCTATATCATTTATAAAGATGGTAAACCGCAGCCGCTGCACATCTTTATACTTTTGAGAATTTCTTGACATTAACCAGGCAGTGGGAAAGGTAAAGAATGTTACTTCACATACAACTTCCAAAGCAAAACTTTAATTTATTAGTTTCATGATGGAATTGAACCATTGACAGGTTTTTGTTGCTGTGTCCAATGATTTACTTTCTTCATGGTCTTCATCACCAATGGCCCTGTAAATGTGCAAATAGGGAAAATCCAAAATTTTGAGTTGTCCCCAAAGCGAAAAAGGGATAATTTTTTCCATGGGTCTACTTGTTTGCATAATATTTGCCTCACATTAGAAACGTTTACTCTTGGTTACTATTGAGTTTACAGGTCAGGATGAGGAGGCAAATTTCACTAAGGTCTATTACACACAAATAGAACCAATGCCAGTACCTGCCTGCTTATTTTTTTTTTTTTTCCATTAAAACAAACTCCCATGTTCATGACAAGCATTTAGAAAATTCTGTGTCCTGGATGCCCCATGCACACAGGCAATGAATTGCATTGACAGTTATGAAGGCTGTTGCAAATCCCTGACCGAGGCAGCACATTGATCTTCTGAACCTCCAGGTATGTCCTTTTCAAACCTTGCGCCATTTACACTGATTTACAACTTTATTTCTTAATTGCACACACTCATGTTGAGTTTGCAGTTGACAAACCTGTACTGACAAATGATTGTGTTTTTTTACCATTTTAAAGGAATGTAACTGCACTGCCCAAACAAGATATCCTACCATGGTAAGGTCTGTAGCATGATTGGATTATCAGGTTCTCCTGGGTTGTCAGGAGCTGTCATTCATCCGCTGCAGGCTATCAATGCCACCATGAAATGGTTTATTGTCTATAATCACAAGTTTGTTTTACTGCACAACCCCTTGTGATAAGACTAATGCCAATGGCTGGCAAACACACAGCCACATGCATGTAAGCTTCCATAGTTGCAATTAGTTTTTTTTATATAAAGATTACAGTCTTGTCATAGGCCTCATGCAGATGTTGAATGATTGTACAGACAGTACAGACTGTGCTGGATTTAAAAGTGGCGTCAGGGAACCACTGCTTACATGTCAGATTTTTGCTAGAGGTGAGCTGTTCATCTTAGAGAACTATTATCTGACGTGTGCATAGCTTTAGGCTGCGTACACACATTCAACAATTGTTCTTGGAAAGAATCTTTTACGTTCCAACGACAAAATACTAAACGATACATGAATGAACGCTGTACATACAGCATAGTTCTGCTCTATGCTCCCCCTGGGCCTTTGTCACATATTGGTATTTGAATGTATTATATACATGGTCCTTTTCTGAATAAATTGTCATGGTTTTTATTTCTTTTTT
>NC_092867.1:29886880-29898948 GCF_032062135.1 Pyxicephalus adspersus
AGGGTGTTTCTGCAGGTTTTAATGGAATTTTAGATCTTGGCGGCCCAATATATATAATTGACTTACTCACCTCAGCTTGGTAGTGGAAACACATAAAGGTGGATTCCTTCTCGTAATCAGAAGCAATATTCTCCATGAATGTTGCTTGTAGCCAAGCCCACGATATCAGAAATCATAGGAACACAGTGTGGAGATTAGAAAGGAGATCACATAACAAACGACAACATTTTACAAACAGCTTCATTTAAAAGAAACATTTGCTAAAAGGTCAAATTAAAATATAAATAAAAAAACAACCACACATCACATTACTAAATTTACATGACAAAAAATATTTTAATAAACAAACAAAACACATGTAAACCCACACTTCCATATAAAGCCAAAATAGTTAGAAAATGGCCCAACAACATTCAAAAAATACTTACCAAACCAATATGCAATTTTGGCCTATCAAGGGTGGAAAACTATTCAATTAAATAAAAAAAATAAAATAAAATGGAAAGTTGAGGAGGTTTTAATGTTAAAGTATTTCTATATGTATATATATATATATATATATATATATATATATATACATATATATATATATATTGTTCATCTTTGCATGGTTGTTCATTTTAGAGAACATTTTCTCTGGAGGATGCAATAGGAGTCCATACATCCTGTAATGTGCATTTTTAGATTGTAAGCTCCTCTGGCCAGGGTTCTCTCCTCCTCCTGTGTCACTGTCTGTATCTGTCATTTCCAACCCCTATTTAGTGTACAGCGCTGCATAATATGTTGGCGCTATATAAATACTGTTTATTAATATTAATAATAAAAACAAATATATATTAGCCTATCTTAGATCCTGCTGTCAACGAGCTTTCTGTCCAAGGTAGACACCACCAACCGTACGATTTTTATGGATGGTCAGAGTGTTAGGTCTACAGATATCTCCCCCATGTCTCCTGGTGGAGGGGGGGGGGGGGGGGGGTTCTGTAATCCAGAGATATTTGGAAACAACACAACTGATAATAACACAGAAAGTTATCAGTTCACCCAATTTTTGGCCAGTTCATCCAATTTATGGAGAATATATAACAAAATACTTACAATATTATATTATTTATACAAACAATAATATTTTATTGTTTAAAAATCAAAGCAATTTAAATAACTTGATGCTGGAAGAGTAGACAGGTCCCAGCTAATATCAGAAACAAGGCTAACTGCCTTTCCTTGAATTCTGATCATACTATTGTAACTTTCATCCATAAGACTCTCAGAAAGGCAGCTGATCAGTCACGTGCTCCCAGACACTACAACTCCTCGGGGAATGAAGGGTTAAAAGAAGAACACGGTACCCGCACCAGGGACTTCGCCAAAAGCAGCTTTCCCTTAGTTAATATTTAGCATTAAAACAGATGGCTTTATGTTCTCCAAGGGAAAGTTATGATTGTCCATCTCCCGCTACCAAGCCTCGTTTTATATGACTGAGCGGTGATAGGTTGGACTGTCAGAAGTAGGCGGGGCGCTAGTTAGCACGTGGCTGAGGGGCTTTCTACAAGTCAGGTATGGGCTGTACGAGGCGCAGATATTCGGGCTGTGAGGAGAGGGAGAGCGGGAAGGGAGGTTTAATGAAGTAGAAGTGAAGAACTCCCAGGACTGACAGGGTGAAATGTGTGGGGAGTTGGTGGAGGGTGGCTGTGATTCTTAAGGGAGACTCTGCTGCCATAGGTGCAGTGTAATGATACATAGGTGCAGTGTAAAATGCATGTTACAGGCCTGAATTTACACACAAGTACCTCAGTCTGTATGCTGAGCAGATCCAGGTGTGAAAACACACATCACATAATCACAAATAGCGTCCCCAATCCCTCAATGCATGCACTGCACCTTTAAAATCAATAAGACCCAATTTGTTATGTCCAATGACACCCATGTGACAAGATTTCAGTCCTCTGATTGGCTGCTTTGTAGTAGAACAGAGGTAGTGTCATGTGACCATGCTGGGGATTTATAACCAGCATCTAAAGCCCATCAACATTAGCAATGGGGCAAAGTAAACCTTGCTCCATCTATCTCAGAATTGGGGTCTGTGCCCATGGGAATTTCTTTGGTTTTTGATTCTCCAGTATAAAGCAGGTCAGGATGACATCCACAAGTCAGGTGCAGCTCTCAATGAGGATTAAAGGATCTCTGTAGACTGATGTCACTGACAAAAGCTTTCCGTGTTCGACCGAACAAATACTGACATAAACAATGGATGAAGATGTAAGAAATAATGTACATAACTGGTGTTTGTGCAACTAATGGGGATGGATATGACTGGAGGGATCACTGGGATCCTGGGAAAATGAGGGATTGCACATTCATAAGAGTGCAAAGCTTGCACAATTCTGTAGCAATTGTTTTTACAATACAAAATTTGTGATTCTTAAACTACAAACATGTGTTAGATTTTTGTCCTTGAAAACAATGTTTTGTGATCAATTCCAGCGCCAGTAGAAGGAATGGGCACTGTATACATGGCGCTGTTCAGTTCTATGGAGAAGGGAGGACTAATTGGGGAAAGTTGCTGTTCTTTTCTCCTATCATTTAGTCCATCCCAGATCTTAGATCCTCCCAGTACGTTATGAAATGACATCAGCTTCATATGATAGATTCTCCTGCGCCAAAGCAGACAATTTGCCTCTTTGGGTGGTTACTGATGAGTTCCGTCACAATTCAAGGGCTTCCACCCACCTACAATTTCTTTCCACCCAGGTTAAAGAAAATTCTGGGTTGAGCGCTGGTTACCGATATCAGCTGTTTTTTTTTTTTCACATAATTTATTACCCCAGATAAGCTCGACTGTATCTGGTTGCCTGGCATCATTCATGTATCCGTTGGGGCAGATCCATGGACAACTGCTATACAAAAAGGAGGGAAGCACAGTGGGGTGGCGCTCGCTTGTCCAGAATGGGTGCAGCGTGCATTAGTTCATCTGTCACTAGAAACCATCATGGAAAGAACATTTCCAGTGACAGAAATTTACTGTGTATACGCAGCCTTAGGGGCCTATTAAAAATAGTTGATCTGATAGAGTGCTCTGCTGTTTTTTAACTGCACCAAACTTGCCCCTTCTGTCCCATTCATTAATCTCTGCTTCAGGGTTCTGGCGCTTTTAGCTGAATGGAGGCGAGACAGCTTCCTGATTGGAGGAGAGCTGGTAAATATCCGGTCACATGTCCGACTCTCCTCCTGCCACAGAGCTCTTTGTGCCTCATTGAGTAAAAGAACCTATAGATTCGTAAAAAAAGAGAGACAGGAGGGGTTTTGTTTACTAATATATTCCATGTTGGCACTCTTACTACAGATTACTAAAATGTAATATTAATTATGTAATGCAATTTTTATGTGATCATTATTTATTTCTATATAAAGAAGTTGTGCTTTTGGCCACACACAAATCCCCTTGTGGCCAAAAGATCTTTCTAATGGGAGGGGGGGCTTGCAATAGAGACAAATTACAACTTTTTTTTTTTTGTTTTCCTGTGCTGGAGAGATTTACAATCACTTTTATGCCAGGTGACACTGATTGGGATTATTGAAGAGAGTGAATCTCTGTAATGCGAACAGCAACGCAAACCGTGAATTTAACCACTCCCTAATCTAAATAAAAAGTCCTTTATTATTAATAATATTAATAATAAACATGATTTATTTAACGCCAACATATTATGACAGCACTGTACATTAATTAGGGGTTGCAAATGACAGACGAATACAGACAGTGACACAGGAAAAGAGCACCCTGCCCCGAAGAGCTTTTAATCTAAGAGGCGGAGGAAGTAACATACAATTGGAGGGGAGATAAGTATTGGTGGGAAGGAAGAAATAGTTTTAAAAGACAGAGGATGATGGGTAGGCAAGTTTGAAAAATTGGGTTTTAAGTGCTTTTTTAAATGAGCAGAAAGAAGGAACAAGCCAAATAGGATGAGGAATACCATCCCAGAGAGTTGGGGCTGCTCTAGAAAAGTCTTGGGACCCATGAGTGTGGTGAGGTTGAGTGAGGAAGTCAATAGTAGGTCATTGGAGGAGCGAAGGGGACAGCTAGGGGAGTAGTTTTCTATCAGGTCAGAAAGGTAAGTGGCACAAGAGGAGGGACAGGTAGGGATGGAATTTGGAGATGTTGCGTAGGTGAAAGTGACGGGACCTGGAAATACCTTTAATATATTCCCCCTATTCTTATCATATTTCGAGAAATGGTAAAAGTGTTAATTCTGCATAAATATATATAACAGGTGCCTGCTACATTTTGAAGAAAGGTAAATGTGAGAAGTAGTGACCTGCCAACTGAGATGATATATTTGTTTAATGTAATGCCCCATAGTCTATTGAGATTGCAGCTGGGTTAGTTTGTAATTAACATTCATTTCCAAACAATTTAATGGTATGATTTTTTTGTCTTTTCCTATGTAGTTGGCTACTCTGCTGTTGCCATAAATCATGTCGTTGAACTTGAAAAGAAGAAGACGGTATGTTTTGTATAACTTTTTATGTGCAAATTATTGTTATTACACATTATTCATATAGTGCTAACATATTATGCAGCGCTGTACAAAGACCATAGTCATGTCACTAGCTGTCCCTCAAAGAGCGTTACAATCTAATGTCCCTACCATAATCATATGTCTTTAATAGATACAATCTAAGGTCAATTTTGCGGGTAAGTCAATAAACCTGACTGCATATTTTTGAAATGTGGGAGGAAACCACAGTGTCCAGAGGAAACCCACATAAACACAGGGAGAACCTGCAAACTCCATGCAGATAGTGTCCTGGACGAGTTTTAAACCTAGTACTCAAGGCCAGAGTGCTAACCTCTGAGACACTGTGCTGTATCGATGACTTCATGTAATCATAGCTGTTAAGCCAATCAAAAAAATCAATACAATATTACAAAAAAATTATATTTTCTTAAAATCTATAGCTTACATCTTTTATAATACCTGGTAATCTTACTATGTATTACCAATGCTCCAGCACAGTCCAGCATATGGGGTGTCTGTTCTTTTCTCCCAAATGCTCTCCTGTGCTGAGACCTTGTCGAGTCAATAATTGGCCAGTTCCATCATTCAATATACAGGCATTTTCCACTGTTCTTTTTCAAATCCTTTTTTCCCTCCACAATGTACATTTGTACATCCTTGAATACTTCCTCTCAACACCTTGCAATCATAATAGTGCCATTTTAAATTGCCTTTTCCTGCCTGTTGGTGTGTGTAAAATACTCTTCTTTCTTCTGCTTGTGATGCTGGATTTGGGAGACAACAGCTCCTCAACAATGGAATAGTGTTCAACAGCAGATGTGTGTATTTACATTTTTTCTTTTGCAGGTTCTCTGCTTTTTTCCCCATCTGTTGATTCTGCAATAAACACTTCCAGCCAACAAAAAAAATAGTTTTTTTTTATATAAAATGGAACTTTTCTTTATTGAATACCATTAACATTTCTCAAATAAAAGATTACATCATTTAAACCATTCATCATATAATAGATACTCCTTTAGGGGCTCATTCTATGGGTAAGTCCAACTTTCTTTCTAAGCATTTCACAGGCAAAAAAAAAACACCCAGGTAAAAAAGGGATCTATAAACACACAAGTAAATCTAATACATTTTCAAATTACATTATATTGTTATTTTACAACATTATATGCATAACAAGACAATTGCCACTTACAAATAGGTAATTATGGATGTACCTGGTACATGTGGATATGCGGCATACTTCTCAAAATACACAAAATAGTAGGAAGCAGGAAGAGGCAACAGCAGCAAAAAAGGCAGCAATCAAATAACTCCCTTAGTATAACAACATGACAAAGTAACTAAAATTTCCATTATCACCCAACATCCTTCACATACTGAAACCTCATCATAGTGATAAGTATGTTCATATTTCATTATTCTCCTAACTTTTATCAAAATCACCAGTGCTACAGAACCCATTTAGACCATAACTTATAAATCAACTTTCTTGGGTTCATGTTTTCCTGTTCCAAAATCATGAAATTTCAATAAACTATCCAAATCATCATTTATTCATTGGTACTTTTTTATCCACTCTACACCCAAAGTGTAATCAAATACCCAAATATGTTCTAGTGTGCAACATAAATTTATATATCAACTATAATAAAGTGAATAAATAAATCTATGCCAGTGCTCAAATTACCATAAATAACTCTTCACTTATTATGTGTCTTTGTTACACCTCAGTGGTTATGCATTTGAAATACCCCAAGTGCTCCCACTACCGCCTATTCATTATTTTAATTTTTAGGTCCCATGTATTAGGACCTGATTTCATTTTATCCATTTTATATAAAAAAAAACTTTGGGCTGGCTTGAAAAGTCCCAAAAATTGGTAATTCCCCACTATTTTTTTTTTTTTTTTGCAAAAAACACACTTGTGTGCTATGTAGACAACGTTTAATTTACTGAACATTACCTATTGTAATAAAAAAGCTGCTTTGTTGGAGAATCTGTCTATTTAAGGCAGAATAACAGATTTGAGCTCCGTTGTCATTCATAAAAGTAGCAGTATTTCATAAACAGATAGCCTTCCTTAATGTTTTCTATTTTAATGACAGATTGTATTTTTTTTTCTTTAGGAGATTGAGAAACCCATATGTCCTGAAGATTTATTTCAATCATTTCCTACTGTAGTGGTAATTATATGGTGGTTTAAAATGGCGTTTCCTTTAAAAGTTATTGTTTTCTTGTCCTGTAGTCTTTATTTTTACAAAGTGATGTCCAAACCATATAACAAAAAAAAAAAAAAAAATTTGGTGTAAATCAGGAGATGTCTTGCGTTATTCGCCTGTGGCTTTTCAGCCCAGTCTGTCACTGAATACTGAAAGACACAGGAGCATATTAATAAGCTTATGTCTGTTTACTCAGTTCTCTACTTTACATCTACATGCTCTTTGAATGAGTGAATTAGCGCCTTGATTGTCTTCCTCCTCCATTTAGCTCTGCTGTACAGAAATGTAAAGAGGCTGATTCCAAGTAACACATTTTTGTAAAAAATAAATTGGTCTGCCCTTTTAGAAGCGGTTGACATCACTGAGCCTTAAGTCTGTCCCCTCAGTGCTTAAGATCTCAATAGTTTCTACTGCAATGGCATGGGATGCATTTTTGCAGGATTTTCAGTGCTTGGCTGTCTCTGGAAGTAGTGGTCAAGCACTTCTTGTCACCCATTCCTTCTGGAAGTCAGAATCAAGGTGATTACTTGATTTTTTCCTGTAAAATATAATTTTTTTGAGTTGACAGAGGGCAAGTTGCTATGGGAGAAGTACGGAGAATTTCAGTGCTTGTTGAAGTGCTAGTTTTTAGAAAAGAAAAATATATATGCAATGTCATGTTCAGGGTCAGTGACTTGGGGATGTACTGATTCGACTAAGTCATAATAAAAGTCAGATAACGGGCAGATAACTAGGTAATACTGGGTAATAAAATGAAATCCCCCCATGTCTCTCTATTGATAGGTTTAGTCTGTGCAAGCTCTGTTCACCAAAGGGTACACTTTTCTGGGCCAGATTCATCCGTTCAATGTGATTTAAGAACAGCCTTTGCCACCTACAATATTTGTGCAGTGTTCATTTATGCAGATAGCTTTCTACCCCACAATCAGATTGTGAACAAGGCAAAAGCATTTGCCATGTCTGTTCTCTCTTGTCACTATTGATAATATGACTTGGAATGCACCAACTAGCTGCTCTACTCTCCACTTACAGACAATCCTCCAAAGTCTTTATGGACCAGCGGGCTGTCATAAGGAGAAAACCAGAGCAGCTTTAAAAGTCACTTTCTCTAACAATTGCTAGAGTTCTCTTTTAAAATGGTGCTCTACTAGTAGTAAATGAAGGGAAAAACTATGTTAAAATGTAGGTATAGGTCCATCTTCATAAAGATAATCCTTCATTGAAAAGTAAAAGTATATTGTAAATATTTTAAAAAAAACACTAATTGTAGTTACCATAGCAGCCATATAAACTTCTGTTATTACAACTAATATTGTTCAAAAAATGACAGGGACAGAAAATTACCAAAATGAGATTACAATACTACTGCATTTTCTGCATGCATTTCAGAGAGCTACAATTTAGGAAGGTCCAGATGACTGAAGGTGTAATTAATACATTACATTGTGCCTATTCATGTCCTTTTCAAGGGGATTTCCTGGAACCTTCTTTAAATGACTTTTCCCTTGCATATAATATTAAAATGTCAAGGCTAAAATAAGTGTTTTGTTTAACAGACATGTCTCACTCGATTGTATTGCTACTCTAAGCAAATATTTCCTCCAGGAGATAGGCAGGCTGCCAAGGCACTCCATATTATGGTAGTATGGTATTGTATTTCTTGCAATTTTCAGGACATTTGCTGTTTTAGACCTTAAAATTGCCTTAAATTGCAATTGTAATTTTATGCAGAGCTGGTAGACTTTACTTTGTGTGAGCGCTTCCCGACCAAAGTTTTTCCAGTTTTATCTCTATCATTGTTTTTGGTCGTTTGTGAATGATAATTATGCAGAATACCTTGCTCTTTTTTCTTGCAACTTTGGCCTTGGATTTACGATTTTGGTGTTTTGTGTTTTCTGTATAATTTTGTGCACACTTACCATGTGTTTAATCATATAAAGTGCCCTTTAATTTCTACCTATAAATTGTAGGTGCTTATGAAGCCAAAAAAAGACAAAATACAACTGGCAGAAATGTATAATCTAAATAAATACTCTTTTTCTTTACAGGGTACATCATTGCCAATCAAGATTTTTACTAGGTTGACAATTATAGCTTCTGATCCTTCACATTACAATTCACTGGTATGTTGTCTTGTTGCTTACAGGGGCTTTACAATTAACTAAAGTATCCTGTACCTGTAAAATTGAGCCTATGTACTGGTTTTACTGGATAAAAAACAGGTTGATCAACATTCTATGTATTTTTTGCAGGATAAAGGCCGGTTTGCATTAGCCCCTGAAGCCCAAAAACCATACCATTTGTAAAAAAGGGCCCATCTGCTGCTCCAGGCCTGTACTTAGTTTACCTGTTTTTCATTCTTTATCAATCTTACTGTAGGCTATAAATTAAACTGTATGAGGGCTAAATAGCTGTTGTAAATTGTCACATTTTCTTATACAACTCTGAAGTTGTATGTATTTTTTCTGCCTTACTTACAGGATCAAAATATTTGAAAGTGCGAAAATGAATAAAATTAAATACTAAGGGTAGGTTCACACTTGTAGTGAGGTTGCACATCCTTTACCACTTCCTCACGCTAGGAACCACTGCCTCTTGGAAGATGCTACATGCAGCCCCATAGGGAATGAATAGGAGTGGCAGTAAGCTGTAATAGTACTACTCACTGCTGTCAGATGTGAAGATGCTGGTTCTTTAATTGTGTTTCAAAAGGTGCAAGCCACAGGGAGCTGTGCAGGATCCCTTGACTCAGGGCAGTAAATTTGCCCCCTAAAATTATTCTGGGGGCAGCCTAAATAATAAAAGGTATACAATGATCAGCTTAAAAATTGCTGAATATTCTGCACATCGCCCTTATCCCAGCAAAACATCTCTCCCCCTTTGAGGTATGGCATTTACAAGATCTCTAAATGTTTCTTGTGTTATCTGGCACCAACATATTAGCAGCAACAGATCCTTTAGGTCAAGCTGCCTCCTCTGGCCTTACTTTTTACTATAACGTATCCAGCTTCCATCTCTTCCAGGTAAACGCCTGCACCCAGCTATCCAAATGATCCAAAGTCGATCTTAAGACAAGGCCATCTGCCTTTATTTTTTCATGAAGGGGGACATGTATCATGATGGGTACTTTTACTGGTTTGCAGCTATGTAGACCCATACACAGCAAGCTTCAATGCATTGTGTGTTTTGATACCTTTCTCCCACAGCCAGCTCTATGCTTTTCAACAGTTTGTGCTATATTAGCTCTTCTGTGGGGTTGAGCAAGACAGGCTAGCATCCCCCACTTTCCCTCAGATATGTTATTGAGCTTTGAGTGTATTGAGCTCCTTCCTTGGACCAAAATCGGTAGACCAGGAATGCCCCATAGATAGTAGTAGAGATGATCTAACCCATTCATCTTGTTAATACAATTTGGCCATTGTCAAAATTGCTCAGATCCTTAAGCATTAATGGTTTTCCAGTTTCCAACCCATCACCTTGCCAAACTGACCTCATCTGTTGGCTAATTTATCCCACACCTTAACTTTTAAAGGAAATAATCAGGGTTATTCACTTCTCCTCTTAGTGGTTTTAGTATTTGATTTTATCTGTGTAAATATGCCTACGTACTTGCATACCACAGCAGCCGGCCTATATTACAATTTATAATCGGTAAAACCATAATTTGAAGCGCTCATCAGAATCCGTTAGTGGGAAAAAGCCAGTGTGCCCAGAACACTTTTTTCCAACTTCGCAGCCATAGCCAGTTTAACATGCTAGCACAGAACTATTATATTCAGCAATTTCCATTTTTGTTAAGGAAACCTTCAATGAGAGAATTTTTAGGCTGCCACTTCTAGCTTCTTCTTGAAAATGATAGTTTGTAATTGTCCCATGGCTTCAATTCTTTGTGATGCACTTCACCTGAAAAAAGTACAGCAATCTGAATTTCTGACCTTCTAATCTGCATGTTTGTTGATTTGGCTGTGATAGGCTCTGGAGTAACATGTGCAGTTTTATTTGGTCACTGGTCCAATAAAAGAATGGACAGGGCTTTATGCAATGGGAAATCCCTCTCGGTGCTCCTAAGCCTTAGAAGCCTTTAACTAGAAAACAAGGGACATACCTATTGTCCTGTCCTTGTCTCATTTTATGTAAATTTGTAGAATTCTGTCTATTTGGCATACTTGGAATTGTACTTGGTATGTTAAAAAGAGTCCTATTGGGTAGGGGTTTTTCTCAATGCAATATTGAAACATTAATATCTTATATTTTTTTTGTGTCTTTTAGAGGTCAACGTCAAACTTAACGAGACATTATGATATTGTAGCTGTATATCCTAAGACTGAGAAATTATTTCATGTAGGTGATTCTAACCTCTGCTCTTTATATAAAAACATGTCAAGAAGTTCACTAGAAATTGGTATGTCCTGTTATTTTGGATGTAATTTAAAACTTTCTTTAGTTTATGATAAAGTGGTGAGTTTTGTTTTCTGTTATCATTGGAAAATCTTATCTTACTATTTAGAGATCCAACTTGATATTGATTTAGGTGCTCTACAAACAGCAAATACCCTGGCCTATAGTGACTGGCCAACAGATGTCACCATCATAATGTAGTCTTCAAAAGGGAGAAGCATTTACCAGCTAGTACAACGTACTGCTCATTCACAATGTTCATCTGTCACAGTAACACTTAGGAGCTATTTGCAAACTCCTTTTCTTTTCACACTTTACTAATGAAGAAATATTTTGGTGGTTCCTACATGTTTCTCATGTTTCCCGAGCTGTAATATCAGCAAGGCAGGCTAGATGCCTGCATAGTGCCATACTGTTTGCGGAAATCTATTCAAACAGGTGCAGATCCACTTTTATATGAAACATTACCATTATGTAAGTCAGTTATTTGCAATATTCAAAAATCGTGTTTTGTTTTCAGAATCCCTAAACTTTCTACCTTTGTGTTCTACCAGGCTGCATGCACAAATGTAGATGTGGATCTCATCTGCATCAACGTGACAGAAAAATCTTCCTTCTTTTACCGAAGACCACCTATAAATGCTGTAAGTTTTTTTAACAAATAGAGCATCTAGCAAATATTAAAAAATGGTAAAAAAATAATTACTTTGCTTTTCCAAATTCTATTTGTAGATATCCTACATATTTCTTTGAGTAGCAGAAAATAGACCTTCTTGTAAGGGTACATTGGGCACATTCCAACTTTAGAAATTTAGCGATACTGAGCTCAGTTGGTCCCACTACCTTATCTTCCTGCTGGCCATCTGTTACTGACTAGCATCTTTTCATTCAGAGAGTTGGTTTCTAACAGGAAAAGACAGGTGTAAGAGCT
>NC_092867.1:29899227-29926889 GCF_032062135.1 Pyxicephalus adspersus
GCTCCATTCTCATCAGTATTTACAGGATTACAGCATTTTTACTATCCTCTTTCTAGGCAATTGAGCGAGGCATCTTTTTTGAAGTGATTTACACTCCAGCTATCAAAGACTCTACATTAAGGAGATATACAATTTCAAATACACTCAACCTAATGCAGACCTGCAAAGGAAAAGTAAGACATTTTGTTGTGCTGCTTTGTACAGTATTGGACCACATTCTTACTGAGTTGAATTGTTGTAGCCTAAATGAAGTTACAGTGACCTGAAGAAAAAAATAAATTCTGCTCAATACTTGTATAAAAGGATTAAAGTTTATAGTTTACGCTTATAATGTTTAAATTCAACAGCAAGCAAGTTTAGCTGACTCATTTTATCACATTTAGTCAGCTATGTTCTTGTAGCCATGCTGACATTGCCTGCTGTAGGTCAATTTCATAGTATGAAAACGGTGGCGTATAGCAGCATTAATGATGCTGCATAGAAGGGGTACAGTGTTGGACTACTGACCCCCTGCTGCATATTTTGGATGTAATTATCTACAGTAAAAATTACGGCTTTTATTTTCTCATTATGCCAGCCAAAAATGGTTTGGGACACTTAAGGTGCTATAAGTTTTTTTCTGAGAGTTGGATGTTTAGCCACCAAGCTTGTTGCAATGGTCATTTATTTTGGCTGTAGGAAATCCATTCTGAAAATATTTGATTGCCAGAGCTTGTAAACAAGGTAAATTCCTGCAGATTTAGTCCCAGCATGTAGATAACCGCTAAAAGGCTTTGTTCTGCAGTATAAGATCCCAGCAATATTTAATACCTAGGACCTGTCTACACCATTACTTGTGCAGAAACTAACCTTGCCTCTCTCTTCAAATGTGCTTCCCTGTGTACTGAATATGAATAAATTCAATAGCTAAAAATAGGACCAGGAGGGGAATGTATCTAAAGATGCAACATGTTGGGTTGTGCCACCAGCAGTGATATACAGGCCAGTACTTTAGTATGTACGCACTTCACATAATTGTCACCCAAAACTATCATCATCAACTAACCCATCATGCTAACATATGTGTACATCAGTCCCCTGATGTTGATCTTCAGGCTCTATGGCAGATTGATGAGCAACTGATTAGGAATGACCACTGTGCACTGGAGAAGAGCACAGAGGGGTTCTGCCCCCTTGTCCACCCCCCTTCCCTAGGGCATCATAGTACAGAACTGAATGTGTGTACAATGGCTCCTCATTCATTCATCTGTCACTGGAAACAATCACACAAGATTGTTTTTTAGTGACCATGATCTGGCATGTGTACATAGCCTAAGGGTGCGCCGGGTGTTTTTTGTATTGCCAAAAAGGTCTGTTCACTGGATGTTAACCTCCCTGGTGGTATTCCGGAGTGTGGCTCGGGGTGGATTTTCTATGACAATCTCAAGCCACACTAGGGTGGAATTTTCAGGCAGGTTAAAACTCCTTCCTTTTTCCCCGTTCCAGCGATGTCTGGCGTCTTCTTCTCCTGACGATGCTGGGCATCTGTATAACCTGGCAATGCCCAGCTGGCATCTGCGTCCCCAGCGTTTGAACATTGGGGACGCGAGGCTAGGGGAAGCAGATCATGGCCGGGCACCTGGAGGGCGGGACCGTGCAGGCAGGTAGGCAGGACCGGGAAATTTAAAATTATCGCTTTTACGTTTAAAAATCCTCTTTAATAATAGCGCCAGGGGGTTAAATAAAAATCAACACTTGTTAAAAAAAAAAAAAAAAAAAATTCTAGCTATGGTTGCAAGAAAAAAACTTAGACATAGTACAAATACAAAGAGTTCAGAAGGTATTACTGTCTATTGTTCAATGTCCTCTGCACACCTGCAACCAGGTAATGTGAGGATTTGTGTGATAAATGTAAAAGTCAATGAATATGGGTTGTGCTTTGCAAGTGATGCATATACCAGTGTAAAGCAACATTTATTTTAATATAGAAGTTTTTCTATTGGCAAATTTGATCTATATGTTCTTATGACCAGATAACACTTGTTGTGGTGTTTCCTCACTGGAGGCATGGGATTCATGTCTGGCACCAGACAGTTATTGCCTCTTTGGTGGGAAGGAGGCATTGATGTCACAGGGCAAATTAACCCTGCATTGTAAATCGAGCTGGCACACCATCATTCGTAAAATGCACAAGTCCTGTCATTAGTAATACCTACCATATTAAATGTTAGGAAGGTTTGGGGGATTTAGTGTTACATTATGTAAATTTGAAAATGACTTGCAGAGTGGTTATGTAAGAAAAAATATTGATTGCTACAGATAAAGGAAGATGACTTCTTGAGTTTTGTTCAGATTTGTTGACCTGGCAACGTAGAATAGTCCAGTTGGAATTTGAGAAAAAAAAAAAAGATATAGGAATTCCAGTCTCATGGAAAAGCTATATATGTGTCTTACCCTTTGTGGTGGATTTTTAAGTTTTTGTTTTTTTTTTTTTGTATTTTTGCACATAGATAATTCTGTATTATTTTTACTTTTAGAACATTATTATTTCAAGTGGCGCGGAAAGGGTAAGTTCTTTCTCTGTGTCTCAATTGCCAGGTATGGAAAAGTTTGGTAAGGAATATTCCTAGAAGTTACGTACAAAAGCTTCCTGGTTCATGCCAATGTAGAACCAAACATAGTAGATTCTTTTTCATAGTGTCTGTTTAAATTGATGTATGTTAATCTTTAATCATTATTAACCAGGTATTAAAGGGTTATTTTTTCCTTTTTATTTGCAGCCCTTTGAACTAAGAAGTCCTTATGATATCGCTACTGTGTATCCTTTTTATAATTGTTCATTTAAATGGATTGTGTGGTCAGTGGTTTGGTGCATAGAGAATAGTATTAGGTAAATCTGACTTGATTGTGTAAACAGAAGAAAATACAAACAGGTTTTGGTAAATATCAATACGTGTATTTACAAATCACAAATGATATAAATCAGCGATACAAGTTGAAATATATCATTATATATGTCTTCCCCATGCCCATTTTAGGACAGCATGGGATTGGGGTAATAGGTCTAGACAAAATCAAGCTGGCCATAGATTATTGAAAATAAAAATTTAAGTGTGAAACCTAACCCAAGACGTTTCACCTCAAAGCTTAAATAGAGATTATATATATATATATATATGCAAAACGTATACAGATAATTTGAAAACGTATGCAGGATAGTAATATATAGGATCCAGACTACAAATTGTATAGTAATCAAGAGTAAGAGAAAGCTGAGTTTTTTGCACACATAAAAAAAACACCCACCTTCTAGCATAGGATCCAGATTAATCAAACAATGTCATGGATATCACTATAATAACAAATGCATCTTATATTATAGAAAAGTACAGGAGTATGTGAGTAAAATAATTTCCAAATATCAATACATTTGGACATTTCATACACAAAGAAATACATAGGAGATATATATACTTTAGCTGCTATTTGGTAGGCTACATTGTATTGATCATATAAAGAAAGGATATGTGCAAGACAAAATGGATGGTAATGTATGGGGACTAATGTGGAAAAATAGGAACATATTAGAGTTATTTTAATTAGGTGTCCAATGTGAGTTAGTAGACACCTACTTGGGTGTAGTAGTATGAAAATATGCCACATTTGAAATATATCAGATGTCAAAAGGCTGAATTCTGGTAAGGGGAAATAAAGGTTTATTTACCCAAGGGTATGTGTATAATAAAATGGAAAAGAGTAATCTTAAATAAGAATAATATATTGCTATTATATAGGTATTACTGTAATTTTTATTTATGTATATATGAATGATCCTAAAAATTACTTGCATTAAAAGCTTGATTAAATTTAAATGGTAATGGGACCTATATAATATTAAATCTGACTTAAAGTTTACATTTAGCCTGTTTTTAGATCACATTTAGTTTATTGACCTTGAAGCCACTGTGAATTATCTTTTATACAGTGATTCTATCATCAGGATTCTTCATTATCTGTGTGCTGGTATAAATGTGTACCATAATGTAATATTTGGATAGGTGGTTTGTTGAAGAATCCAGGGTTAGCATGGAGCACCATGGGTATTTCACAGTATTTTTTTGTGTATATGTCTGTTTTAAATATTTGATACTGGAGTTCCATGTATATCTTATTCTTTGTTAAAAAATACTAAACGTTTTATCAGAGGCTTACTGTTTGGATTGTCTGAAGAAGCTGCCAAGGCTGCTTTGTCTACCAACTGTCGATCTGTCCTTCTGCATGGTGGTAAGTCTACATGAATGAAGCCCCCAGTTTAATAGCACATTTCATCATACAAGACCTACATGCTGGTTGTAGAGTAAAGCTTTAAAAGGTAATTCAGAGCTTCAGATTACTCCATAGAGTACGTAAGGATTGCCCAAATAAGTTGCCTGTAAGTATCAAATTATTGCCTATATTGTAAAGTACAGTGCTTGACCAAGTTAGTTTTATGCCAATACAGCAGGTAACATATGAAACAAAGGAATTTGTAACCACTATTGTGCCTTTCTTGATTTAAATAAGAAACCACAATCTATAATAAATGAATGACCTATTCTTTTTTATAGCATATTTCAAGTAAAAGGCTAAGGGGTAATTTCTCATTCCTGTGGGATATATTATATTGATCATATCTAGGTATAGTTGAGGTTCCAGCTTATTTCAAGCTTCGTTACTTTTAGTCATTTGAATTAAGGAATAAAGACTCCTATTTATAGTTGGTCATATGAAACAATTGAATGGGGAAAATCAACCAGTGTATAGTCTGCTATGGACGAATTTACTAGTTGTCCAGTTTGGATTTAAGTTCTTGTATTGTGTCACAGATATATAAGTTGTCATATATTATGGTGCTGTGTTTCTCAACTAGTTTCTCTACAGGTTGCTAGGGCTTCCTTGAGCAATTAGCAGTTTGTGCCTCTCAGGTCAGTTTGTCACCCCAGTGATCTTTTTGGCTATATGTAAGGCTGACATTTTTCCCAACAGCCATCAGTGTTATCAATTCTTCCCATTGATCACCAAGCCAATGTACTGTGAGCTCTGGATATAGTAATTATATCAGGGGTTCCCTGAAGACCTGAAATTTATTTCATAAGGGTTCCTCCATGTTTAAAAGGACTAGTATGGTCGTCAGCATGCAGTTAAGCTGTGTACTAACGTTAGATTTTTGTTGTTTGAAATGATTTTTCACAATCATTTCCAATTACAAAAGACCGAAAGATGAATGAGCACTGTGTATTGCCGTTCTGTTCTATGGGGAGGAGGGAGAATGAGTGAGTGGAACCCCACTGCGCTCTCCTCCCTTCACTTCCATTACAGTCATTCGTGGATCTGCCAGGACAGATCCATGAACGACATCGATGGCTGCTGTACACATGTCAGATTCCCTTCTGAGACAAGCCCTGAGGCTCGTCACATATGAGAATCATCTGACTTGTGTACGGAGCTTTAGGTTGGCAAAGTATAAACGGTTCAGCTCACTTGTTTGACTTTCCCCTGTCATGCCACAAACAAATGATATGTTAATGTTATATGTGGATTGTATGTCTTCTTTTTTGATCCAGCTTGTTAGATATTGTACATAGCATGATTAACTGTGTTTTCAACTGCAGAGTCCAGAAACACTGCTTTCGGCATTACATACACAGTGAGGAAACATCAAGTTAATGAAGATGAAGGAGCAGCAGGAGAGCCAGTTTTCAAAAAAGCTAAAGAGTCATAAAGTTTGCACATGGTTGGCAGCATGTTAATGTCAAGTTGTTTCATTAATTTTTTTTATCTTTTGGTATCTCCCCCAGTTAGAATGGATTGAAACATATTTAGTTTTGGCAAAAACTACATGTAACTACATGTAACATGTATGTTAGTTTAAATAAAGACAGCATTCAGAATAATTTCACAAATTTATTGAACATTTGTACAGAACAGATCCTTTTTTTTTCATATGAAACCATAATGGAATATTTGATGTATTTATTTCTGGTGTAACATCAATATTAAATAATTTTTGCAAAATCCTGTGTGTAGTTTGTGGTTTCATTCTTTCCAAAGCTCACAGTAAAGATTTTAAGAAGCTCAGGAAATATAATATGATAGAGATCTGAATTCTGTAATGTTTTCAGTGTCCTTGTAAAGTGCACTGAACTCCACAGTGAAATTGCTAATCCTTAATAAGCCCTCAGCCACTTGGTAGTGCTTTGGCCTAAAAAGCAGCATAGACATCTGTGAATTTTTGTCAAGTGCACCTAAATGTTAGTGACACCAAGTTAGTTTTTGCTTTATTTAGTAGAAATCACCTGTTACAATGCAGGAGAGCAGAATTTGTAGCTGGATACTTACCACTAGGTGGTGTTCCAGCACTGCTCATCCAGTAAATTTATCTTTCTCATGTTATATAATGTGTTTCGTTCAATACTATATGATCACATGAATGTAGCCTCTGGTCTCAAGATCACAGCCTTGGACAGTGCAATGCAAACGGGACAGTGTGCCCACACGTTATAGCATTACAGTGGCAATGTGATATGACCAGAGCCTAACTTATAAAATCTGTAACAGAAAGAATAAATAGGTTATGCAATATTACAAAGGATGGTCACAGTTGGTACCCTTATCCCATTCTTTGTCATTATATTGGTACATTATATAAGATCTGTGGCATATTTCTTCATAATACATGTACTCAATACAAAATGTACAGAAAATACAATACAAATGTATAAAAGAACAATATATAGTACAACTTTTCCCTTTTCTATTGCATTTCTGTCTAAATCCATTTAGTGTCTCGTCCATTCTCTCATCCTTCTCAGTCATAGCTCAGAAACCTGGAGGATCTTCCAGAGTTCACATAACTGGAAGATCCTACATACAGGACATTTGGTCCAAGCTATTTGAATATCTTAAATAGCTTGCTGTCCATTCTACATCTGTACATTAGAGCCACAGGAAATCTACAAACAGCTGCAGCCCCTGTTCTGTCTGAGATATCGGTCAGCATGCTAGTCTTTTTTTCTCTTCAGCATTAATTTCGGAGAGAAGGAAAGTAGACCAATGACAAGATCAGCCTGACAGATAACGTTTTCCAGGGCTGTGCTGCTGGGTTTTTCTCTGATTCAGGAAACGCAGCATTTAACTACATTCCTACATTTAGAGAACAAGCTGTGGCTCTAGAGAGATGTCAACCCTTAGTGCAAGCTACATGTGTGCGGGGAATCGTTTAAGACAGCTTAATTCATTTTGCACAAAGCTTTTTCAATTTTATAATGAATTAACTGCTGTGTGCAGGGCTACGTTTAATTCAGTGATGCCTATCTAGAAAGTCAAAGGAAAGCTAGTTTTCCTTTTGTTAACCTTCAATGTTAGACCTTCACATTGATGGCTATTGTATTAACAAGGCCCATTTCCTTAGCAGATAAACCTAGTGCTCAGGCTGAAGCTCCAACCTAACTTAATAGGCAAGTTCTAGTCGGCACAAAGTGGTGATCTGCTTCTGGCACTATACGTAAATCCCCCATTCTTCCCTAACATTCTAGTTCTCTCCATTTTCTTCGCTTCACCTGGTAAAGGACCTTTTTCCCACCTCAATCATCAAAGTGGGTAGCCCGCACCACAGTAGAAGCCTGATACTTTTAAACATACAGCCAAGAATCCTCTCTCTGGCTTTGTCCTTAGTATTTCTTGATGTGTCAATCGCAACACAACTAGTAATGCCCAGTGTGTTGCTCTTACATTAAATAAGATTAAAATAAAAGTATTCGTGTCCGTCATATACCTTATCAACAGTAATACCATTTGGGCAGTGTAGCTGCCACATTTATACAACACAAATGTAAAGCGCAATGCCAATGCAGTAACAAACAATAAATAAATAAATATGTTTAAAAAAAATCAAAGTGCAAGGAATTTGAGGAATCTGGAATCGTCCTATCAAAGCTTTTTGAAGCAAAAAAAACAAAAAACAATGCGCCATAGCTAACGCTTTTCATTGCTTTTGCTGTTAGAAATTCTGTATGTGAGAGTTCTTGTACGAGTTTTCCTGGAGCCCGCCGAATATCTCTTTGCAACCGTTTTGCCACTGAAGGACAAGTTCCATTGGTGTCTTCCCCGTCTGTCAGGACATTTCAAAAAAAATTTAGTCAAACATAAATGTCTAAATTGGTTGCAATGTTTCCAATAAATGCATGTAGCTTGAAGTGTGTTGTCCATGTTAAAAGGACGTCTTTAATTTCTATTTTTAGCTAAAATATCAAATTGTAATCGTGGAAGCAGACAACCCTAATGGTGAAAATTAACTACAGTAGTGTCCTTGTAGCAAAATATTTTAGGTGCTTGCACACAAATTTGACCTTTTTTATATGTAGCCATAATTTTTTAGGTTTTGATAAAAGGTGGGTTTTCTTCACTTGTCTCTATACATTTGAGTTTCTATCTACCATGATTCACTTGGGCATAGACACTTAATTTGTGAGGATGTTTGATGCTTGAGTTCTTTGCTTTACCACTAAAAGTCCCTAATCAAAGTAATCAGCATTCTGCTATCTTATTGGACTAAAACTATAATATTTGTATGGTTTGTACTTTTTGAGTTTGTACTTTATAAAATCTGATCTTTTCACTGGTGTAGAATTCTTGAGTGTATCTATTCCTAAAATTCAGTCTAAAGTCAAGTATAAACTTACTGCATTTTTGATGGACAAATTGGCCCCATACATAATCAAGAGTCTCATCATTTTGTAACGATTTAGTCTGACTCCATCGTGCATTGGTGTGTCTCCTTCCTGAAGAAAAACAATATATATTTTTAGAAACTTATTTGTAACATTGACGATTCCTCTTTCAACTTTGTGTTTAAAGTCAAGGTGTCACTGTGGGCAATATAACTGCTCAATGGGTTACAATCTTTCCTTGTAGTGCTTATGTTCTCCGTTTTGCAGTAGAATATTATCTGCATGGAGTTTATATGCTCTTAGTACTTTGTGTGGGTTTCTTGAGCATTCTAAACACATTCAGGTATCCCCCAGAACATTAGGTGAAGACTATATGGAGCGTCTATAAAAATGATTTCCAGGTAATAAATTGGTGAACTTTATATATTAAACTGTTTACATTGGTAAAATGTATTATTGGCTAACTGTTTTAAGTTATAAGACAATGCTTATGACTTGCACTCGTGTTTCTTCAAGTGTGTATGTGTTTTAAAGGTACAGACAGGTGGTCAAAGCTATACTATTTCCTTTGAGGTTATCCACAAATATGGATTATTGGTAATGAGTATGGGTATTGGTCTCAAAGAAAACTGTTTTAAGGTATTATAGTTGGAAATTTTTGAACCTCAGGGCAGTTTTTCTGCCCCCTTATTGTCCAGGCAACAAACTGGTGCTAAGAGGTGGTAACACATTCCTGGCTATGCAGTATAGCAAGGGTATGTCAATAACAAAAGTAGCTAAACTGAATCAAAAATATTTTGTCAGGTAAATCAGTTTGGATACATGCGGAGTTACTTGTTTGGCTGGTGCTTTAATTTATTAAATTGTAGCCTTTTAGCGTAGACATTTGCAACAATTCGACTCCAATTATTGACTTAAATCACAAAATGTTGTTTGTATTGTACTTCCTATATCTTTGTACTCTTTCAAACCTTTAATAACTAGAAATACAACATTGATTCTTACCCGGTCTTTGGCATTTAGGTCAGCTTCACATGCAATAAGATGTTCTGCGCACTCATACTTTCCACATCTGACGGCCACGTGGAGAGGAGTACTGAACAACTAGAGAAAAGAAGAGGGAGATCATTCACTAAACTGTACATAGGTCTTTGCTGTAAGGTAAAAAAAAAGCTGCACTGGGATATCGGTGGCCCATGAGTTTGCAAGTATATAAATAACTTCACGTGTAAACTAATAGGCATTCATTCTGAGAGATCTGCTTTTCCAACTGTAACACTAACTGTATGTACCAGAGAACATATTTCCTATTTATACTGGCATATATTACAGCTTGGTATTTCCAATATAAAACTTGCTTTCTGCATTAGGATTTTTGCAAATCACCATTTCATCACATGAACCAGCAGATAAATTGGATCTATACCCAAAACTTTTTTTTAAGTTTTGTATAGAGTGGGGAGGGGTTAGACTTTAGAGTTAGATTCTTTCAGTTTTTGTAATCATTCACATGGAGATGTTACCAATTGCTTTAAAGTTAGCCTGTTTGAATTGCAAAAGGTTCCTGAACTGCAGGATCAAACTCCAGGAGTGACCACCAAAAGGGATGTTCACCTCACTTTGGAGATTTTTCCTTTGGCTTGCAGTTGTGTCTCCAGAGCTTAACGTAAATCAATATCCACCAATGGAACACAGACAACAGATAAAAAACAACCAGATTCCCTTCTCTATCTAAAACTATTTTCAACGGTTCCTACTCTATGAATGGAAGGGTTATTGCTTCTTCTAATGCTTACCATCATCACTGTGAGGTTCATTTGAGGTTCTACATTATAGTTGCTGCCCATAGACCTGTCCCTGACTGTTTGGACATTTCTGATTGCCATCTCTAGTTTTGCTTGTAAATAGAAAGCTCTCTAATTTATATTAGAGCTTATCGAAATTCATATAGATATATTGGGGTATGACATTACTAACAAAAGGTAGCTGTTTAAAGTGTTCCCTCTTCCCCAAGGTTTACCAGATGTTTATATGTGTATATGATTTGGGAACAGTGGAAGGTATAGTCAACAGTGGGCCCTGTCCAGAACTGACTTGAGGCCTCTATTTGCTGGAGAGGGTCTGGGGTCCATTTTCAGTAGCACACTTTTCAACTTTCTATGTCCACCCCTAGTTGAAAATGTCTTACCAATGCTGGTACATTTATGCTCTTCATTACTATATATAAATGTTTTGTGAATGAATGATTGTTATTTATATAAATTATTTAGCAGTTCTAGAATCTTATCAAAGTTTTTCTTAGTAACTTTTCGGACTTTTAATTATACATAAGGTACATTTATGTCATGGAAAATCTAATCTACCTTGTCTCTTGCGTTGATGTTTGCTCCTTTGTTTAGAATAAATTTCAGAACCTCTACGTTTCCACCTCGGCAGGTCCAGTGAATTGCTGTGGATTCGAGCTGTGAACAGAACAGAAAAAATCATTGACTTTGGGTCTTCTCCTAAATTTAGACATGTAAGGCCATAAAACACATTACAGATTCCTGATTGGTCTAAAATAGTTGTGAATTTGCCTGGACTATAGAGTAGCAAAAATGTATTTTATATATTAAACTCTTGGGTTTTCAGGTGTTTGTTAAACATTTTCCACTAAAGGCAACTGTATTCTTTTACTTTTTACTGATGTACTATTAGAGGGAATCTTTGATTGAGTTTAATACTCTAATGATAGACGGTCTCTGTTTCAAATGCATGTTAATTTCAGGCCAGGCAAATACCTGTTAATGTTACTGCAAGAAAGATGTCCTTGATATGGATTTGGAAGGTTTTAACAATGGCAACCACCAGCAAATAGGTATTGTTCCTAAAGTGTAAAGCCAATTTTATTTTGTATTTGATAGAAAAAGGGAATAGTTAGAACCCTATATGTTTTATGCTGGTGATCACTGCCATTGAGACAAAAAAGGGAGAGACAATCCCAGTCTTGAGGTTCTCTCATTTTTGAGACATTTCATCTCACTTCCTTTTATAACATTTGGGCTTTAGATATACTTTATTGGAAGACTACTTTTGTAGCTAAAGATGATACGGGACACCAGATGTGTCATATTTCAGTCTAGAATATTTTCATTTACCATAACTAACAGTTCTGTTAAGCTTGTGACAAGTTCCCATTGTTTAGACGTTCCAGTGATGCATGATAGGAAATCAGTGGTGTTCCTTTTCTAAAGTTCTCTTTTCTGGTTATTTCTAACATTGTTCTCCGTGTGATGAACTTGTTTCAAAGTACTGTTTAGAATAGAATGACTTATAGCCCCAGCCATGTGCACTTGGTTCTAGCTGATTTTAAGTCCACATTAGGAAAGTTATGTATAAACCTTTAATTAAAAAATAATTACTATTATTTATCATCCCCAATAAATGCTTTTAGCTGTGAAGGAAAATTAAATCCTTGTGGTATATTATGCTTGATAACAAATCTGAATACATTTTGATTGGGGCCTTTTTTTATTTTACCATATTACTTAGTTCCCTCCAGGTTTATGGATAATTACTAAACCACGTGGAAGATTCTGACGAAGGAAAACGGCATTTATTGCACTTAGCAGGAGGTTGCAATTGTAGCTCGGCATTTCCCTTATGGTTTAAGTGCCTTGCAAAATTTGACAGCCTTTTGTCAACAAAATATAGTTTTGTAATCTAGCAATATTTTTCAGTGACTTCTCCAGAAACCTCGTAAGCCTCTCTGTTGTGTCTATTTTCATTTTCAAAGACAGATGTATTGGAAAAATTTGCATACCATGTCTTGGAATTCTAGGTCTGCTCCAGCTTCAATTAACTTCTCAACAATGGCCAGGTGTCCTTCGGAGCATGCTCTGTGCAGGGCTGTGCGTCTGTACTGTTAGGAAAAAGAGACAAGTTTATCAGGTAGGTAAAGTATATGAAACATTTTGATAGGCATTCTATTACTAGAGAATATTTCAGGACTTGATACTGTATTTTATTCCTAAAATGTTGGTTCAATATCCAAAGCCATAACATGGGATTCTGGAAGGTCTTACTATGAATTATGGGTATTAGCTTTGTAAATGAAGATGTTTTTTTGAAGCAGATCATTACCACAGGTCAGTGTTTAGTTACTAGGTCCACGTATGTTCAGGCACTTCTCTGCTGGAATAGTATTTGTTATGGATTATAATTTGTAAAGATATTGGTAATGTGAGCAGTATATACATTTCTGTCTGTAAACACCTGAAATCCTAGTTATGTCGTCCACTCTCTCCAAACAAGTATAGAAGAAGTAAGATAAAAAAAAACTTATTTATGTATTTTTTTCAGGTACTCGAAGTATTGAAGCCACCGTATGAAAATGAGAACCAGGTATGTCTATGAACGTTCTCATTTATCCAGGTCGCTGTATATCTAGTAGTAGCTAGTTACTTACAACTGGCCTTGTTTTTGTAATGTTGAAGATGTTGCACAATTCCGCAAGCTACTTCAGTTCTGAAAGCTGCGACATTTATTTAACATTGGAAGAACAAGTCTAGTTAAATGTGACTAACTAATACTAGTTAGGCAACCAGGTAGCTTGTATTTTCAGATGGAGAATGGAGAAGTCACTAATGGCAACCAATATGCAACCAATACACAGGGACACTGCTCACTACCTTTTACTATTAATCGAATTCTATATTACTTATGATATGATCATGGCCAGTGTGGACATTTTTTATGCTGCTTCTATGCAGTTTTTTTCTATTAGAACAATGATGAAAAAATGAGGTAGCTTAAGAGTTCAAGCTTTAGTGTATGGGAAGCTGAGATGTTTACTTTATCAGTCTAGCTATATTCTTTATTTCAGCTGTCGCTGAACTGCAACATCCACGACGAATGCTTAGCCACTTGTTTAGATGCCAAGCATGATGGCAATCCTAACTAAGTGCCAGACTGATTCCTAAACTTTGCCAGCTCCTGCTTTAAATATTTCTTCTTTTGGCCCATGTTACAGGTGACCTAAAAAGAGAAAAAAAATTCCTACCTCATCACAGGCGTTTGCATCTCCTCCATCTGCCAGGAATTTTTCAATGATGGGCATTTTGTTCTCCAATGCAGCTTTTAGAAATGTTGTTTCATCCACATGTTCGATCTAAAAATGATAAATTGTGCTTTGTGTAAGTGTTATTTTTTTCAACATGATTCATTTATTGGTCAGTTTAGTATAAACTTACCTCTGGCTCTGGCTCTGGTTCCTTGACCACAGGTACTTTTACTTTTTTACATCTTTTTCGTTTTTTTAGTTTTATTATAGTTTGTAGATCTTCTAAGTTTTCTAGTTTTGGTCTTTCTTCAATTTTCTTTTTGAGGAGCTAAATACAAAACATTGTGATACACATTCATTAAGAAAAAGTATTTTTCATCTCAAGAAGCCATTCGTTTTCAGGAGGTGTCTGCTTGCATGCTCACATGCATGCATGATCACACGTTACTATGTGCTGTGATACAAGCAGCCCAATCATTTTAATGTGATCTAATAAATTGGACCTGCTCTATTTTCAGCAGTACAACATGAATGGATGAATGTGTGATGGGGTGAATCAGGAAAAAATGACACCAAATCACATAATGCATGCATATTATAACATGTGGCTGTGGATACAAGCACATGGTTTAGCAGCACATGTATGTTTATTAAACCCTTATAATAGATGATTTTAGTAAATATAGAAATAATGGGCCCAATTTAATAAAGCTCTCCAAGGCTGGAGAGGATACACTTTCGTCAGTGAAGCTGGGTGATCCAGCAAACCTGGAATGGATTTCTTCAACGTCATATGCTATTTGCTTGCAAATGTTTTGAATGCTTGACCGGATGCATTTAAGGTTTGCTGGATCACCCAGCTTCACTGATGAAAGTGTATTCTCTCCAGCCTTGGAGAGCTCTAACAAATCAGCCCGATATTTTGTAAATTTCCCTTAAAGATATAGCTAAAAAAACAATTTGTTAACATTAAAAAATAAACTAAAGCCAATACTTTTTTTTGAATAGAGTAGGTAAGAATTAGAACCTTTCATTACTGTTGTTGTTCTGCTTAGAAGATAGTTCTCTTTCTCCTTTTCTATCCCTTCCTCCTAGTGACCAGCCCTGGCAGTTATGTACAATCCAAAAATTTATGAGTTGTCACCGAACTTTTTCCCAATGACTGCTAAAAAGGCAGCTACCTATCTTTTGTGCCCACAAGACAGAAAGTGAATATAAATCTTTAAAATGGGACACAGGTGGCAAACAGTGACCCAAAGGATTCAAACTATTCTTTACCTAATCCAAAATAAAACAAAAAGTGTTGGCTTTAAATGTATTTTAATATTCAAACTACATATATATATATATATATATATATATATATACCTCTAGGTAACCATACATGTTTTTGTAAATAGACTTTTTGTTACCAATTTATGTGTAAGAATTTAAAATGGCTTTCTTTGTAAAATATATAAACATATAAAAGCAGTAAGTTTTTAAATAATATGACCTGTTTCTGGTTTCATCATTGAGAGACCACTTATGTAGCTGGAGCTCATACACATTATGGCTTGATCAAATGTCAACAGCAGCGTTTTATTTCCCATACACTAACCACATTGCATACCCAAGTCAGTATGAAATGTAAGATGACCATTTCATTGGGAATGACTAAAGAGCTCAGCAATGCAAGCCATTCTATCTCTACCAGTATGACAGCTGTCTGTTGATCTTGCAGCAGTTTTATCGTCTGAGAGTCTGATGACTAAAAGATGCTGGAAAGGAGCTTGATTTGAAGGCCTCATCCGATAAATAAGCTCCCATTGCTGATTTGGGGCAGAATTTTCTGTTTGATTTATCATGGCTGCCACAATACTGTGAGGGAGATCCATGGAATTCTACAAGCATTCTATATTTGTTGTCCTGAATTTTCTAGAGAATTTTAGCGTAAGCCCTGTGTCTCCTAACCTAAATATGACAATGATATCAGTGTGCACAACCCATTTGTATATAAATATCACAAGGATGCTGCTTTTATTTAAAGCCTAGTAAACAAGTCATCTAATTATACACAGGCATTTATTAGGGCAATAATAGAGCAAGTTTTTCTGTTGTAAAGAAAAAGAATTCACTAGCGAAGGAGTGGCCACCTAAATCTGTCAACCTAAATCTTGATTCTTACAGTCTTCATAGTACATCTTCGGTGAGTTTTTATGACATATTTGAACAAGCCAACAAATAGCGCTTGAACAAATGACACATAAAATTGACACTGTACAATTATTATAACCTAAAAACTAACAAAAATGCAGATTTGTCAAGTGGGAAAAATAAGTACAAAAATAAATCCATACATCTAGATTTAGGCGCTCCCAATTAGGTACTAATATTAAGAGCCTCCTTAGAAGGTATGCTGCTAGAACCTGTGTTAAATTCATAAAAGTTTGTGGTGCTGGCATTTCAAAATTAGCTTTCTAAATCCCTTAGAAACAAGGAATGTCTATGGACCTGGCAATGTGTTTACAAAAAGGTTGACAGATTATATGAAATCAATCACTCCCCTGTATAGAAAATATTCTGCAAACGCAGTATATTTCCAGTGATTGCTATTTTGTCCAGTACTCTCTGGCCCTAGCAAATTTAACCTAAGAGCTGAATATTTCATGATTAAAGCCCCAAAATTATATCAATCAAATATCTCTTGCACAAGTTGGCTTCAAACTACATGCAAATAAAATCAGATAGAGATTGCACCTTAATGAAAGGTGTGCCATAAAAAAAACATTTGCAGTTTATTAGGAACATTAGAACACCACAGTTTTCTGAACATATAAGCAAAGGCTATACCTTCTAGGAAATATTAAATACAGAGCTGGCTACAGTGACAGTAGACATGTTTGGTGCAAATTGAGAACAGTATTTCAGGAGAAGAACCTTGTATACACAGTAATGCAAATGGTGTGGTTTAAGGTTTCTTCATGGCGTTGCCAGTCTACAGTTATTGAGTCAACTATAAATTCCTCATCATATCAAAAATTTGTTTATGACAATGTGCAGCTATGAGCCCCAAAGCTTGAACCAAAAAGGGACCGTTTATTGTGATGATTTCCTGAATTACACTAGCAAAACCACCAAGTTTTGCTAGTGTAAGAAGCCTCTGTAATCAGTAATAGAGCGTTGCAGACTGGTCTTGTCAGAGGCCTGATTTGCATCCCAATGGTAGGAGATTAAAAATTGTCAGTTGATTGAATGAAATTAATAGTTATCCTGTAACTTAATAATTTTCCAGGGAAGAGACGTTTAAGATTTCACCAAATTGATGTCAGAAACTAGTAGAGGGCAAAACCAAGCTAAGGGTGTAATTATTTTTTCCACAGTACACTATTACATTATATTTTTGAAAATTTACACTTTACTTGTATTTTTATTTAATTACATCACCATGATATGTATAAAGTGCTTCAATGATTATCTAATGATTGCCTGTTCAAATGCAAATTTTCTAGGGGTGCATATACGTTTTCACATGACTGTATGTTAATCATTGAACAGGTATAGCATAAAAGGTGTTTTTCTATTAGAACTGAAGTAAAGAAAGTGAGGAAACAAACAAAAATGGGAGTAAATATAAACCCTAACTAGATAGAATTAGTTTACCGAAATGTGATATATATTAAACAAATGCCATGCTTTTTTAATCTATGTGATGCTGGTCTCCTCCAGCTTTTCTAGGCCACTTTCTGGCTACATGCATGCACCCCACTATCATCATCAAATCATTATTGGCTTTAAAAGGGGGACAATAGCTACAATATATTATAGCAGACCAGCAGTATATTTTGTTATGTTTCTATAACATGGAAAATAAAGAATTCTGCAGATTGTTATTTCTGACAATTTATCTGCAGTACTTTTCCCACAATGAGCCCAGACATAACCTATTCCCTGTCACATAGTCCTAATACTGGGCTGTGAGCATTTGTGCCAACAGCAAGTATTCACATTCCCTGTAGCTATTCCGTGTATTTAGTGATGTAGCTCTTCAAGAAACAGATCTGTAGTGGAGGAGTTGCATTGCATTAACTGGGCCTGATACAGGGAGTGTGTGCAAACATTTATTATCTCTGGCAAACTCAGTCCATTATCTTATATCACACTAGATCCAGCCTACATGTTAATATAGTCGAAGCTATGAGTCTTACTGATTGAAAGTGTTAGCACACTCATGAGCTAGACTAAACCCTGGCAAACTGTACAAGAACATCAAATTATTGACCCAAGTACTCTTGGTGACAGATGCTCTTGAGTAAACTTTCAAGCTCTAAGCTCCATATTTCATCTCCCCTGTTCCTGCTTAGAAAATTAATAGACACGAAGACAGACCTCAGACATGGCAAGCTTTATATTCCAAAAGTACACTAATGCTTTGAGTAAAGAAGTTTCCATCTATCCGTTTTAAAAGTCATTCTTAGTCTGTGTTGCCTTCTCTATGGACATAATTCTAAAGGTGTCCATAGAGATTAGATGAGTTTTCCTTATCCAGGTGTTCTCTATGTATTATCTAAAGCTTGTCCTGGAAAGTAGTAGTGATTAGATAGAATGAAAAATATTGTTACTTTGCTATTGGTTTCCCTATATTTATGTGGTGCCAGAGGTACTGTATTTGCAGAGGACTTCCCACACTGCTCTTCCTCCCCATATTTTCGATAGCACTTGAGAAGGAACCCTTTAAATGTGATATAGTGGAGAAGCTCCCTATTACTGTTATGCAATGAAGAATGGCCCTCTTTGCCTAGCTGTCAATAGTTGAAGGGGACAATAGCTACAATATATTATAGCAGACCAGCAGTATATTTTGTTATGTTTCTATAACATGGAAAATAAAGAATTCTGCAGATTGTTATTTCTGACAATTTATCTGCAGTACTTTTCCCACAATGAGCCCAGACATAACCTTTTCTCTGTCATATGGTCCTAATACTGGGCTGTGAGGATTTGTGCCAACAGCAAGTATTCACATTCCCTGTAGCTATTCCGTGTATTTAGTGATGTAGCTCTTCAAGAAACAGATCTGTAGTAGAGGAGTTGCATTGCATAAACTGGGCCTGATGCATTGAGTGTGTGCAAACATTTATTATCTCTGGGAAACTCAGTCCATTATCTTATATCACACTAGATCCAGCCTACATGTTAATATAGTCGAAGCTATGAGTCTTACTGATTGAAAGTGTTAGCACACTCATGAGCTAGACTAAACCCTGGCAAACTGTACAAGAACATCAAAATATTGACCCGAGTACTCTTGGTGACAGATGCTCTTGAGTAAACTTTCAAGCTCTAAGCTCCATATTTCATCTCCTCTGTTCCTGCTTAGCAAATTAATAGACACGAAGACCGACCTCAGACATGGCAAGCTTTATATTCCAAAAGTACACTAATGCTTTGAGTAAAGAAGTTTCCATCCATCTGTTTTAAAAGTCATTCTTAGTCTGTGCTGCCTTCTCTATGGACATAATTCTAAAAGTGTCCATAGAGATTAGATGAGTTTTCCTTATCCAGGTGTTCTCTATGTATTATCCAAAGCTTGTCCTGGAAAGTAGTAGTGATTAGATAGAATGAAAAATATTGTTACTTTGCTATTGGTTTTCCCTATATTTATGTGGTGCCAGAGGTACTGTATTTGCAGAGGACTTCCCACACTGCTCTTCCTATGCTAGCTGTAGTGTAGAGTGGTCTGTTTAGTATCCACATACAACTGTGGTCAGTAGAGAAAGATCCACTTATATTGCTGGTCACTGGACTGGTGCACAAGGAAGAAAGATCCCCATATTTTCAATAGCACTTCAGAAGGAACCCTTTAAATGTGATATAGTGGAGAAGCTCCCTATTACTGTTATGCAATGAAGAATGGCCCTCTTTGCCTAGCTGTCAATAGTTGAATATTACTATATATGAATATTACTATAATAAAGTGCCACCCTTTGGTCTGTTTTGTTTCTCAACTCTTTACAGACACACCCTCTTATTGTGTGTAAAGCAACTCTTAGCCCTTGGTATGTCACTAAATGGCCTTATATGACCTTCAATATTTGCAATATTTAACAGAGGAGACTGTGCTGAATGAATAGATACCAAATGCATCATGCCTGCAAAACAATGAAATTGTCTATAGATGAAGTTTAAAAAAAACCTATACAGCTTATTAGATGGAATTTTTCCTCTTATTCTGGTTTTATTTTCATATTATTATTGTTGTTACTTTTTTTTGGTATAATAAAGAGGATGACAAGATCCTATATGATAACAAGGTGCAGGAGGCAGATCCTCTCTATGGAGATATCAGAAGTCTATTGGCATATTTCTATAGAGGCTCACATTTTTTTTAAAGTAATGGAGTTGTGTTGTCCAAGGTCTTAAAATATCCTAGGACAAAGACACGTTTGTTTTGGCACTTCTGGTCATAACTGCCTTGTTGCATCATACCTGGGATGATCATTGGCTATTTAGAGCCCAGTAGGTCACCAGTGTGAGTAATGTTTTTACTGACTAAAGTTCTACCTGCTGTTACGTTGTACATATATAGAGAAGGCATGCAATATTTCTTACTACAGGTGTCATCTTAAAACTGTGCTAGAGTTACATACTTTAACATGCGCTACATACTATATGGCTACAGCTGCCCATCTTGGCACTCATCCAATGCTGGAACAGCAGGGGTTGCTCATTGGAGACAGTAGGAATGTAAAGGAATACCTACTGTATCATCACATGTTGTATGCCCGTGCCCAGTAAATGACATACACTATTACTGAATACTGAGTAATGGCTTCTCAAAACATCTCAGTATACTATATCAGGATGAGCTAATGCAGCATGCATCCTTTTCCTTTTTAAAAAAAATAATACATCCTACCCCTATATAATACCCTATATATTAGGGCAAGTGGGAAAAATGTTCTGTACAGGAAGAATAAGACATAGGGTACAGGACATAGGATATAGGGGGCTGTATAGCTGATAATTGATTTTAATGGAATATGAAATAAAAAGGATATTTGGTATAATATATTGTAAATGATAAAGAATCAAAGAACCACCTTGAGATTACAATCTGTCTTATAATGAAGACAGAATATACTGATTATTGGATTGCAGAGGGTATGATATATATGGGAGAGAGAGAGCGTGTCTTCAGGATGTACTCAGACTCCCTATTCAGAACTAATAATTTGTCACCTGTAAATTCCAGTGTAAGTTTTTCTTATTTTGTATTAAATTTGTTTGCTGTGGTCATTTTATTTTAGTATGGTTATGTCTATTCTGAATAGTAATCTTAGCAATAGCTCATTACAAGGAGTATAATATAGACGCACAGGACTCATTCTTACAATATTAAAGCATTTGTAAATCTATAGATTAGTTTATAAAAGCTGTACTAAAATGATGTGAACAGGATACGTTAAAGTTCTTGATTTCCTCTCAACTTCACCTAAAATAATAAGGGTTAATATAGTTCCTATATTGTAATACAATATCACCTAAATCCATAATCATATAGAAGTGTGAGGTCAGTGGAGGTCAAGAGACCAATACAACTGCCACAGTTCATAAAATCCGACAAATGAGCAAGGTAATAATGTAACACTAGCCGCTAGGAACAATGTAATGGATCTCCCTCATTCCTTTAAAAAGAATCCGGCTTATGGCCAAACAACATGATTAATAACTGTGCTGGATGAGATCTCAGACATTTAGGAACAGCTTGGAAGCTGCAAGATATATATCTTATGTGACCATAAAATTTCAGAAGAACAGGAGGCAAGACCAGGTCAGATGCGTTCCTAGGGTCTATTATGCCATCTTCTATAGGGAAAGCAGAGCCTGAAGCAAATACCAGACATCCCCAGATCTGTTACTAAGGTAACCCAGATACCACAAAAAAATAAATACCACATTTACATGGAGTTATGAGGTTCAACAGTTCCCATAATACCACCCTGGGACTGAATGGGCAACTATAGCAGGTGAACTCCCAACACTTATTGAAGTGGTAACGTCCTTGACCCTATGAAGCTTCCACTGCTCCCTACCGTCATCGTTGCTCATTTCAGGATACAGAAGTGACATAGATGTCAGCTTTTTCGGGAACACCAGAAATCCCTGTGCCATTGTGGAATTATAAGCACAGTTTAGCATTAGAATGAACTTTCATGGCATGGGTAACCTAGGTCTTCTTTTACAGCTGTATTTCATCCTGTTATGTATTGTTCTTCCAAATAACTAAAACTTGTAGGACAGAAGGGGAAACCTGGTGAAAGACCCTATCTAGATGGATGGGATCATTGAACAGCAACGGCATATGTTCCATTCTATTCAGATTTAACAGGCAGCCAATGGCTGCAAGGATGGGCACCACTTTCTTGGGGGCAGGTGACGGGGGTAGCTGGAAGTATGTGTGATCATTTGGTAGAGGAGGACTGGGTAAGGAGCACACACAGGAGGTTCAAGCAAGGATAAAATAAGAGAGCATCATTAATGAAAGGGATACACAAGAGAGAGCATTAATCAAGCGTGGGAAAACCAAAAAAGTTGTTAGGACATAAAAAAATTCACAGGACAAGTATCAAAGCTCACAATGAACAAAAGCAATCAAATCTATTTCTAAGACACTAGTAAGTGCCAGCAGTGGGTAGTGGTTCTATATATTCCATACACTGCTTTGCAGTTATTAGTTGATAGTGGATCTGCCATATGTACTGTATGTGGCCTATTGGTATAGTCATTATATTTATTTGTTTATATTTCTTTCTCATGTTGCTTTCAGTTACAATCAATATTAGTTTCATCCCCATAATGATTCGGTGTAGTTAAAGTAATAAAGTATAGCATTCTAAAATAACAACAGATTTCCCTTTTAGGCAGCATATTGTCTTCAAATATACAAACTGCAGAAATTTGAATATTCCTCTAAAACTTGCTGGACCTGTTGAGAGACACTGTGATTATAGAACCAGCATTTTAGCTAAGCTAAGGTAAATTGAAAGCTGTAGGCAGAAATATCCATATCATTTATTCATTTAAAAGCATGACAACCAGTATATCCTGCATAACAGCGGTTCTTCTGTTTCTTAAGAATGAAATGCATCCTATTAGAAATATTTTAGGTTTTACCTGTTGATGCCAAGGTAACCCACCTGTTTGGAGGTAATCTGCACCTATGGTTTCAATAAATAATTTAGAATAATCCCACTCTCCTATGATTATAGTGTCATGTATTTGAGGTTTTACCAAACTTGCATTGTGTATTGTTGTTAGAGTATCATACACTCACTGTGCCAATATGGTAAATCCTAAAGCAGAACTAAAGTTCCAATTTTGAAACCATGGATTGGGCAGGTCTTTATTGCAGAAGAGGATAGGAAAATCATCCTGGCTTCCCCTGCAGCTTCGCTGGAGTTAAATTATCCCGGCCCAGCCAGTCAAGGTGACTAAGACCCCACTCCAGGAAGAGAAGAAGATGGTAGCGTCCATGCCAGAGTCAGTACAGGTGAGTGCAATCAGGCATTTAAGGGTATTTTTTTTATTTTGCAAAAGGGACATCACCTGTTTCTGGTTGCAGTTTTTTTTAGTTTAGTTCTGCTTTAGTTTTTTTTTTTAGTTTAGTTCTGCTTTAAGAAATCCTCAACTCAGCCTTATTTGTTCCTGCCATTGTTGAAAAGTTAAGCAGCTATGTTAACATGCAGATGTTATCAAAGCTCCTTGGTCTTTCTTTTTCCTCCTAATAGGGCTGTCCATGGTCTATGAATTAGTTGGGCTTATTGGGACTGAAAGTTTGTTAGCTAAACTTTCTTATTTCCTGTTCACCTTCGAGAAAGAGAGATCATATTTTTACTCCGCACTGGTCACCTTTAAAACCTTTGGAGTCTATTAGTACTGGGAGGGCACAGCTGTACTTCACAGGAAATCTGTAAGATTTACTAGGTAATACGCATGTGTTTGGTGTTTTCTTTAGTCAAATAATTATTTTTTCTTCCACATTGTGTGTGTACTGTCATGTTTTTACACCAACTCTTTGTGAGGATGGGTAAGGGATGGATAAAATAAGAGAAAAAAGAAATTACTGCAGGCAACATGGGTAATGTTATCCTTAATTTCCCTGAAAGCAAATCCCCTCCAAAACAACCGCGTTGTATTTAGAGCACAATATGTAGCCTTTGTTTCTCCACCTTGGTGGGAAATCTATACTGTCCCCCTCTTGTGATGTACGCCCATACAGGTGTTGAACAATATGTGAACTGGATTGATACAAGAATGGTGGTACACACCCTTTTTCCAACCACACACTCCTTTTACCTTTAATTTTATAATATAATAAATTAAAAAAATACATGTTTGTATTGTTGCAGGCATCCCCAAGCACTTCTCCAAGCATTTAAACATACATTTTACCTTCATAACCTTATATTTGATTTACAGAAAAACAATTTACTTGAGACCTTTTGCTTTGTACTCCATGTACATAAATTCTCAGTCATTGCTCCCTGACCTTTTGTATACAGTTTTATGTTTCAGTCCAGTTTCACCAACTTGCCTAATTTCCAGACCTAATGACTCTTTAAAACATTCTCAACAACATTGCTAAAGCACTAAGCATTTTATTTATGTGCACCTGTGAATTCTGTCTGGTGACTCATAACCTGGAATTCTCCATGGCTTTCACTTGTCAGAACATAATGTAGTTCTTTCAGAGATCTGACTACAGCTAGGCATACTCAGAATGTTGAGGACCGCAGTTTACAATCCGCTAGATAGATGATCTAATAGACAGAAGAGATAACCTGTTATCTACAAAGGAGGGCAGTACATATGGTGATGTAGTATTCAAAAATATAGATGATGATGGATACAAAGATAGCCAGAAGGTGACCCATAGAGAACTATTTTGTCATTTATAAATTATACTGCAAAACTAGAAACTCCTTTTCTTTATTGACCTAGTCTAGACAAACAATATAAAGACAGACCTAATATGAAGATATAGGAACTGTTTACCAAATTATCAATTGATTTATTGTTTTGCAAAGCACAGGCACTGGTTCAAGTGACATCCATCTATAGCTAGCTCATAACAAAACTCATAAAATATGGCAGTGCAGGATTACAAAGAGAAAGAGAAGACTTCAGTTGCCTTCAAAATATCATATGTGATCCATGTTGGTGTTTCTGTTTTCTGGGATCCTAAATAAACCTATGCTGGATAAAAATAAGCAAAAGCAAAAAAGTAAGATTACAGAACACAGAATGATTGTAGCATCAGGGTTTCTGGTGTTTGGATTTCCAGTGCTGATGGTGGAGTTATAAACTTGGAAGTGTCCTACAGCTGACACAGAAAAGAATTAGAAGCAGCTTCTGGGTATGTTATTATGTCAAGTGTAAATATTTCTTGCAGCTGCTGAGTAGATTTTGCAGTTTGTGCACTGACCACATCTCTAATTTATCCTGATATGGATATCTTTGAATGTGTTACATTGTATACTTATGATTTCTTTACTCTACATTTATTTTGGAGGGGGTGTGAAGGCTTCTGCTGGTGGTTTGGGGGAAAAAAGCAAACAATATAAAGTTAGCAGCACGCTGGATCAAGAGAAATTATGCGATGCTTAGTTTAGGGCAGGGGTGTCCAAAACGTCGATCGCGATCTACTGGTCGATCGCAAAGGCAACGTGAGTCGATAGCTGAGCCTTGCCTCACCCCTACCTGCTGTATGTCTATAGGGATGCTGGGGGTGTCTTTCAGTCCTTGAGAAGGCTAGTGGATGGCAGTGCTGGGAGCCAAGATACCTTTGTACAGATTAGCAGTTCTTTTTCTTGTTCAGCAGGTCATTCTCCTATGACAGGTGAACTGTAGCTTTCCTGTCCCTATAGTCATGTAGTGCAATGTCTGTGCAATGTTCTGCCATTCAATGTCTCATAAAATAAATATATGTTTAGCATTTTTATTGTTGGTAGATCATTTTGACTTGGTCAATTTAAAAGTAGCTCACAAGCCAAAAAAGTGTGGGCACCCATGGTTTAGGGGTATACAATCCCTATTAACAAACTTCTCTTATTTGCACCTTTTTGGTCTCTTAAAATCAATACTTTTATTATATATGTTAAAGTGAAGAAGAAAAAAAAAATTTGTTCTGGCACAAATCTAGTGATCTGTAAACAATTTTGCTTATGCTGCAGTGTTATTAGCAGTGTACCCAGATCTCTCAGTGAAATCTGATCTCTCAGAAATGAGAGGGGTAGGTGTTCTATAGTCCAGGCCAAGGCTTCCTCTCCATAGATGCAGTACATTAAATTAATGTTTTCTAGGAGAGGAAATGTGTAAAAAGATAAATAAAGGTAAAGAAGGAAACAAATGCAGCCACCAGATCTACAGACTGCAAACTTTTGTCCACGAAAAGGCTCTTTCTGCCCATGCCCAAGATGCTCAGGCATGCTTAGAAGGAGCACCCAAGATCCTTTTGGGATGCCTGACGTAAGTATCGCGGGAGCCTTTATTGTCGATCGCCTTGAGTGTTGCACTTAAGTAAAAATTCTGTTTTGTTTTTTTTTTGTTTTTAACATAAAAGGGTTGCCTACCCTTTTATGTAAAGTGAAATTTCTGAGTTTAGGTATGCTTTAAGTGTCAAAATTAAATTAAAAAGTGACAGATGTTCTGACTTCCTTTCCTTCCTTTTATTTTACTTTCATCTCTTGTATATGTTAAAATATAAGACTGAACCCATAGTGGTAGAGAAGTACTGAGGGCTGAGCTAAATAAGGAAGTGGGCCAGAGCCAGGAACTAGGGACCTGGTCACTGTTTGCAGCATTAAAGCATGCTTAACATAGGGCTCTTGGGGCACTTGGTTTTGAAATAACACCCCACAAAGTGAGAAGAGATCCCAGTAGTTTCACAAGTTTGTTAATGTGTGTCCCCATATCTTGAAATTCCTTAAAGCTAGTGGTCTGAAATTTTAGGCACGAACAGTTATAAGGGTTCCCTGTAATAAAAAAGACAATTTAGGATACATGAAGGTTTGAACAGAATAGAAGTTGTTAGATTGCAGAATATGACAAGCATCATTTACATACACAGCTATCACAGTGCTGCTGATGACATCATTGCATACAATGGGGTGGAAGCAGGTGTTGGGGTGGGTGGGGCCTGAGCGCGGACGGCAGGGGGCCCCCCACACCTGTCAGATAGATGTGTTCTATAACTCCACTGGCTGATATCTAAACAGCTTATTTTCTGTTTAGTTTCTCAGTTTCCATAACTAAAATATTTTTTATTGCAATAAATGTATCGCTTCTCATGGCAACGTCTCTGTAACTACAACGAAAACGTCATGTATTTCAGCATATTTAATCTCTGAGTGATTTAACAAGATAAACAATATCCAACATAAACAAGAAACAACCCCATTATGTCATAACATTCACATTGGTGTTCCAGGACATAAAATATTTATTAGCTCTGTAAATACCCTGGAGGCATATATAGGAAGTATTCCTGCAATTCTTTGACCTCCTGCCACAAGCACTTTCTGCATTGATTTGAAAATATTTTTTCAAGTGAAGCAGAAATATTTATTTTCATTTCACATTCCTTTAGTGTAAATATGTGTATCATTATATTATTATTATAAAAAACATACAGCTAGGTTGAGTGGTTTCCCCACAAAACTGGCCTTAGACTGTATGAAAAAAATATGACGTAAGATTTTGTTCCCCTTTGAGGGTCAGCTTGTGACATGACTATGGACTATATAAATACTGTAATAATAAAATAATAATTCCTTTATGCACAGCTCTCCTTTAGCTTGCAGGACCACATTTTAATCACGTTGAGGTCTGAATTTAACTAGACCATTGCTACCTTGGCTCTTTTAATTTTATCCATTCTGCAGTAGACTGCC
>NC_092867.1:29927924-29945040 GCF_032062135.1 Pyxicephalus adspersus
TTTTTTTTGCCCGACCTTCGTACGGGCATACCGGCTAGGTGGTTAAATGATGATTGAGGTTGTATACACCCAATTTTAAGCCTGATAATATGTTTCCATCCTGATACACAAAACCCTAGAATTGAAATGGAGTGTACTTTGTTTCTCCCATGACTGTAGTTATCCTGTAGTTTTCCCCCCATTTACTAATACAATATTATCATATTGCATAGTTAGGTCAAATCCAGAAAGAGAGCTCTACATATCAGATATAAAGCACTTTGTTGGTTCCAGTTATTTTATTTGTACAAGCTCCCTTGGTTCATAGACTTGTAAGATGGTATCCACTCCCCGTCATTGTATTTGGCAATTAGTCACTTAAATCCCATAATCCTTAATTCAAGGAAGCTCCACTGTGTTAGAGCATTCGAACGAAGGCTGTGACAGAGCGGGGAGTTGGCTACAGAAAATGGATTGGTTAGTTGACATTAACATGGTTGTCATTAGCAAACTGTATTCATAAAGTGCCAAAATATTACATAGTGCTTTACTTTAAATATGGATTACAATAGGGATTATTGTATATTATTATATTGCCAGTATTCCCTATTACAAATGGGTATTTTTGGCTATAATTTTGCACACAGCCATTTGAATCCCTACGCATTGCTCGTTTCAGTGCACGTTAAACTAGGGCTGCATGCACGCACTCAATTATTGTCGCTGGAAAAAGGAGTGACAGATGAATGATTGAGCACTGTACACACAGCACTGTTCTGTTCCATGGAGAGGGGAGAATGAGCAAGCGACACCTGGTCTCTTCTAACAAGTAAATGGTAAAATCTCAGCTAAACTACAGGCAAATCATTTCTAAATACATCCCTAAATATTACATTTTACTGCCCTGGAGTTCAGCCAATATTGTCTGTGCAAGCACCCATCCAACCTTCTCCGGGATGAAGACTTCAATACAGCCATGTAAACATTCAAATATATTGCAAAAAAAAAAAAAATGCCCAGAACATAACTCAATCACCTATTTTGGCAAAATCTCCCATAATATAAAATATTATTGTCACTTTTGACAAATTATTGATAGCATTGACAACAGAAAATGCACAATTTTGACCAGATGCCAAATATTCTGTTGTCATCTTCATCATTTTGCTTTCATGGCCCTGTCTGTGAAGAAGACATCTATATATCTTGCTTGTGTTTGTTTATTGTAAGATTTCTGTTCTTCAGTATTATAAATATCCTGCCAGTTCCTAAAGTGCTGTATTTTTGTGCCCGGGTATAGCGGTTTGAATGAAATGATCATTTTCCTTCTTAGGCCACCTAGAAGTTGAAAGATTCACTTTGTCATCTGGTAAAAGTTTGCAGTTCTTGAACCACCCTTCGAAAAAAAAAACCGTGCTTATGAGCTTTAATTCTCTTCCCAGACATTTCCGAGGGCCTCACTTTTTTTGGAAACGTTTAAATCTGTCTTTGTTTTGCAGTAACTTTTTTTTTTTCCTGCTGCAGACAAATAAAAATCCAAAGTGTCCGATTTCCTTTGATTGCTGCTCTGGCTCAAGCTGTACTAACATGTGTTTGTCCAGGAGTCATCTTATAGCAGAGGACACTCATTTTTAGTAGATGAAGTCATGATACTCCTGCACACAATGGTGTGTTTTGTTTTTCATTGATTGGATTATGCACATTAGAAAAGAGAATTTCAATCAGCTTTAAGGCATGCTAACCCTTTCATTGCAAAAATCAAGCTGAAGAATTAAAATGTGTATGTAGTCAAAATTTATTTTAAGATTAAAGAAAAGTTAAAATCCATTTTAGTTTTTTGTCATTTTTAGAAGATTTACCTTTACTTTGTGTCCAACAGATAAAACAGAAAGTAAGAGACTCTCTACAAAGTGAAAGGAATTCCTCTCTTGTCTAGGTCTTCTTCTAGTCCCAGTCCCAACTGTAAAATTTTGGATTTCACTTATTTTGTACTGATCACAAACAAGGAAAATCTACCTATTGAGGGCAGAGAAATCCATCTGTTTTCCGTCCCTAATTTATCAAAAGGATTATATACTTTTGGCTGTAGTTACACTTTATATGTTCTTTTTTGTTTCAGCCTTACCTATAGTAGAATCTTGACCAAACTTTAAAGCAGAACTAAACTAAAAATAAAAAATTACACTTACCTTTAATCCCGCAGATCCCTTGATGTTTTGAATCCTGGACCTGATCCTTTCCAGGTTTGCTGGATCACCCAGCTTCACTGATGAAAGTGTATCCTCTCCAGCCTTGAATAGCTTTAATAAATCAGGGCCATTGTGGCTGGAGGCCATTTACTGTGCGAACTCTGGGTTCTGTCACTAAAGTGGAGGGTGAGCTGACTTTTCTTGCCAGTTTAGACCTGCTTAGCTATGGCATGAAGATCAGGACAAGTGGGCATACATAGGATGCTTTATATTATTTCTATGATATAGATGAAATTATTCTAAGTCCATTTGCAGACTGCTCAGATGCAGACAGTTCTTTTTGGATTTCGTCTTTGTGTACAGCAATGTGTTAGCAGTCTGCATCCTGTAAATATCTGCTGCCCAGAACATAACTCAATCACCTATTTTGGCAAAATCTCCCATAATATAAAATATTATTGTCACTTTTGACAAATTATTGATAGCATTGACAACAGAAAATGCACAATTTTGACCAGATGCCAAATATTCTGTTGTCATCTTCATCATTTTGCTTTCATGGCCCTGTCTGTGAAGAAGACATCTATATATCTTGCTTGTGTTTGTTTATTGTAAGATTTCTGTTCTTCAGTATTATAAATATCCTGCCAGTTCCTAAAGTGCTGTATTTTTGTGCCCGGGTATAGCGGTTTGAATGAAATGATCATTTTCCTTCTTAGGCCACCTAGAAGTTGAAAGATTCACTTTGTCATCTGGTAAAAGTTTGCAGTTCTTGAACCACCCTTCGAAAAAAAAAACCGTGCTTATGAGCTTTAATTCTCTTCCCAGACATTTCCGAGGGCCTCACTTTTTTTGGAAACGTTTAAATCTGTCTTTGTTTTGCAGTAACTTTTTTTTTTTCCTGCTGCAGACAAATAAAAATCCAAAGTGTCCGATTTCCTTTCATTGCTGCTCTGGCTCAAGCTGTACTAACATGTGTTTGTCCAGGAGTCATCTTATAGCAGAGGACACTCATTTTTAGTAGATGAAGTCATGATACTCCTGCACACAATGGTGTGTTTTGTTTTTCATTGATTGGATTATGCACATTAGAAAAGAGAATTTCAATCAGCTTTAAGGCATGCTAACCCTTTCATTGCAAAAATCAAGCTGAAGAATTAAAATGTGTATGTAGTCAAAATTTATTTTAAGATTAAAGAAAAGTTAAAATCCATTTTAGTTTTTTGTCATTTTTAGAAGATTTACCTTTACTTTGTGTCCAACAGATAAAACAGAAAGTAAGAGACTCTCTACAAAGTGAAAGGAATTCCTCTCTTGTCTAGGTCTTCTTCTAGTCCCAGTCCCAACTGTAAAATTTTGGATTTCACTTATTTTGTACTGATCACAAACAAGGAAAATCTACCTATTGAGGGCAGAGAAATCCATCTGTTTTCCGTCCCTAATTTATCAAAAGGATTATATACTTTTGGCTGTAGTTACACTTTATATGTTCTTTTTTGTTTCAGCCTTACCTATAGTAGAATCTTGACCAAACTTTAAAGCAGAACTAAACTAAAAATAAAAAATTACACTTACCTTTAATCCCGCAGATCCCTTGATGTTTTGAATCCTGGACCTGATCCTTTCCAGGTTTGCTGGATCACCCAGCTTCACTGATGAAAGTGTATCCTCTCCAGCCTTGAATAGCTTTAATAAATCAGGGCCATTGTGGCTGGAGGCCATTTACTGTGCGAACTCTGGGTTCTGTCACTAAAGTGGAGGGTGAGCTGACTTTTCTTGCCAGTTTAGACCTGCTTAGCTATGGCATGAAGATCAGGACAAGTGGGCATACATAGGATGCTTTATATTATTTCTATGATATAGATGAAATTATTCTAATTCCATTTGCAGACTGCTCAGATGCAGACAGTTCTTTTTGGATTTCGTCTTTGTGTACAGCAATGTGTTAGCAGTCTGCATCCTGTAAATATCTGCATCCCAAAGTTTAAATGCTGTAAATATTGCAAAAAAGGAGATATCTTTTGTGCACTAAGCCAGTTGTTAATGTCATTTGAATGGGGTATTTTAAATACTTTGATCTCCATGTGTTGTGCTCAGCAGTTGTTACAAATTGACTTAATCCTGTGTGCTCTACATTCCTCCCTCATCTGCATTCTGCAAGCACCAGTTAAAACATTTGTTTAGGATTGAATATATTACAGTTTGTAACTAGGACAGTGTACTGCTTTGTGGAGTAAATTTATGTTGAAGGGGAATAAGCCTGTCATTGACTATCTTGAATTGAAAAAGAATATATTATTAAAATAAATTTATACTCTTTTGCTGTGCTGTATGTCACATACTCTGGACTACTGTACATTGTATGTTGTGTTGAACTGTTCATTCTCGGGGATGCTCTGCACACTGTTCACAGATATATATTTTGTGATATGTCATGTACTTTGAACAGTTTTACTTTGTATGCCATGCTGTTGTGTAATTAATTTGCATACTGTGCTGTACTTTGCATATTCCGAATACTTTGTACACCATGCTGTACTTTGTGTATTCTGAATTATTTTGTATGCCATGCTGTACTTTGTGTATTCTGAATTACTTTGTATGCCATGCTGTACTTTGCATGCCACTTCAGTGGTATGGTGGTGTACTTACTAGAAGCAGCTCTGATGGTGTACATTTGGCTCTGAGTTGACAGGTGAACACACTCAGGCAAGGCACCAACAAGAGAGAATTTTAGAAAGATTGCAAAGTTGCTAGAGATGATCCAGAGTTTTGTGTGAAGGACAGTGCCTACAGGGCAGAAGGATGGCCATCTCGCACCCGATTTAAGGAAAAACTCAATTTGTTCTATTTTGTGTAGTATATCACATATTTTAGGCTGATTTACTCTGATCATAATGAATATACATTTCACATTTTCCACCCCTCCTTAGCGTCTTGATCAAGGGTATCAATACCAGCCCTTCCCCTCCATCCCATTTACCTCCTTATCTCTGTTTAAAGCAGAACAACACAATTTGCCCTCTTACTACTCTTATAGGTATCTGTCAGCCATTATTTTTTTTAAAGGAATGCATGATGTGACCATTAATCTCTAGGCCTCCAATACTAGATTATACAGTTGGGGTGGTGAGGCAATAATCAGACAAATGTTCAACCTGTCTGTTCCCCCACAAAAGCTTTTATTGGTAGTGTCATGCTTGGGCAGACAGGGCCATTAGTGGGGTGCTAGGGCTTGCACAGAAATAGTGTGAGCCCTGAGAATGGCCAAGGCACAGAGTCTAAGCAGTAACCAGGTTTTCTCCAGAGCCTCTAGTCGTGAGGATGTTGCGCTGCTGGTTACTGCCAGGTTGCTGTTTTGGGCACACCAGGGTGGGCAGGAAGATACACTGTACCAAATCACTAAGCAGAAGAATTTTCAAGGAAAGTGGGGGTCAAAGCAAGCAGCAAGCAAGAGAGGCCAGGCCACAATCCAGGGTCAAATACCAGGGATCCAGGTGTCACAGTCTAGATTCAGGCTTGGAGTCCAGTAGCTGGAACAGCAGGCAAGCTCACAGTGAAGGCAGGCCTGGTTTGGTTCACACAGTAGCAATAAAATCCAACTTTGTCAGGAAGAAGTAAGTGTGACAGGTAGTATCTGCTGTTACCCCATATACAATAAATTTTGCAAGATCTGTGTTTTGTTTAAAAAAGGACAACTTGTTAATATATATTTAAATGCACAACTAATTGTGTGATGTAATGTATGGTTATTAGCTGTTTTCCCTGGTCAGGATGTTTTTGTGCAAACACTGGGAGTTTGTCAAAGATTTACAAACAAAAATTAGCTTATCTTAAAACTTAAACTTTTTTAAGTCCCACATGTAATGGTTGGGTATTGATCCTGATCAGAAACCAAAATGTTTTATTGTTTGAAATAGTTGTATATGTATCTTACAAAATGTATCTATTCGTCTACCCCTTTTGTCATCTGTTAAGCTGAGAATAATATTTCATTTTCTTGTCCTTTTAGTGAAGTTTCCATCATTTAAAGGTACAAAATTGGGACTATTAGCGACCCCAAGAAGTCTTCTTTTCTTGCAGCGGGTCTAGTTTGGACATTTTAAATATCAAGCATACTATTACCACCCCTTTTTCCCCCTGGCTGTGCCATTTCTTCTGGCGTACAGGCTGTCATTTTAACAGCTAGGTTCTTCTCCGTGTTTCAGTAAGCCCAGTAAGGGCTTATTAACATCTCGACACATTGCAATGTGCAATTCATTCTATACTTACAATGTATTTTGCTTTGTTCTTTACTAGGGATTTGGTTCCTTGGTCCCAGAACATTGGAACTGGAAATGTTGAAATAAATAATTAAATGTTTTTGTGTTGGAATGCTTTTTTGCATTTGGAAGCTTTCAGTAACTTAAATTGAATCCATACCCATGTCATTATGGCTAGTAACTCTTCTGCCATAACCCCAGTTCCCAGCACATTGTCCATCTCTGCATCCCCAGCACATGAGAGCACGTGTGCAGCTGGAGGTAATTAGAGAGTATGGCTTCCAACCAATGAGGAAATTAGTTCCTGGTCCTTGTCCTGTACGACTATCGGATGCTAGTCTTTAAGGCTCTCTAGCTCCAAGCTCTGGTTGCTGGATCCTCTACATGTTACCTAAAACATTTCCAGCTGTATTTTGCCTGACTGTCTTTCTGAATACCTGACTTTGACCTGACCTCAATCCTGCCTCTTGTCTTTCACCTGCACTGTTCAAGGACCATCTTTACCTTGATTCTTGCTTGCCATTTGCCCTGACCACGAATCTTCTTGACCTTGTTTGTTGCTAGCTGCCTGCCCCCAACCCCTGCATGCAGCTTATGCCCCTTGCAGAGATTCCAGCCTACTACCCAGTACCCAATCCTTGGCTATGCCCTCACTGCAGCCATCTGATCCGCTTGCCCCGGTGGAGAGCGCCTGGGGTCCATCACCTGGTATTCTCGCTGCAGCAAAGTAGTCTAGTGACCACTTAGGGTTATTGGCACATTACCCCTTGCAGGAAACACATCAATTATGTGCCCCGGGTAATTTCATGTCACCAGCCAGGAGGTGTAGCCCTTACAGAACCATCCTGACAGCAATTCATTTACAGTAGTATTTTTACAGTTGTTGGATGAGTATTGCATGGGATTTCTTTTTACGGTAATTAGAAGTTATCTTAGAAGGTAACACTTTCAGGGCCTTCAGGCTTGTGGTTTTCATTCATTGTATTTGAATTATTTGAATAAAAACCAATTGAATTATCTGGTAAACTATATTGCTGGAATATCATGCATTGTTTTATAAAAGATACGTGTCACCAGGATCCTGTATGTTTTTGTACTTTTTGTAGAAACCTTTGCTCCTCTAAAATATCTACTGTACTGCATGGGTACCGGGATGTGTTACATTAAACCATGCCTAAAACATGTAACCTAATTTTATGTACTTTCACATTATTTAGCCTGAGTCTGTCATTATCTGTCAAGCCCACATTTTTGGTGCCCCAGATCTTATTGGATATACCCAGTGCCCCTTGATTGTAATAACAGTCATTATATGAACTTACAAACTTGCATTGGGAGCATCTGCATATGTGGGAGGAGGCCCACCAAAGGCCCCCTATTTCACATGAAAACAAACATACTTTACCATTTCATCCATCTCAGCCTATTAACTAATTCAGTGAGAAGGGTTGGCCAAGAAGAATCTGATACAGAAAATTCTTCAGGCCAAATGTAAATGGCCTGTTCAGATGCACATTCCCCTATGTATGTTGGTACTCTGTTTAACCATGTCACCTACATGTAAATCTTTAGTCATTTAGTAAACAGGAATTAAGAGGCCATTGGGGATATACGTGAAAAATCTACAAAATGATTTTATTACCAAGAAAGATCACAAACATGTTTTATCAGCTGTTAGGCCAATCATACAATGGGGTCAAGGACAAAACACATATTTTTAAGACATTTAATCTGCTGCCCAATTTAAACTTGATGCACAACGGCTGCAAAAGCAATGAATGTGCTGAGAAGAGATACGAGATACTTGAAGCTTTTTGTGACTCCAGCTGTTAGATAGTCATGATGCATGTCTAATTTCTGGAATTACCTATTGTGTACATGTGTCCATTTGTAAGTCACATGGAAATAATTGTGCATTTTTTCACACAGAAATAAAGTGTGCTGGATAGAATACCTGATTCATGAGCCAATTGTGCCTGCACACTGCACCATCTCCTATTTTATCTCTTTTCTGAACCTATTTGCTCGGAGGGTCAATCAGATGTGAGAATGTGACACCCTATAGGAAAACTGACTGTATCCTTGCTTATTCTATCTTTCTTTTTAGAGAAATATGGGTCTGCCATTACTGACCTGCTCCTGGAAATGCTACTTGCATATTATGCTGATTTTTAGTTTTTTATACTTTCTAAATGACAGACTTACAACAAGCATGCATGTCACAAAAGTCATAAATCGTTATCTGTATACTTGTTCTGGGTCAACCTGTTCAAAGCAGAGTCATCATGCCTACTAGGCAACTTATATTTGCATAATGAGAAACCTATTTTATCACATTAGCCACTTCATGGAATATTACTCAAAATTTACAGTTTTGTGGCACCCAGTCTAATGATTTGCTTTATTTTTCGAGTGTATTATAAGTAAATGAAAGGGATATTTATTGTTAAATGTGAGCACAGGTTTTCCCTCCAATCTTTGTTTTTTTAAGAAAAGTCAGAATTACCATCATTCATAAAAGAGCGCCCATAAAGAAGTATGTCCTTGTTCACCACAGCAAACAATCACACCAGGCTTTTTGGGGAATGTTTGATTTCCAACCTGTTCTTGGGCAGCTCAAAGTTGTCTGGTTGTCATTGTAATCACTAGAACATTTCAACGTCTTCCATAAATGAAGCTATGATAGCTAACTTTCAGGGTAGTTGAAGATAGATAGGTAGATATCACTAGCAGTCAGATAGTGGATGCTAATTAGTGCCTCAAGTATTGAGCAAATCTTCATGTTTCCAAACCGGGTTACACAGTCATAGACAGAGAAAGCAACAGTTGGAGAATTTATAAAAGACAGTAAAGTTTACTTTTCATAACTGGTCAGCCTGGGGTGTCGTCTTATGTGTGATCTGATGGTGCCTGTATATGTTATGATCATTGTCCCCTCCTATCAAGCCTATTTAAAGTCTGTCAGCACATTTAGTATATAATAGCATCCATTATTGTGGATGGGTATTGTTTAAACTTTGATAGAAAGAATAAAGAAGCCTTTCCTATACAAGGACTTCATCTAGGGTCTGGTACCTTACTAGGCTTTAATGGCTATATGTGCCTTTTGGCATTCATGGTGCCTAAAGTGTCTTTCACTGCCATGTCTACACTATCAGTGACATTACAGAGGTCAACTGTATTTTTTTTCCCTTGTTTTACTTTTTTTTTTTTGTTACTTCCTAATAGGGATTAAGGTACCCTAGGCATTTCAGATTACCCTAAACTCCATCAAGACACCATCATCACTCATATAATCTGGAAATACCCACAAATGTAGGCAGTGTGTGGACCAAATAACTTGTCCTTTGTTGATATGTGATAATGCAATCTTGTTTTTTTTTTCTTGTGAAATGAGTGCACCTCACATCTTTTCAAGAATGAATATATTCTAGGTTTGATTGGGTTGGTCAACTGGAAGGTCATGTTCTGCAATTGAATACATTCAAGCAAGTGGTAGAGACCAAACTTTTTACTGGCTCTAAATCTAAGGATATAATCAATACAGTTTTTGTAGAAAGAGATCTCCCAGTATTCATGTGAATATTATGTAGGCAAACATGGTTGAACTTTCCCAGTGTAGAAAGCTATACTAAATAGGGAAAGGTCTAAAATCTGGTGAGTGCTGACATACACTGTGCAAGTTGGTGTGAATGATTGCTGAAGGGTTACCATTGAATGCCGTACTATACTAGTCTATAAGTTGCATACTGCTGATCCTTGTACTCTGTACATTATGTAAGTCGGACATATGAGCTTTGTACACTTGGCCCCTGCATTATGTAGGTTACATACCCTTGACCTCTGTAGTTACATACTCCTGATCCCTGCTTTTTTTATGTTACATATTGTATTCCTGGCCCCTTGGATATATGATTTACATACATTTAACACCTGCACACTATACTGTACTCTATTCTGTACGTTAAATACTCCTGCTGTGTAATATGTTGGCGTTATAAAAATCCTGATTATTATTATTATTATTAATAATAATATTAATAATAATACAAACCTTGTCAAACTCAGACATAGCAAAGAATATATGAACACTAATGGTTATATTAGAATAATATTCATTTGAATGAGTCTGACACATTCATAGGCATGTCATACCTTTTCTTTTTTTTCTGAAATATGCAGACTTTTGTTGATCCTTTTTATTGTATAGTGGAAGTAAGTGGAAGTATATCATCTAGTCAAACAAGAGGATCACAAACTCAAATCTAGGTATGGAACCAAGACGAAAAAAACAAAGTTGTCTTATACACAAAATTAATCTGTTTCTGTACTTCAGATCTGTATGGCAAAATACAAAGTTGAAAGTCTATTGCCAAGAGCAATAAGAACACTTTAAGAACCAGGATGGTTGTCACATGTATCCTATAAATCTTTTGAGTGGTGATCATAAACTAGTACAGTTTCCTGACCAACTACACCTTCTCACTTTCACATATAAACAAAATGTCAGCCCTGAAAACAGTTATTTCTTTTCACTCAGAAGGGAAGCACAAATCAATTTCAATGGGTTAAATAAAAGGTTCTCTTGTGTTTGTGGAATCAAAACTTCCCCTCTCATGTACTGGGGGCAGCAAGTGGGGAAAGTGGAAAACTCAGATTGAAGCGGAGCAGTAAATGAGAATAAGGAAATAGATAACTAAGCAGAGCTAGTGTTACAGAGCCAAATTTACTGCAGCAGAGTCTAATTTAAAATCTAACATTCCTCTATGGTGCCAGGGACTGTGTCTGCCCTGCTAGCAGTCTGGTGACTTTGGTCTGATTGTCTGTTTTCATCTACACCTGCAGTTGCCCCTGTAGTTGCCCATTATATTTAGGAAGCGTCTGGTAACTTCCCATATATTGTTTGGTGGAGAAAGCCTTTTGTTCAGAGAGTTGTCATCAAAACAATGATTTACAAGTAGAAACTCCAGCTTGCAAAGTAGATCCAGTTTCATTGTAGAGGAAATTTTACTGTGGCTCAAGTCGTTATGATCTGTCACTGATAGATTGGTGCTAATGTATTTTACTTATGGCCCCCTGATTCCTGTAGGTAAAACCCAGGGTTTATAGTACCAAGAATTTAAGTGTTATGCTAGCCATACACCATGTATTTTCAGCCAATTCAATTAATTCATCAAACATGGATTTAATTTGCTTTTTTATCTACCATCAACAAGTTGATGTTTGATTTTTTTTTTTAGCTTTTGATGAAATGAAGAAGTAGAACCCATGTCAAGATTTGCTCATTATAAATCTACTGTATAGACTTACTATTTCAGTTTGTCTTGATGACCAGAAAGAGGTAGGAAATCCATAATTTTACATTTGTCACCAGCAAACATTGCTATTTTTCCAGCAGTGGGTAAATTGAGAGTAATATGGAAAGTCTCTTAGACTATATTGGGCTAGGGACCTCACCACCTCTTGTGTCATAATATTACCTGTAGAAGTATTATTATCTAGTATTTATATAGTGCTGACGTAGAGATTTACTCTGTCCATAGTCATGTCACTAGCTGTCCATCAAAGGAGCTTACAATTTAGTGCCCTACGTCAGTCATTTGTCATTAACACAGTCTATTTGGGAGGAATCCAATTAACGTAACGACATGTTTTTAAAATGTGGGCGGAAACCAGAATACCTGGAGGAAACCCATGCAAAAACGAAAGAACATACAAACTCCTTTCAGTTAGTATCCAGGCTGAAATTTGGACCTGGGACCTAGCCCTGCAAAGGCCAGACTGCCAACCTACCTCTGAGCCACCACAGGTTTGTCATTTGCAACCCCTATTTACATGTACACCACTGCATATTATGTTGGCGCTTTTTAAAATAAAATGCCGAAAACTTTTTCTGGGTTAGTCTGGAAGCTCCAGAAGTTGCTCCAGACACCCTTTTTTGGATGATTCCATTACACAATACACTGTTAAATGACATAAATGATAAATGCTCTGGAAAAAAACATTCTAATACTTTATCAAAGTTCATTATGCTTTCTTCAAGTTTTGAAATAATTATTCAGATTTCACCCATGGTTAAAAAGTGAGTTTATGTCCTGAATAAATAAAATGAATACAAAAAAATCAGCATACCATCCTCTGTAAATTGTAAATATCTTCTAAGTTAGGAGCTTAAAAGCTATGTTACTGCTAGAACCTCCTATTTTCACTCTTTGCAATCGTTTACCACATCCTTATATTACACATCATGAAAAGGTGTCACCTTTATCACATATTATAACTCACTACTTGAAGACTAATGTTCAGTTCCTATGACCTCTGTTGTACAGTAGGACACTTAGCTGAAACTGAATGAGAATATACCATCACTGCTTGATCAATTCAAATGTTCTAGAAATGAAGCATTAATTGATGTTACCATGGTACATGATTTTCCCAAGCAATGTTAAGTTTGTACATGGGTAGTTCCCTCAATGTTTTGCAGTGATATTGGAAACCACATCCACATCTGGTAAGACTGCTCAAATTCAGTTGATATTGGGTTAGGGTGTGCCTACCCTTTCTATACAGTTCTGGGTAAAAGTATGCCAAAACTTTGTTGATCAAAACATTTATCTTGGAAACCTACAATACACATTATTATGCAGGTTAAACAGAAGCTGTCTTGGTACTTAATGGACAAAAAGCTGTTGGTCATACTGCATTTTTCAGTGGACAAGTTTAGTAAAGTTTGAACACCCCAGGTCACGCACTATATGCCATTAGACTGGATTGTGTCCCTCACCTATTGACTTTGTGACTGATCGTGTAACTTTAGGGATACTGGATACATTTTTCTCTTCTCTCATTTCTGCTTTACCCCAATCACTTCTTCTTTCTTCTATTAACTCTCCCCTCTATGGTACATGTCATTTGCTCTTTAAAAAAAAAAAAAAACTTTTACAATTACCTAATTTCTGCAAGGATTGTGTTATCTCTGTATCTTCCAAAAGGACACACCATGACTACACCCACAGTCATGCGGACCTTAAATAATTATAATTCAAGAAATGAGCAGTTAAACCTACAAGTTTTTTTTGATCAGGGACCTTTATACTGGATTTTCATGTCAAATAATTCAAACAATAAAAAGAATGGCTAAAATGGGACAGACCCACCAAATAGCAGACAGTTGGGAGATTTGCATTCCTCTGCTGCTCGCCTTTCTACCTTTCTAATCTCATTTACCAAAATTTAGTCACTAACCTCTTGTGATGTTTTTATGTCTAGTGTATGTAAATAGAGAGGCAAAGAGGTGATCAGGAGGGGAACATCTGTCAACTAAATGATTGGCACAATTAGAAACAGATCAGGCTGCCGCTTATTTAGTAAAGTTTATGCAACAATTTTTCTGTTTGACAGCTTTTCTTCTTCTGGAATTGAGGATTCCATATATATCTATATATAAGATCATCACAGTTGGATGCTCCTGGGCACAGAGTCAGGTACACCAGCAACCCTTATACCTGTCACTTAATTGACACTCTATAGCAGAGGTCCCCAACCCCCGGCCGTCTGTCAGGTGTGCTGCAGCTCTGGCCAGTGCACCCCCCAGTGGACCCTGCTTGGGGGGGTGCACCGACCAGAGGCGTGGACCATGTCTCCCGGAGACATTGAAGGCTCAGGGAAGTAGGCAGGTTGTGTCTCTGGACACAACCCACCCAATCCCCCATTGCAGGCTCAGACCTGCGATAGGAGAGTGGGCTGGTTCTGGCATCATGACATTATTCTGGTAAGAAGTGTTTTCCCCTCGGGTGACACGCGGCTCCCCATGCATCTGCGGTCCGAATTCCATGCATTTAGTGGTCCGCGAGGTGCAAAAGGTTGGGGACCACTGCACTATAGGATTCCCCGTCACTGTTACCTGGTGTCTACATAAACAGTTATGTAGAGAGGTGATGGGAAGGACAGAGGAGCTTGGGCAGCACAGACAGTAATTAGACTCTCCAAGAAGTGGAGAGGACTGTGACAAGCTGTCTGCTAGGGAATTTAAACCCAAAGAAGTCAAAATTGCTAGCAAGATCTAAATCACGTTGCAAGTGAACAACAAAATAGTAAAGAAAATGGAAAGGATTAACAATCAAAAATTGCAGATAAAAGCATAGAACTTTTAAGTATTTTGGGGTTGGTGACAGGGTCTCTTTAAAGTAAAATTTAAATAGTATGTAAACCCTTTTGCACTTTTAAAGTAGAAAGGTTTCACAAACCTACCTTTAAATCTTACCTCCCTATTGCCATGACCTCACCTTGCATGAAAACACTACATGAATATTTTTGTTTTCTTTATTTCTATTGGTTTACCACAAATCTACGCCTTAACTGTTTTTCCTTGCAGCTTGTAGGTGTAGATTATCCTCCGGCTGACAACACATACAGCAATGGATCCTTGGAGGAATGACATCACTCATTTAGGGATCAGAAGGATGATAACATTGCTGCAGGTTCAGTCTGCATTTCACAAGAGACTGGTAAGGATAAGCATTAAGCAAAAACATTATAAACTAAAGTTTAATAGATTGGTTATTTCAACTTTCCAAAAACTGAACCCATTGGTTCTAATAATAATCTTTCTTAGGGGATAGCTAAATGTGGTTTAACTGCATGGTACCTCTTAACAAAAACCTTAATAGGACTTACCCAGAGGGGGGAATTACCAGGTTTTTGTTGTTGGTAATTTTTTTGTTAAGGTCAATATTAATTCCATCACACATTTTTGTGATAGACGCAGTGGAAATGTACGTGTGATACCACGGCAGCATCTATCTATCATTGACCATAAGAAGGTCACACAATACCCTTTCATGCCATCGATTATAAATATTTTACATTTCAACGATAAATTCAGATGCACTGGCAGTCTGTAAATTCACATATAGAATTTTTTGCTGGTTTGTAGGGAAAAAAAAATCCATGGAAAAATGTCTGTTTTCTGACTATTTTACATGGATGCGGATTAACACCAGGACACTCCGACCTACATGTCTTGCAGCACAACATACACTTGGTAATGCACTTTGTGTACTACATCAGAAAAAAATCATGCATGGCAATTTTTTAGTCTGTTGTTCCTGAAAGGTAAAATTTTATATGTGTTCCATTGATTCTAAAAAGGCTGCCTTATGCCAGTGCACATTCATGTTTGTGCAATAGCAAAATACACAGGAAAAGTGTGAATGGACCCTAAGGACTTGTTCACACATATGCCAAGGTTTAGCATCGGTTTCCCTGCACTGGCCTGTTGTGTGTTCCCACGTGCTGTGTTAGGGAAGCCTACATATGTATAAGCGGCTGCCTAACCCTAAAGCAGTGCATGTTAAAATCACAGGAGCCCTAAATCATTTATCAATAAACAAATGGGCTTCATCAGTAAAAAGATTTACGGATGTTTTGGTGTTACCTACCTATTTATTGGAAAGGTCTCAGAAATGAATAGGCTGCCTTGTACTCAATAGAAGCTGCAGGTAATGTAGTGCAGTGCATTACTTTGCAATGAAATAGGCTAACATGTTCATTGACAAGGTGCAAAGGTCTGTAACTGATGGAATCAGAACACTGAGAGATGGTGTTGGGTTTTTTTCCAGACTTTATAAAGTGGATATCTTACACAAGTTACCATTGTAAAGAATGCGGATATGAAGCTGATCTTTTGGTGTCAGTCACACCTGATACAGATAATTGGCTGACAATTGCTGAACACCTGAGCTGTATACTCATTCTGGGTCTGGAGACCAACCAGGTCAGAACACCAACCATTCAAGATGTATATTATGGAACCAGGTCAGTACTATCAGGTACACTCACACCTGAGGGCAGCATCTACCCCATTTGTATACAGTTATTTCAGCAGATGTGTATGATGAATTCTGAGAAATCAGCTCTGTATCTTTAATGCAGTGCACGCCCACTAAGAAGTCACACAGCTCCAGCCCAGCAGTGTGAATTCAGTGTGAGCTGCAGACTAATGGGGAAGCACCATGATTCATAGCACATTCTGGGGCTTTACTAGACATTCTGGTAAGTGTCACCATGTTGTTTCATCTCTCTGATGTCCTATAAAGTTATGAAGGGTATGGCTGGGGGGAGAAGCAGGCACCCCTCTACTCCTGCCCCCTCTATGCCTATCCTCTCTACTCCTACCCCCTCTACTTATTTCTCTTCTGCTCCTATCCCCTCTACTTCTATCCCACTCCTACCCTTCTTTTAAACTCCATTGCTTTCCATGAGATCAGAGAAGTGTCACATTGTAGCTGCTGATCAGATAGTAGGATGATGGGTTGATACATATTCCAATGCCATGGTATTTATGTGTGTGGGAGGAGGAGCTCCTAAATCCTCATGGAAGATGCTGACGCAGTTTGTGATGTGTTGAGCTCATTGAGCCTTCCCTGACATAGCAGGCTGGTATAAGGCTGTCTTGCCATTTACTGAGAAGGCTGATGTTATATAAGATACCAGATTTGCAGAGTGATGGAGAGGAGTGGTGCTGATGCTGCTCCTCACCTGTACATGAGGAGGGGTGTTAGCACTTTGTGTACTGGAGACACTCGGGAAGTACAGGGTGATAGTTCTCAATCATACACTGTCACATTTTTCTTAAATCCAGATGGGTGATAAAATAATGGTGTGATGGATGCAGATGTGCTGGAG
>NC_092867.1:29945437-30057287 GCF_032062135.1 Pyxicephalus adspersus
AGAGCTGTGGGGCCACAATAGAAAGTGTTGCAGCTGACAGCTGTGTTATCTCCTATCCTTGCCTTGCAACTGTGCTCCTGTGTTCCTGTTGGTGGGCAATGGCCCCAAAGAGGTTGCAGATGATCTTCAGCACAACCAATGATGAATTATTGGTGAACATGTAAATTTTAAAGAAACCCAACAAATGATTATGAAATGCATTGCTTTAGCAAACTCTTGTCTAGTTAAAGTTCTACATCTCTATTTTTGCTTTTTGGTTCTGTATATACCATTAATCCCTTTCCTTATACATTGAACTTTGCAGTGCAAACTGTTTCATATACAAAGCTTGGATTTTATGGGTATTGGAGAATTAAAGCAGATCTTTCAGTATTTCCTGCAGGCTATTGTGCCTCATTTTCCCTTCCTTCCCATTCCTATATGGGATATAGTCAGTAATAGTAATCATTTATTTATGTACTTAAGGAAACTCTTCTAGCTGATTCTTCAGATTTATCTGGTCAAAATCCCCTTTTTTTGTTTCATTTATCTAATCAATACGAATGATTGGAATAAATACCTGGTAGTAGTGAACATCAATGTGTATATGGACAGTATATTATCTTTACTCTTTGTGAAATATTGCAATTGGTGGGAAGCCCAACTGGTGGCCCATTATATATGAAAGAAGAAATCTTGTTGCTATAATTTGCTGCATCTGAATAAATTCAATAAAATTTTATTGGTAATGGTTCACTCTGTATTTTACTCCATGATCATCCAGCTCCTTATATTTCTTCTCTCTTTTGGGGATACAGCAGGCGTCAGACAGTTGATGGACTAGACCAAGTGGGTGTTAGGGCAGGTTGCAGATTCTGCCATGGCTGGCGGATAGTGACTGAGGGGGTTGGTATGGCAGTGGTGACCACACTGACAAATCTTCTATAAGAGGCAAACATTATTATTATTATTATTACACAGTATTTATATAGCGCCATCAAATTATGCAGCGCTGTACAAAGTCCATAGTTGTGTCACTAACTGTCCCTCAAAGGAACTCACACTCTAATGTCCCTACCATAGTCATATGTCATTAATGTAGTCTAAGAGGGAAGCTAATTAAAACTGCATGTTTTTTGGGATGTGGGAAGAAACCGGAGTACCCGGAGGAAACCCACGCAGACACAGGGAGAACCTGCAAACTCCATGCAGATAATGCCCTGGCTGGGATTTGAACCTGGGACCTAGTGCTGCAAAGGCTGGAGTGCTAACGCCTGAGCCATCGTGCTGCAACATGGCATATTTAATAAGACAAAGAACAACCTGTAGCAGCTAGCTAGCTTTTTGCATTGTTTGGTCTGTCATAAACCAATAAAAGTAAATCACAACTGGTAACTTTTGGCTACGGCACACTATTTCTGTATTAATTGAGGAACTGTTCCTAATTTAAATCAAAATGTTAAGTACATTTTGAGTGGACTAAGTAATGATGTAAGTTCCTCACCAAACCTAGCAAGGACTTTGCCTTCATAGGCATGACTGTTACAGCAAGATACATCATAAAGAAAGGGGGTATTGTTTAAATAGAAAGAGGAAGAAGACCCAATTTAGATCAAGCCTTGTCTCTACCCACTCAAAAAAAAATAAAAAAAAATGTTGTACTACATGGTAAGAATTGTCTGTATCATGTTATTTTGAATGTGATTATAGTAGGACAGCAAAATGGTATATTCCTGTAAATTGGACGTTGTCAGGAATTATTATTAATATTATTATTATTACACAGTATTTATATAGCCCCAACATATTACGCAGTACTGTAGATTAAATAGGGTTTGCAAATGACAGACAGACCCTGACACAGGAGGAGGAGAGGACCCTGCCCAGAAGAGCTTACAATCCAAGAGGTAGGGGAGCAGCACACAATAGTAGGGGGGATATGGAATGGTGGGTGAGTAGTGACGGTTTTAAGAGACAGAAGGCAATTTTGAAAAGTAGGAGCAAGCAGAATGGTGGATGAGGAAGACCATTTCAGAAAGTTGGGCAGCTCTAGATAAGTCTTGGAGCCCTGCGTGTGATGAGGTTATGAGTGAGGAAGTCATTAGTAGGTCATTGGATGAACGAAGATATCGGCTAGGGGAGTATTTTTCCATCAGATCAGAAATGTAAGTAGGACAGGAACTGTGGAGGGATTTATAGGCAATGCACAGGAGCTTGAATTTGATTCTAAGATGAAATTGAAGCCAATGAAGAGAACTACAAAGAGAAGCAGCAGAAGAGGAGCGGTGGGAAAAAAATAACTAGCTGACTAAAGTCTTTAGCCTGCATTTTAGCCCACTATGGTGTTTTTTTTGTTTTTTTAATTAAAGAAAGGTCAGTAAAGTAATCCCTAACATTAGTGGTTAGTGGAGGAAGGGCACTGGTATACAGATTGTCAGTAGGAAAAACCTTTTCTTACATTTGTGATCAATGGAAACAATGGTTAAATTGGTGGTCAGTGGGAGCAATGCTGCTTTTAACAGTGCCTATTGAAAGGAATGATCCTTGCACTGGTGATCGGTGGATAAAATGCTCTTTACATAGCTGGTCAGTGGAAATGATGTGCCTTAAGTTAGTGTTCAGTGGAAGTAATGTTCCTTACGTAGGTGGTGACTAGGAAGAATGTTACTTACATTGGTGGTTAATAGGAAGACTGCCTTCCTTATAGATTGCTAAAATGATCACTGGTTTCAGCCAGCAATTGCTTATTCATCAATGAAACCCTAACAACCCCTTAGGGAACTCTAGTTCTGCTATATGTTTTTCAGGTGGGACAAATATGCACTATTCATTAACAGAATGCATTAAATTGGTGGCAGGTCGAAACTGGACATGTATACACATCTTTAGTCCTAATTCTTTTTGCTCCAGTCCAGGCTGTTTTTAAGGATTTGGTTTTGGAAGATATGAAGGTCTCAAGGAAACCAACTTGTAGTACAGTTTTTTTTACGATAAAGAAGATGGCATGACCCATTGTAAGTTGCAGCTGATAAGAAATGACATAACAAATATCCAGTGGCTGCTGAACAGCTAAATCATATGATTCATTCTGTTCATTGATTTTGTGCATCCTCCAAATTCTGCATATTATCATTGAAAGCATAACTAAATCAACAAAGAAAATAGTAATATTTATTGCAGTGTATCAGTCATTAGATGTGATGGCTGTATTCATTATATTCATTTTTTTTTCTGGCCAAGAGCATATTCAGCAAGCACAGACTATACTACCTATTGATCTTGCCAAAATGCAATGGTTTTTGTTACTTCTTGGGAGTTGCACTGACGACAAATCCTTTTTATTTGAATTACTAATACTATGTAAATTTATATATATAAATTACATTTCTGATACACCTATTTAGCCTACATTGTTTCTCATCATCCCCTGAAAAATCCTCATGGTGAAACGTGTTGGGACAGACCTCACTACCTTTTCTTCATCTGCTGTAAGCACACCCTGACCCAAGTTTTTTACATCAGCTGAACTTTGTCTATATTTTGACACACCTTATTTATCAGGTGAGCCTTATCTAGCCTTCACTTTTTCTGCACTTCTTAATAAAATTTTACATTATTTGTCAAAAAACAACTTTTTTCTGTTTTTCAACTTTAGTAGGGATTGAAACTGGATATACATTTTTCTTTTGCGATTGCTATGAGCCATTACTTAATTGATTTGGACAAAGTCTGTAATAGTAGTATAGAAACTACAACTGCCTCTGTAGATACAGTAAACTAGTGAACGTAGCCACCCAAGGACAGGAAGTGTTTTGTTTGCAGCTTTCCGGCTAAAAACGAATGCAGCCACCAGACCTAAGGACTGTTACGCTGTAATATATTATATAACTATTTATGGGTCTAGATATACATTAGTAGTGGGGGGACATAGGCAACAAGAAAAATTTTTTTAGCTTTTATAAAATAGACTTTATAGAAAGTAAAATACATTTTCTTTTTATAAACTGTTGATAAGGAATTCAGTGTTTTTTTATCACGCCCAGGCATCTTGCCCTTTGTTTTCCATGGAAGTAGGAATGTTAGAGGTTTTGCATACTTGAACTGGTTTGTGGAAATATAATTATGACAATGCTAACCCAGTTAATCAATAAGCCACTTGGCAAAGCATGCGTGCTTGAAGTGAAGGTGTAAATGTGACATGTGAATGAAGCTTTGACTATGGAGGATTTTACAGCTTACTGAGCTCTTATCATGTGACAGGAGGCTCCATCAATACTTGGTGTTGAAAACGGGAACATGTCACAGCTGTAAAAAGTTTATATACACAATAAGTTTATTAGTGCAATGTGTTTACCACATACCAGGAGTATCATTCTATTAAGCCATAGAGCTAGAGGACATCTTTAGAAGGATAAACCTGATTATATCACGGTTCTGATATTTAGGGATATTGTTAAAGGATTTGTTAAAGGAATTTAAGGAACGAAGAATCAATATATATATAGAACTTGCAAATACTCATAGAAAGCAACTGGTAGCTAATCTCTTGGTGGCAGGGCTGAGATATGAACATATCTTTGAATTCTGCTGATGTTGTGTAATGTTTGTTCCTTAATCCAGGATGATCTGACAAAGCCATACAGATGCCATTTACATCATTACTGAGTAATATAGCATACCTCCGTCGGAAATCATGGATCTTCTGAGACTCTGGGTGGCAATATGATATTCCAGGGTCTAAATGTCTTGGAATATTTAAAACGCGAAGTCAGACATATGAACTTGGATGGATGAGCTAGAATGTGAAGGGCTACATGCAAAGTGTCCGCATTATCAAATTACATTACTTTTTTAGGTAGAAAAATACTTTTCTTGGGAAAAATGTCAAGGAAACTGCTTTTAGGCTTTCTAGTGTTTTAAGGCTTAGATCAAATGGTCTGCTGTTACCAGGAGTATTGTGGGTGTTTTTCATTAGGGACTGCAGACGCTACTGTATATTCATTACCATGTCTGCTAAACATGTAGTGAAAACATTTGGAAATACCACTATGTATGTTTTAGTTTTTCTTTAAACTGTAACACATGCTGGAAAGATTTATTCTAAGATCATCTCTTTTACATATATATGCTTCAAAGCCCTGGCAAGACTGATGGTCTAGACTTGGGGCCACTACAGTAGGTCTTGATCTTACAAGAATATGAAGGTGAAATGACTGACAGGTAAACCTTTGGGTCAGGTCTTTGTTCTGGTCTGGAGGTACACGTATGAGAAAAAGATAGTACACCCTCTTTCAAAGCTAGATGCCAGACACCACAGCCCCTAGTTAGCATGTTAAATATATATGTTTATGACGGTGCCATCAAGCACTGTGGGTTGATGATTTGGCTGTTTTGCAGCCACTGGACCTGAGCACCTTGCAGCTTTACCTTCAATTGATCCTAAACTCCTCTGTATATCAAGGTGTTCTAAAGTCAAATGTGAGGCCATCTGCAGGACAGCAAAAGCTTGCCTAAAGTTGGGTCATGTAACAGGACAATGATATCAAGCACACCAGCAAACCTACAACAAAAATGGCTAAAGGAAAGAGTCAAGGTGATTTATTAAAGTTCGCCAAGGCTGGAGAGGATACTGGAAGCTGGGTGATCCAGCAGACCTGCAATGGATTTCAAATAGCAAGTCATTTGTTATTTGTTAGTAAATGTTTTCAATCCTGAACCAGATCCATTCCAGGTTTGCTAAATCACCCAGTTTCACCGATGAAAATGTATCCTCTCCAGCCATGGAGAGCTTTAATATATCAGGCACATTGTCTACCGACTGAATGAGGCTTATGTTACACGACGGTTCCTAATAATAGGGGGAATTTGCCAATGACATCATTGCTAGAAAATATGGAGAGGATACATACCTGCTTTATATATATGATCCCTCATGCTAAAAAAACCCAGTCAATAGTAAAAGATTGACACATACACATAGGTCAGTGTTGTGTCCTCTGTGTTCCTACCACAGTCACCCAATGTGTCATACCCCAATGAAGTCAGATTAGACCCCTGCAATTTATACATGAGCAAATGACTTTAGCTGACTATTTGACTAAATAAAAGATCAAATCTAAAACTTTTATAAGTAGGTTTCCATCATTATAATAATTTAGGCTTGAGTTAAATCTGCTTCCTCTATAAGCACAGGCAAACATAATACTCCACAGCAAGCATCAAATTAGATCAGAATCTTTGTACTCCATCTGTCGTTTTCCAGTGCAGGTATGACTTTGAGACGTAATATAATTCACATTATAAATCTAAATTAAAAAAAAGTCTATATTCATGTCCTTTCCTGTACTATATACACTTATTCCCATAACTAAGAGAAAAGAGTCACTGTCTGCATAGCAAAGGAGGGAAGAAGGTAGTTCGTGTTTAGACACATAATTATTTCCAGGAGCTGAAGTTCAAAGCACTCAGAATAAAGACAGTTCTTGAATGAACTTTCTGTGTTCTTACAAGCAGGTAGAACTTTACACAAGAGTATAGTGTATTTCAAATGAAATCGGTTCAGTGCAGAAAAAGCATTCTACAAAGCTTCTTTGTACTAAATGATGATTTTTTTTTTTTTTTTTCATTTTGTCATGAAAACGTTTACCTGAAAGAGTGTAGTCAATTTTGTATTCCTATTAACTGTGACGGGTTTGCATGTAAACTTTCTCCAGCATGTTTTTTTGCACATTTTGGTATTTTTGTTTTATCCAAGCACATTTCTATTTATATTAAGTATATTTATAGACAAAACGTAGTTTTGGATAGGGTAGTGAAGGGTTAACACCTCTTAGTTTATTTTTTCATGGGTACCATTGGGGAAATCTATTGTAGGAAATGTGTAAGACACGTTTGGCTTGGGCTTCATTCACTCCAGCTGTATTTGGGAATACCTGGAAATCCACATATACTGGTTGTCTGCTGCTTTTTGGAAGTTTTAAAGTTGGTTATCACACAGATTTAAACCCAGCCTCCATCCACCTCTCGTGCAATGCAGGGCAAATAAATGCGGTTGCTGCTAGTAAAACATTGCAAGTCTATTTTTTCACCTGTGGATAACTGATCCTCACTCCAACCAAATATGTACAGTATGTACTGTATGTACATTGATACTAATGGTCCATCAGCGTGATTGAGCCATTAATGGTAATTAATGCCAATAAAAGTAAATTCCAATACCCAATAGAAATAACTCAGCTGTTAAGTTCTGAGAATTACAACAACAGCTATAAAGTTGCAGGTAGGAAGTAGTTGAGGTTCAGGCTAAGGTCAGGCCAGACAGAAAAGATTTGGAGCTCCTAGTACAGACTAAGTTGCATAGGGTAGAAAAATTGCAAAGTGAACCAATAAGACAATAATCTAAAATCCATCACAGGTGAGTGGCAAGCCTGATTCTGGTTTTTGTTTGTTATAGGGGGTTCAGTTTATCTTGCTTTAAAGTAACCCCTAGACCTTCAAATCCTGCTTATCTTTTGTTCACAATAGGAGTGCTTATTGGTCAATGAAACATTTTTGTTGAACAGTCAAGGTAAAAGATAGATCTCCTAGTGAAAAAAAAATGAAACAAGGATCAAAAGTTATGCAGAGCAGGGTTTGTCTAGGACTTGTGCCGCACTATTATAGTCAGCACAACAGTCAGAAAACTGGCACTTCCACAAGGAGATCACAAAAGTTCACATAGTTCTTGGAGGAGTGCTCGTGTTTTTTAGTATAAGATGTTCCATTTTATCTTTTAATGGAAGGTAAAGTTTTGAAGGAAAAATCCCCTCAAGTAGATCGCTGGTTAAAGCAATTACAGCCTACAGTGATAGAGGTTCCTGGAAGGGTGTGGCCGCAGCAATAAGTTGTCATCTCAATGTACAGTGACAGATGTTTTCAGTTGCTTTAGTAAGTTGGTCCCTAATACACATGAGATCAAGCCATTTCAGATCTAATATACTGTACTAGTACCTGAGTAGGCAACAACGTTGTACATAGAATGATGTCTATTCTACAAGCTAAAGGATTGGTATTGGTCATAGATGGTAATGTAGAGATGGTGGACACCATTGTAGTTTGAAAATTCTAGCAGTGTTTTGCTGATGTGTTTCTGATCTGTGTCTGCTTTTTTTTTTTTTTAAGCTAAAATTCTCTCCTTGCTTAACACACAAAATAGCTGTAGGATATTTTGGTCTTTTCCTACAATGTCTGAAACAATATCTTTAATGCTCGATGTGTTATTCCAGCCCCCCATTTTGTGTTCTGTAGAAGGACAGGTTTGCTGTTTCTTATCAGGTTACATAAATAAATATTTGTATTTGGAGACTGGTTCTCTTATACCCTTTAGGTTTGGCGCTGATGGAGGTGACAGGTGACCTTTTCAGATTCTGATTTGAGAGCAGAATCTTTACTGAATGAGGTCCAGTCACAAGATTAGTCACTCGCTGTTTGTCACCCTATACTTTACGTCTGCAGTCGGCAAATGTGTGAGATGTATGTCTCTTTCACATCTTTGACACAACCTTGCTGATCCAACATAGCTAAGGGTCTTATTATAGGATCAGACTGGCAGCTGGGAGCCACTCTACAAACATTGCTAATGCTTGCCCTTCATGCCAAAGTCCAAAGATTCTATGGCAGACCACAGAGAGATTTTTCTGTCTTTAGCTTACAATAAGAAATGATTGCTTTAGAGTTTTTGAGCTGATAGCTTGAAGCTGAACTACAGAAATATGTCAAAACTACACATTCAGTGGGGATCTCATATATATATATATTACTGACCGTTCCTATTTACAATTGTTGTTTTCTTTCCCCTCACATTGTGGGGAAGGTCACAGAAGGTCCCCCTTACAACTTACAATGCCCTAGACAAAACTCTTTCAGTATGGGGTAAGCCCCATTGTAAGCGTAATTTTGACATATACCTAGAGTTCTTCTTCAAGTTTAATGCATGGATAATTCAACCTCCAACTTCATGCATCTTTTTTGGGGTCTGGATTTTGAGCATCTAACCACCTGTCATTGATATTTTTTTTAACATTTAACAGCCCTTTTACTAAATAAGCACTTAAAGAGGAACTGAACTCAAAAGTCCCCAAAAAACAAAAATACACTTGCCTTCAATCCAGGGCAGGGCAGTTTCATCTATCCAGAGGTCTCTTCCTTTAGATCCCGCCTCGTCCCGGCATCCCCTCTTCTTCTGGGTTCTTGTTCCTACATCACCCGACCCAGGCGCAAGATCGGTTGATGTAGCTGGGAAAGAAACTTGCCAATCTCACTGCGCATGAGTGAGATTGGCAATATTTTTCCTTTTGATGAAGAGATGCTTGGGAATGCGCAGAAGCAGCACCCAAGAGCCTCCCGGGATGCGTGACGTAGGTACCCCAGGAGGCTCTGCGCTCCAAGTTCATTCCCCAATTAGGGGGTGTTGGTACACCCCTTGTTTTGAAAAAAAAAAACAAAACAGAATTTTTACTCTTCATAAAAAGGTTGACTACCCTTATGTAAAGTGAATTTTTTGAGTTTAGGTACAATTTAATTTAGTCTTTCATGGGATCTGATCTAACAACTGTACATCACCTACCTGTCTAAGCACTCCAATTACAATGACAACAGCGTGCAGTTTTTGGGAGGAAGAAGGTCCTGCAGTGCAGTTGAGGTGGTTAGCTGGTAGTTTAGGAGCACAGGCTTGCTTAAATATGAATACAAATAAAGCCTTAATTTTAATGTTAGGAGCTATGATTTAGTAAACCAGCTAAAAAATATGAAATAAAAACACTGTGTAGAGAACATCCCCAGGAATGGCATTTTCTGGCCTGCCTCTTCTGCAATAGAGGACCTGCCTGTTCACAATTCTTTAAATTAAGTGTTTAGTTCAACTTTAAATTAATTTTGAATAGATTTTCAATTTTAAGACAAGTTAGCTAAGAAATCAGCTTTGCGTTGCTTGCTCATTTAAATTTTCTATATATATTTGCATGGAGAATTCCAATATTTCTGTGTTCTAGCTAATGGCTTCTCTGTAAAATGATAGTGGCATTAATAACTAAGGGGTCCATTTATAAATGTTTTATCTAAGATTCACCCAACTTTTATCCAAAATAATACATCTTTCGCATTGGATTAAAAAAAAAAAGTGCAAATCAACCACTAGTCATGACTCATATTTATTTTAATGTAATTCAATGCAAAAGATGAGTGAATCTTGGGCAAAAGCATTTATAAATGGACTCCAGGCTTTCCCAGTTGTTAAGAGGTCACCACTAAAACAGCAAATAATAATGAGTGCAAAATTAAATATCCCCCCCTATTGCACCCCGTAAATACTTTAGATAATATTGGTGTAACAATGATAGTCCTGTATTGTTTTAATTGTAAACATTTTTATAAACCGTACTTGTGTTTCAAAATACACTACGACAAGCCGCCATTGTTTTGGTTTGTAACTCATTTTTTTTGGCTTTTCCTGAACTGTAGTAGACTCAAGTGAGCTGGAAGAGATTATTTGCATTGAGGGAGCAGGGAAGTTGCTAAAGCAGAATCATTTAATGAACTTTGAGCAGAGCAATGTAAGGTGTCTTGGGAAGCTGTAGGTTTGTTAAATGTCAGTGCAATGTTTTTTTCTTACTTTCTTTGACAATGAGTGTGTATTAAATGCTGTAGCGCTTTCTTCTGTTCTTTGCTTGTCATGTTCCATTGAGTTGTGAGCTGTGCAGTAGACAATGTTTTAAATAGGATTGTAGAGAGGATTTACTTGCTGACAACGGTCACACTGAAATTGTTTTTTTTCTACGATACAATTAATGAGCATCTTCCTGTGGATACATCAAAGACTTGAGTTTGTAAAGTGTAAGTTTTTGTTTTTGGACCCCCATAAAATAAAAGTTTTCACACATATATGCAGATAATATTAGTAAAGATCAGCCATCGTCAACTATGGTTCTTTGAAACCCTGGGGTCCCTCCAGAAGTTGCTCTGAGGTCTTTGAGCTATGGATGACTGACCTCTCGTGTGCTGGTGTCTGCATATTTCTTGAGCCTAAGCCACTTTTCAGAGCCAGTAGCATGACACCACAAGTTATTTATCTCTCACCCTTAAGTTTTCGGGTAGCATTTAGATCACCACCTTAAGGGGAACATTCTTCCAGCTCGCTGCCAAAGTAATGGGCATTTATCCTGCTGACACAATGAATTGGATTTAGCAGGAATCGCCAAGACCTGGAAGTAGTTTAAAGGTTTCCCCGTGGTAAAAAGTTTGAGAAAGTTGGTTGGAGATGAAGACCCATAAAATACTTTCTGTTAGTTTAGCCTTTCTTTACTTTTTTACCCCAGACGAATCTTGGGTCTCAGGAACCCTTGATACAATTATTTAATTGGGGGTTGGTGGGAAGAATGCCCCTCTACACTGATATTACTAGTCAAAATACCACCCTTCTAGACAGCATACTGGTGTCATTCTACTGGCTCTTTCATGTGGTATTGAACCCAGAACAATCCAGGCAGCATCAGATGGGAGGTCAATTAGCCAAAACTCAAGGAACCCCAACAACCACTGGAGGAACCCTGTTTTGAATGGTTGTGTTAGCTGAAGTGTTTTCTGACTAGGTCTGATCAGCTTGAAAAAATGGATTTAAAGCTCAGAATGACCAAAAACATGATTTAGATAACTTGAACATATTCAGGTCTCGTACATTATTTTGTATGTGTTATAGGTGGCAGGGTGATTGAGAAAGTATAAAGTCTGAGAATCAGAACACCAACCAGCCAAGATATAAATTATAGAACCTGGGGAATTTAGCCCTATACTGTAGATTTTAGTAATCTTTGCTTCTCCACTGACATCGCTCCAGCCACTGATTGTATATTTGTTGGCATCTTGTCTATGGAAGAAATATAATGAAATGCTAATATGTACAGGGAAAAAATTATTCATTGCAGGAGTTATAGCGTCCCAATACTGACGTTTTGCAAGAGATTGGTGTTACATGGTCATCAATCATTTTTTAGTCTCAGCTATGGGTGCCAAGGCAAAGCCACTGATTGGCTTGGTGTATATGAGTGTTGGTTTCTCCATGTACCTTCAGCAGTGACCATTGGCAACATGACTGGCTGCTGCAAGTAGGTTGGGCACCTTTATATTACAGTATAGGTGTTTTTGCATATAACATAACTGGGGTTATTTTAGTACAGGTAGTCCCCGTGTTAAGGACATCCCACATCTGATATGAACAGGGTTTCCCTGCTTGCTCGTGTGCAGGAGGGAGGCTTGGAGGTGGGCAGTTTGCATGACTTGCAGAAGAAATCTTTTGCTAAACACAGCTGAGGTTGTGGGTGATGTTTAGAAGGGTATGCTTGTAACTCTTTAATGACCAAGACAAATTCTGCAGCTGTTTCTTTTTGCATATCAAAGCACAGCTTGCTCCAAAAGTTATTAAATGTCTAGGCTTCATAAATTTTTTTTTTTCTTTTTTTGCTTTGTTTGTGATTATCTCACAGTGAGGATTTTATACAGTAACTGACACCACTACATTTTTTCCCCTTTTAAAATAATTCACTAAGCTTACACTAATGTTACAAGTCATTAGGTTTTATGATGTTAGAAAGTCCGGCTGTACGCCTAGAAGTTATTCCCCACACATGCGCACTGCCCCTCTTAATGATGACCGAGGTGCGCATGCGCCAGGTAGGCGCTCGTCATCCGTATTTACTGACAGCGATAAACAGAGGCGCATGCTCGGTGCTGTCATGGTGAGTTCCCGGGGAAAGTGTGCGCTGAATAGAGAACCTGGGGGCTGGCAGGTGACATGACACTTCCCGGGTCAGAGCCGAGGAGGAGAGTGTACGGAGCTCCCTCTGTGAGCGGCGGTCCGGTGCTGGGGGAGTAGTTCGGTGCGGTGCATGCTGGGAGGTGTAGTTCCAGGACAGGTGCCTGCAGAGTGAGTGACAGCTCGGGGGGAACATAGACTGCCAAACTTTCCCTGCACTGCCCCCCCTGTCACAGTGCTGGGAGTGGGAGCACTTACTGCTTGTTGTCACTTAGTAACCAGCCCGGTGCATTGTGGTAGCGGAGACATTGCTTGGGAATTATGTGCATGATTCCCGGTTTTCAGTGTAAGTAAAGTAAGGCCATCATGAAATATTGGACCCACAAAGATCTGGCTGCCTGTATTGCTTTAGTGCATGAACATGCCATTTACAATGATTGGCGTGTTACGTGCCATATAAAACAAGAGTGGAAATCAGCCCTCGTATTTTCACAAATGCCAATCCAGAACTTTTTGTTTAACATTGGTTAGTTTTCAGAAGGGTTACCCCTGATTTATTTGGTTTTTCTCTCTTCTATTACTCTCTGCCCTCCAAATGCAGGAAGACCATATCAAAAATTGGAATTCATCTCTTGGTTTTCACAACAGTAGATGTCCTGAATGGAAGATTCCCCTGACCTCATGTTCTGGTGACAATGGTAAAATCCTGTTCACCCAGCAGATGAATAATGGGTCATAACTATCCTACACTGCATCCCCTTCTTGGCTTTAGAGAAACGTTCATTGAATGGAGGAGTGAACCCTTATTGGCTGTGGCTGGGCTTCTGTACAACATATGTTTAATAATTAATGCACACATTTACCTTTCTCTGATCACCTGCAGCAGTCGGGTCCAGGTTCCATTCACCATGGCATTAGAATGCACTGTGTCTCCCTCCTAATGACTTGGTGGCAAATACCACGGGTCACCTTCAGAGGTCTTGTGCAGACCATTCCTTCATGGGTCAGAGCTGTTTAGGGAACCTACATATAAGGAAGGTGTTTTTATCATATTGGCTGATCAATCTGTCATATATACAGTGTATATACTTTTTACATTTTTTGGTTTGTTTTTATGTAGGTTAGTAAACATTGCAGACTTTTTAATGTTTTGCATTGTAGCTCTGCATTACTCCTCTTAGTAAATATTTTGTGATGTTCTGCTTTACTCTTGTTAAACAGTTGCAGCTCCACACACGTGTTCAATATTCGTCATTGGAAACAATTTTCACAATCATTTCCAGCGACACAAGAGTGACAGATGAATGAACGAGCCCTGTACACACAGCTCCGTTCTGTGGAGGGGGGAGAATGAGTGAGCGACACCCCACTGTGCTCTTCTCCCTTCACTTGTATTGTAGTCATTCATTGTCTGTCAGTCATGGATAAAAGAATGACACAGGGTGACCTCTGTACACGTCAGATTCTCGCCTTAGACTACTCTGACCATTTATATCAGATGAGAATCATCTGACGTGTCCTAATTTTCCTGAATGAATCTTGATGGGTGTTGTGAGCACCTCCAGCAATATCCTAGTTGTTCCAACTCCTGCAACTGCCACTTCACTAGAACAATATTCCATCTACAGGTTGGATTACCAGGTAATAAAACTATGTTATGGGGAAGACTAAAAAGGATAAAACTTCATGTATAATCCAATTGACAGTAATCATCATCATATTTGTCATTCTTTGCCCAGTTCTCAACTTCAAACGTTTGAAGTCACTCATTGGCAGATCCATTCTCTCATGATAGACAACCTTCTGGAAGTATGAAAGGTGAAAGAAGTGTGACTCCAGTAACTGGCTGAGATTTGCTTATTAAACACCCCGTGTTTCCAGGACTCATGATGTATCCAGTTCAGCCATTGTGATTTCATGGCTGTATATATTGGTCTTATTGTAGTAGAGAAGGGTTGCAAACCTGTTCATTTTTTTTTTCTTTGCGTCCCATCTGAGAAATTTCTATTTATTTTATTGGAGAGAATCTCCTGCAAACATTGGTCACCACCAGAGCAGGCGTCCTCCATTGGAAGACATCAACTCTCTTCCTGAACCAAAGGCAACTATAATATTTTGGATCTTCCATCACTTTCTGTTACATAGGTGATGGTCACCAGAACAAAAACAAATGATGACTCTGCACAGATCACCGTACAAACCTGACCAAGTGTCTAACCTTTTAAAGCCAGTTTTGACCATAAAGCTATATCTGTACTGGTTCTGTAGTGGGGGTGTGAAATGGTAAAAATGTACAGAAGGATTTGTAATGTAACTACCTATAGACAGGTTTTCATGCTACCTACATTTTATTTAATGTTTTCATGTATATGATTTGTAGTTATCAGTTGTTTGTTTTAGATTGCCATTAGTTGTAGCGCTGAAAGCAGGGACTAACAAAGGGACTTGGGGACCCTCCAATATGACCTCTTCCTGTGGATGGAAAGCAATCTACTCCTCATCATCTCTCGGGCTTTTCGATTCGTCATCTGAACATGACATAATGTTTTTCCAGTTTTGGCCAGAGTTTGGAGAGATTAGAAACCAATGGGTTGTCTGTTGTTCAGTTGATGCAAATCTCTTCCATTATCAAGCATGGTGGTATCATCAGGACAGATGGGGAGAGGGTATCATTTCACAGTTGTCACCCCAGTGTGCACCTGTGGCAGCAGGAAGATTCTCACTTCATTTGTGTCACCAGGATGGTAAATGAGGATAGTACTACCCCCCTCGGAGAGTTATATTAACCTGGCTAACTCCACTCTAATCTATCCACATCTAGAAAGTTTTTAGCTAATGTTCGGTTTTTGGGAAGATTTAATTTTTGTCTCCAGGATGTTAAGTGAGGATACTTATACCCTCCTGGGAGAGTTATATAAACCTGGCTAACTCCACTCTAATCTATCCACTTCTTGAAAGTTCATTTTAAGCAAAATAAGTTGCTTGAATAACCCTGATAAGTGTACTCTAAATGGCTTTAGACCTCAAATGCTAGCCATTCCCATAAAGTGTACCTGTTGTTGGTTCATGCTGCCTAGGTACCACCCTGTCTGCTTCTTCTGGGTACCGGGAGAGCTGTAAAACCTAATCAAGTGCCAAAAATGTTCGCTGGTTTACTTACATTTGAAAGGCAGAACTTTGCACCAACCCAAATGTGATGGGTGTGTTTTAGGAAAACAGAAGTGAAAATATTGAGGGTGAAAATGGTCTTCAATACTCTGCACATCGATGTCAGAATAGATGGGAATTCCTTTAAAGCAAAAGAGCAGGCAGAAAAATCTTAATTTGGACACTAAAATGTTGTAATATTTGATACATATGCAAAACAAAAAACATATAACAAAAAATACTTTTTGTCAACAGATCAAACTAATCACACAACAGAAGGACCGAGGCTAAATACAGAGGTGAGATACTGACAGTTTGTTTATTTCTTTTTTGTATTGTATGTATTCGTCACAATGATCACATAGAAGCTACACTGACAGGCAACCCTAATATTACAGCAGAATATCTGTAACGCCCCAAAGAAAAAAAAAATCCATCCTGTCACAGGTGTTGTTTTCATATCTCATGTGGACAGACCAAAATTGGTTTATGTTGTCTGATTAAAAATTTTTATACAAAAATATATATTTTATGTATTCATTTGTACATGTAATAATAAAGTCTAAACAGAATTTGTTTTACATTGCTGACCTTTGTATTCTGTAGCACTGTTACTCCTTATGTGCTTATTTTTGTACAGCGGCATTAATTCATGTCCCTTGTTCTTGTCCCTTCACTTTACAGACATCTGGAAGTGTAGCACGTATTAAACAGCCAAAGGCAAATTGAAGCAATGAGCATTTTTTAAGGAAAGCTCCTCTTAAGGACCGACATCACATAAAAATGTGAGAAATTCAAGACATTTTGAAGCTTTTTGAAAATACTGGTCCGTTCTTCCATCAGGCTGTTTCCAGGGATCTTCTGTCTCTAGGTATCTTGTCAATGGCAGCCCAAAGGAGGCGCTTGGTAAAAGAATTCAATCCTTACATCACTTGCTATATCTGCAAAGGGTATCTTATCAAGCCCACCACCGTCACAGAGTGCCTGCATACATGTGAGTATTGCATTTCAAATGCAGCATAGAACTCTTTAGTAGCTAAATAGCCCATAGCTACTTTTTCAAATCCTGGCCTAAATCCTGGTGTGGGTTAAAAACAAAATAGTCAAACTTTAGAGGCAGCACAAACATCTACCTGGAATCTATAAGGTTCCATACACATTTATTGTCTGGGTCTGCATTGCCCAGCTCACTTTGTATTGCAGGCAGGTTTTAGGTGGGCCACGTATTTATTGGCCTTACTTTTTTGTGTCAAAAAATGCTTTTAAAATCAAACTTGACTTATTAAGATTGACGGTACAACCAAACCTGTGATCCGGAAATCTTGCTGCTCTTTATATATCTAATATATAAATCTATGACTTTGTTTAGCTTGTCTGGTTTTCTTCCTCTTTTTTACTTATGTTGTCCAGTGTTTATATAACTGGACTTCTACTCGGCCATTTTATTTTAACGTTCAAAGTTTTGGCACATGTCTACTCCTCTTGTTGTGGCATAATTTTTGCATCAGTTTGTAAAGATAATGTGCAGTGAAAGTGATGTATGCTAGCAGGCTGTCACATTGACAGGAACAGAGTAAATCCTCTTGCCTTTTGACTTTTACAAGTTATTTAGGCAAATAATCCTCTTATCTGCTGACATGCAGGTCCGCCCAGTAACCATTAAATATGTAAACTGTGTTCTCTGAAAGGGCAAGTTTTAAAGTGATTGTTTGTTTGAGGACAGCTGACATCCTGGGGCCACATTTTAGGGGATAAGTTCCCCACTTTTGCATTACAATGGCTGCAGGTTTGCACTGTTTGCTCATGCAAACATTGGTTAAAGTGGTCCGTTTAGTCCAGTGTAATAGTGTTCTTGCTGTTCCAGCTTGTTAAATGAATTCTCTCTGATCTAAACCTTGATTAAACCTGACAAGTTTGCATGACTTCTGAAAATGACAGTGGAACCATTTCACTAGATCCGTAAGACAGCATATTCTTGTCTATTGCTGCATCTCTAATGGGACTGTATGGTTTTTGTTATGAGTTGTGTAATCCATGTTGGTTTAGGAGAAGATCTCTAAAGGTCTCCTATGGTATCTGACACTAGCAGGAGATCACAGCCTGCATCATACCAACCAAATGGCTATGCCAATTTTTTTTTTTTTTTTTCCAACTTCTCCCATAACCCTGTCACTAGTGCACTGGTTTTCCTTTCCAGTATCACTTTTGGTTGGTAGTAACCAGTGTGTACTGGGAACATCCTCCAAGACTTCCAATGTTGGAGATGATGTGACCAGAAACGTCTAGTTTTGTTCCTTGTCAGATTGTTTTGTTTACCTATCTTTCCTGCTTGAAACACTGCACCCTCCAGAACTGATCACATACTGCCTAATATGTCTCACATCTTGACAAGTGCCACCTTAACAAGATAAAAATGCTATTCTTCTTAACTGACAGTCGTTTAATGTTTTGTGCTGATCAGTTTACATTGTCAGTGACCCTTTTCTTAATTCTTTTCTATTAGTATTTATGAATTTGGTTATTGAGCAGGACCAGTATAATTAATATGGTCCTGTGTTCTAACCACATAAATACATCTGTTTCTACAACAAATATACTGGGTTAATTGCTTTGTCTCCAACTCATTTTTTTGTTTATTTCTTTAAGTTTGTAAGAGTTGTATTGTCCAACATTTTGAAGAGAGCAACGATTGCCCAAAATGTGGAAACCAGGTCCATGAAACGAATCCTTTAGAAATGCTAAGGTATGTAAGATGGCACTTGTGTTTTCCAATGTTTATTTTCTGTTCTAGTGAAATTCCATTGAGAATTCTTTTGTTTTAGATCCTCTAATGTGTTGCCAGTTCTAATTCTTTTACTTATCATTCACATTGACTAACACTCATACACAATATATGTACATTTTATAGAATTTGTTATTTATTTTGTTTATTTGTTACATTATGAATTTGCAAATGCTACCACCACCACATGATGTAAAATAGTTTCAGAAAGCTCTTTCTTCAAATATGATATTCATTCATTTATTCAAATAGAGCCACAGTATATTTCTGACAGGCTGATGAATAAAAAAAAAAAATCTAACATTTACTTTGGTAAAAATAGTACATCTGTGTTATGTAAGGAAGCACTTTCACCTAATTTTCCACTTTATCCTCTTGCATTCCCCCTACATCATATACCTAAAGCGCACAGAATTGTTTTTAAAATTGGAAATCCTTTTTTTGCTCCTTCAACCCGTCACTATCTGCTTTCTCATCTAGGCAAGAGTGGGATGTCCTTGGGCATTCCTGCAGCCTCCTGGGATCTTGTTGTATAACCCAGAAGACTGCGAGCATGTAACTGAGATTTCAAAAGGTTTTGTTCTGGCGTAGAGATCAGCTGCTATGTCATCAGTGCAGGCGCATAACTTCAGTTTATTATATGCGGTGACTTGGCTTCTGGCAAGCAGCACAGAAGAGAAGTACAATGACAGCTAGATCTCTGTGTGTGCATATGAGAGATCTATTAGTATGGTACCAGGTAGCCAGCTTTGGAAGTAAGAAATTTACAGCTGGGTTCAGATGCTGGCCCTGAAGCAAACCGCAGAATAAAGACTTGGGCTGCAAGAGGGATATGGATGCACCACAGTGAACTGGACATATGTATCCTAGAATCATAATATGTATAAATAGTTAGAAGGTTATACAACCAGAATTTATTCATTACAATAACTTGTATACTGTGTAAAGAAAATGGCTTTATTGCATCCTCTTTTTACTTTGTATGACAAAAATAGCTCAAAGTCTTTTCTGAATTAATGAAAACTGTCTGTATTCCATGAAGAGAACTTTGTAACGGGAAGCTCATTGTAAACTGAACCTGTGCCCAGACTTTGCATACTAAGGCTTTATTCACATGGGCTTTAAGATGTTTTGTCGCCAACATTTTAAATGCCAAGTTGATACTAGTTAAAAAAAAACTGCTTTTTTCCCAAAGTTTAGTCACTGTTTTTTCAATGTTTAAATGGCAAGAAAAAAAGAGCAGGGTGTTTTTACACTGCCTGTCCCACTAGAGGATCCTAGGCCCCATTCTGTGATTTCCCTGGGGGATGACAGGCATGTCCAGCAGACAATGCATTAACTAATTACTAAGAGCTCAAGTTATCTAAATTTAAAAAATCAGCATTTTGGAAGTTTCCCTTTAAATGTGAACAATCTACTAGATTGTAAGCTCTTCGGGGCAGGGTCCTCTCCTCCTGTATCACTGTCTGTATTAGTCTGTCATTTGCAAGCCCTATTTAATGTACAGCGCTGCGTAATATGTTGGCGCTATATAAATCCTGTTTAATAATAATAATAATAACATAGAATTAGGTATTACATGTGTTGAACAAGCAGTAAAAACACTTTAAAACAATCCATCATTCATTCTATCTTCTAATGTTAACATCCAGAAGGTAATAAAATCACATAGGTGGGTCAGTGGCAGCTTTTTCTAAAGTGTCTTCAATGTGTGTTTACCCTAAACCAGGGTTCGGCAAACTCCGGCCTTTAGGCCAGATACAGCCTAGCCGGTAGTTCGTTCTGGCCTCACGCTCCCTGGCCGATCCGGTCTAATGCCGGCCAGCAGCCCACGGCTCCGTTGATACTTCCGCTGCCGCCGTAATATGGAAATCTCCCAGAAGGTGAATCCCTCTAGTCTGAAATGCATATGGAGGAGAGGGATTTCACTTTGGGGGGTGTTCCCTGGTGGCAGGCGGGGCCAAAAGGGCGGGTCTGGCCTAGTGTGGCCCCCCCCCCCTCTAAATGTCCTAGTGGCCATAAAAGTTTGCCGACCCCTGCCCTAAACTCTGGTCATTTCCAGTGCATCTTCCATGCTGACTTTCATTCACACTTCTTGATGATGGCTTTCTAAGGCATACCTTAAGTATAACTGTGTACTTTTAACCCAAAAGTAAATTAACTTCTCAACATCAACGAGGGACTACAAGCAGATCTTTTTGTCATTTCGCACTAATGAACTTCCCTCAGTACAGTGTAAAGACAGCCAGAAAGAAATGCATGGCAGGCTGCGTTAACAATCCAAGATCTATTATCTATCCAATTTCTTTTTGCAATTTGACAATTTCTATCTGTGAATTCTATCTTTATTTGCTTGGTATTCCTGTCCCCAGTCAGCTTTGACACCTGGTACCACCAATACATTACACACCTTTTCATGCATCTGCATTTTAAGCTACTTATGCTGAAAGTTTAGTTGGACATTTGAAAAAGAAAGATTTTGGAACCTATATTGTACCAACAGATCTCACCAATTTTTTTTTTTTGTTGCTTTGCTTTTTCTTTTCTTTCTTTACTGTTTTTTTTTATTACGAATATTTTAAATAGGTATTGCAACATTTAATTTTTCTTTTTGTCCCCAGGCTAGATAACACACTTGAAGAAATAATATTTAAATTAGTGCCAGGACTTCGGGAAAGTAAGTATTGTATTTCTTTTATATATTGGAAGTTGGGTTGTTGTAGTTTTTTTGTTTCCCAAGGATAACTTTTTGGTTACTGTTAATTAGGAGAACAACAGCGAGAATCTGAATTCTGGAAGAGGAAACGACCTGAAGAAAATGGAGAAGGTATTATGTGCGATTGTCATTGTTTTACAGGAGAAATGGTTTTAGATAAACCCCAATACTAATAAAACGTGTTACAAGTATTCAAACTTGAATGACAAATAACTGAGCGATTGTACAAGGGACATATTGATGTTTTACTTTTTTCTTAATTTGCATTTCATTTGCTTTCTGTGATCTTTTGTAGCATGTAATATAGTAACATGAAGAATTATCGACATGTTTATTAAGTGATGAATCAGTTTACATTCATAGAGACTATGAAGAATTATTAGTAATGTTTGTTTAGTCCATAACTAGGTTTCCTACTCTATATTGGTAAATCCAAGTCTCAGTAATCTTGGCTGAAAATAGGCTTTTTTTTCCCCCACACAAAATTGATGCATCTCCAGTGTTCAACCTAGACATTTTTTATGCTGGGTAGGAAGAACTTGTAGGCGGGTGGCAGCCCCTGTATTGTGACCCAACTTTTCAGTAACTAAGCAAAAACAGCCGGGTGGTTACTAAAAATGCCGGGTGGTGTGCCCAGCTATATGACGTTGGGGAGGACACTGATCACAGAAGAGTTACTAACCACTCATTTTCTAACCCTTCTGCTTCCTTTCTTATACAAAAATATAAAATGTAACCATTCCAGCTCAGTGTTTTTATTAGTCTTGCTGTTAGGACTATCTATTATATGTGGATTCCAGTTTTTGTATTAGCTTGGCTCGTGCCTTTCTACAGTATTTAGTAGGTAAAATACTGACATTGCAGGGAAGAACTTTACTTTAATGAAACTTTTAAATCAGGAAGTATTCACTTCCTGAAATGAACTATAAGCACTGTGTGTTCTTTACACTGCCCACTATATTATTGTGTGAACTTCAGGAAGTGAGAGTTTCCTGCTAGGTAACTCATCTTTCTCTTTATTTTACAACTCTGCTTGAGAGTGAGGTTTTGGTGAATATGATAGTTCACACAATGCCGTATAACTCAACTCTTAAGTGTCTGTCTCCGAACAATAGGCAATAATGTAACTGCAGGGAGGAATTAGGTACAGTGTGTATGATAAAACGCCAAAACATTTCCTCTGTGCACACACTCGGCAGATTAATGAGATAACTACAGTAGAAGAACGTGTGCCAGTTTCCCTATACCAGCATGCAACTGGGGGAAAAAAAGGGATAAAGGACTGCTCAAAGATTCCATTGATCCTGAAAACAACAATAATAAAATAACAATCTTGCTAGCTTAGCACAAAGAGTGTCAGCTGGTGGGAAGAAAATTACATCAGTTGGTGTTTCTCCATCTTTTAGTGTGGATGACATATGATTTTATGGTACATGGCGTGGTATGATACTGGACAGAGTTTATTGAAAGCTGGGCCCACATTCTATGAACCCAGAAAGGCCTTGATATGTACTTTTGTAGGGGTTCATTATTATAGCAAAAGATTTTGGAGAAATCCATTCCAGGGTTGCTGGATCACCCAGCTTTACTGATGAAAGTGTATCCTCTCCAGTTTTGAAAAGCTTTAATAAATCAGGCACACGGAGTCTGATACCTCATCCAGTATCTGCAAAGTCTTGATGTGTCTTCATATTGCTTAAGCCAGGATCCTGCGTGTGACATGTCCCTGGCCTTCTTTATTATTGGAGTTCATGGGCTCTCTCCTTTTTGTTCTGTTAGTATCTGAGCCTTTTTCAGAATTTGGATTTTGATATCCAAATTTTTGTTGGTAGAAGCAGCCCCCTGCCTCTGGGTTCTTTGTGTTTTTCCATGGTCTTAGTCCCTTTATATATTTTGATCCCCCTTTTCATATGGGAACTATATAAAACATTGGTGTGTAGCTCAGGAGGCTTGTATGGGTTATAATTTCTCTGTGGGGAAATTATTTCTCCCCCTACTTTTATTTGAATTCTCAATAGTACCTGTGTTTTTTTTTTTTGTGTTTTTTTTTTTTTTTTACTGTTATTGTATCCCTTGTGTTGTATGTTAAGTTTGGTTTGATATTTGTCATGTCCCCCACTTCCTATCTGAGGATGATTTCTTCAGGTACATCGGTCTCTTTACTGAGAATGTGACGTATACAGACAGGTATATACAATTCTACCACAGGTATACACAATTCTACCATTCTACCACTAGGCACTTTCAGCATAGAAATCTGATTTAGATCCTAAGATCCAATCTGCAGATTGTGAGTGTTTGAAATATCACTGTTTGACATAAATCCCATGTCATGTGTCTTATTGTATGGCTGGGCTGCTGCATCCACAAGTTTCATGAGATTTGTTAGGCTTGTGATGTCAGTAGGAAAATGTCACAGTTGTACACACACCAAACAAAACTGATCGCGGTGTATGGCTACTTAGGCCAATCTTGAACTGATAATGCTGCAGCAACCTGGCAGGTAACACAGCTTTTCCTAAGTGTGGGGATATACTGGGAAGGGGTGTTAGAAGGCTACTGTAAAATTGGAGTTGTAATTGTTTGTATACATACCATTTTCTAAATGATCCTTCATATTTGATCCTAAAGACACAGAATTGCTTTTGTGTAACGTAAGGGGGACCTGTGCTCTTGTGTGTGTCAAATGCGTTAGACAACAATATGTTTTTGTATGTAAACCAAACCCAATAGTTTAACATTTTTTGGTCTTATCACCTGTTAGCATTCAAAGATTCAATATATAAAATATAGTACTGTATGAATTTTATAGGCTTATGATAATAGTTAACTTGGCTGTAAATTTAAATCTCCAATATTACATGACAACATTAGTGTCAGTGGGTTCCTGGACTTTATGGACATATTTTAATGGTATTATATACCTTATACACTGTTCAGTGACATAAGAGTCCTATGTTTTGTGATGTAAATTTTGGCCATTTTTTTTTAGAATGTATGTTTTTGTAGTGCTTCCTTTGTGGTTGCATTTTAAACCTCCTTTTTATATTGCACTTTATTTACTTATCTTTAAAAATGGTAGTGTTACTTTGGATAGAAATATACATTTAGTTGTACTTACTGTTTTTTTTTTTGCAAATTAAGAAAGCAAATCATTAATCATAAAAAAAATAAATATATATTTTCAGACTATCTTCAAGTGGCATTTTACAGAGGAGAAGCTACAGTTTGACAGCTTTTTCTGGTTTGCTTTTAAATGCAGATCCAGCTGGTAGTTTGACAGCTATGGACTGCCGGTAAAAGCAGGAAGCAGAAGTTTTTTAGATTAAATTTTCTACTCCCAAGATCCTCAATGTGTTAAGATTGAAAAAATAAGTTTAGGCATGTTTTAGTGGCTACTGTGTACCAGATATCTTTGTTTCATGGCTTTCTTTCTAAATACAATGCATGCTACAATTTGCATTTGAGTTGTCAACATAATGTTTAAAGCTGCCTATATTTTGCCTTCCATGGTTCCTCTTTTCTGTCTCATCATCATGCTAATAAAATTATTAAAATCTGTCTTCTTTACATACCCTATTTTAGATCCAGTGATAGAAACACAGTGTTGTGTTTCTCTTTGCAATTCAGGCAGAATAGGCCATTTGAAAAGGCCTGACAGGGTACTGTACCTGTACTGTACTGAAAACAGGAAGTGGTAGTAACATCCATGTGTGTTGCTGAGCTTCCATAAAGAAGTAAAAACCATTAAATGAAAGGGGTGAGTTATGGGCAGCAAGGCCGGGAGGAATGGGCTGGATTATGCTGAATGTCAGCCAGGATATGAGGCAGGCTCCGACTCAGAGAAGTAATTTCTGTTCAGGAAGAAAGGTTGTCCAACTGTATGTAACAGAAGGTATGAATGGAGTTCAGCTTTAAAAGAAAGCATAATATTAAACTAGGGCAGTGCTGTTATAGGATATTGTTTGAAGGAACCAAGCCTTCTTTTGTAATTTTGATGTACTTCTCTTTAATAGATGGACTTCCAGATAATAAAAGACTTAGGGATGATGAAGAGGAAAATGACGAAAACAAGGACTACCACAGAAGTGACCCCCAGATTGCCATCTGTCTTGATTGCCTGCGGAATAATGGCCAGTCTGGGGAGAACGTAGTAAAGGTAAGTAGCAGCCTTTACCTTTTTCCTGTTTCTGCTTAGAGGAGGAGTAATATCTGTCTGGAAGAAGTCAGAAAGTGCTAGTAAATGGATAACACCTATTACTAAAAATGAACATTTATTTTGCTGTAAAAAAAAAAAAAGCCTCATAACGTGCTAGTATTTGAGTATTAGCTTAAATTAAAAACCCTGCTGACATCCAAAATTATCAATTACAATGCTGCAGGAAACCATTCAGGTTTTAGGGATGGTAGAAGGATGGTATAGCAAGAAATGATCACAACCAATGTTTATTAAATGAATTGTATTATTTAACCACCTGGCCGTTAGTATATTCTTTCAATTGTAATCCGATTGTCATACAATGTATGACAATCGGATTGCAATATAATGTTTGTTTACCCACCTGAGAAAAGTTCGGGTTTAACACTTTTTGCAAGTGTTTTTACCCCGAACCAAGGTCGGGTTAAACGGCCGGGTGGTTAAATAAAAAGTTAAATATTTGCATACAAGTGGAAAAGCATTGCAGAACTCATCATTGTAAACAATACCATTATGACCAATATGAGAAATTATAAAAAATTCAGAAACTAAAATATGTAAACATTTAAAGGATAAGTGCACCAATCCTCTTTCCCCTTTATCTTAACACAGTTCCTTACTTACCTAGATTTAACGGGACGCAGGTCTAGTGAGTTTACATTCCCCAACTCCAAGTCCTCTGCTGCCTGTGCAGTACAGTCCGAATAATGTCATTAGAATATTTCCTGACATGTATGAGGCTCATCTATTCTCTTCTAAATCATACAGCAGGGGAGGAATTGGAGATGGAGGATGTTAACAAACTCTGGACTACAGCCCTTTGTATGGGTGAGTTAGGTTAATGTAGGAAGGTGGTGGTAGTGGGGGGCACTTTTTCCTAAACTTGCCCTCAGTGCTTTGAAAAGACATAAAAATACTTTTGATATTGAAAATGATACACAAGAAATAGTAAGGTTATGTTTGACAAATGGTAGTGGCTCATGTGCACCACCACCTACTTGACTACTTTTGTTTTATTTAATTTCATTTTCACTAAAGTAGAAAGAGACTAAATATTCTTGGACATTGTACAGTATGTCATTTTATTACCATGTTCTTTGGCACCATTTTGCTCAGATATCTTTCTCCACTGGTAATACAATTCGTGATTGGTGATATCTTCCTCTTCCTAGTTTATCTAAAAAATAGAGAATAATCCCAAAAGTTTCTTTTAATTAGTTTGTAATTATATATGCCTATTTGCTAAATATGTAGGCAGGCTTTGCTTCCTGTTACAAAACAATGCATTCCATGTGCAAATGATATTATTACATTGCCACTTTAGATTTCCTCAAAAAAAAAAAATACTTTCACCTTTTTCATCTTTTGGTGCATCCCAGTGTTGCTAGTCTCCTGTAGTCACCTCCTGTCTACATTCATGCAGTCCAGTGATGGTTACATAGCTTCCTCAGGGCTTATTTTCTAATTGTAACCGTGGACTGCGTGTAGAAAAAGCTGCAAGTTACATTACAAGTCCAGGTGCCAATGCAGAGGTTCAAATAGGAGACAGGGATGGAGCGTTGTCACTATTACAGGAAGGGCCACTAATAGTGAGAATGGAGTATTTTTTTAATATTAGTTAGAGATACAGAATTTATGACATTAACAGGGTCTACCTATACGTTAGGTGATAAAGGCAGTCACGCAGAGTTAGTGTAGTAGCCAATCTAACATGCCTTGTCTTATGTTAAATTATATATATATATCATGATAAAACAGGGAATATATAAAGCTTGCCAGACTCTCATCCAATATGACAAGATCAGTGAGACAACATGTCAGAACTTCTGTGTACATGCACTTTTACTATGTTATATGTGACTGTATTTTGCACTTCTTTAATTGCTAGGGGCTGATGAAGAAATTCATTCGTTGTTCAACACGCATAACAGTTGGCACTATTAAAAAGTTTTTAAGTTTAAAGTTAAAACTACCGAGTACTTATGAGGTAAGAGCAGAGCTGGAAGTGGTTTCTATATGTAAGCATGATACATATCGCATCCTAATCTCATAAAGAAATAACTGAACAATCATAACTAGACTATCTTTGTTACATATTGAATATGAAGGACATTACTGATCTTTCCTTTATGTATAAAATATCTTTATTACACATCCAGCAGACCTCACTTGCAGTCTTATTACCTGACATTTTCATGTGTAATTCAAAAACTGGATTTGCAAGTGTTTTAGATGTAAAAGTACATATTCAGATATCCTTTCCAAGCTGGATACAGGATACCATATTTCAATTTACCATTTTGATAAGGTTGATTTATGTAAGAATCTTTTGCAATATGCATGGTCGGTCATCTGTATTACCAACTAGAGCTGAAGATGTTGTATAAAAGGGAAAAAAGACACTCTTACCAGGTTTGGATGAATTATTTTATTGATAAATATTGTAACACTATCAAATAGTAACTATTTTTTATGTGAAGGTCAACAGTGCCCAGGAGAAAAAATCCTCTGTCATTGATGGTGGGTGGCAGTCAGCTTCTAAATAGATGGTTGAACTGCATCCAATTGACTTGTAAAAAAAAAAGTATAAAGTATAGTTAGAGAAATCAGAGTGTCCAATTTCCTATGTCATTGAATAGGATGCTTAAAAGGTAAAGAAAAAAGCTGTATTGTGCCTAGCTAAAACTTTTCCAATAGTTTTGGATAGAGGAAGGAATAGAACCCCTGTAAGATTTTTCTTGTAGTCCAGGGCTCCGGCACAACCAGTTATGGTGACAATAACTTTGTCAGGCAAAAAGTAGTAATCATAAAAACCAATACAGGCCATTGAATTCTATAGCCCTAATCTACTTATTTTTTATTTTCCTGTTCGTGACCTTGGAGCAGATTTTTATCTTATGAAACCATTGTTACTGTGACTCTGAATGAGGGAAAACTCTCTAATGGAGATTTGGAGATCAGCGATTCCATTATATGAGTCCTTTCCTTCTGTATCCAAAATCTGGAAAAAAAGGTTTGGGCTTAACATACACATTAGGCTTCAGGAACAGGTTTGAGTTTGTTTTGGATTCAGTCAGAGGACGATGTTATGTTAAAGTGATCTGGGTTACTTATAGCTGCTCCATTACTTTTACAAGTGAAAATATGTTTAACCTCCTGGGCGTTTCACTGATATCAGGATTTTTGTACTAAAAGCAGTTTTTACAGAACTGAACTGTAACTTACAGAAATACGTCTGAACAAGGGTCTAGTAAATATCCTGAATATAATAAAGTTTGAAACACACAATCATGTAAAAAAAAAAAAAATAACTTTAGCTTAAACAAGAATGCATAAATAAATCAAAAATACTGAAAATGCAATAATTCTGTATACTGTATAGTACTATATTTTTCTAAAACACCTCGCTAGTGTGGTAAATTTTAAAACAGAGTCCAACGTCACATACCTATAGATAAAACCACATAAATATATTTTGTATTGGATTAGATACAGGAGTTTGTAGTGAATCCAATAAAAAAAAACGCAAACACGGAGCGTTCCAATTCTTTACATATTTATTTTAGATTGTAGGCTATAATTCCTAGGCATAACTCACTGAAATATGCCCAATATTTAATAAATTTATTATTAAAATTTTAAAAAAAATATATAAAACATTATAAAAAATTTTTTGTATAATGTACTGTAACTGTACAGTACCTTATATAATTTATATATAATAGAATTATGTATATAATATATAAAGATTTCTTTGTATTGGACTCAATTCAGCTTTTTTGTTTTGAATCCAATACAAAAGGATTTGAATCTCCCTCCCGCACCGACGTCACCGGGAAACCCCGGAGATCGTCTCTGCACACGCCGGGAGAAGACAGAAGAGGACGGATGTCTCCGTAGGAGCTGCGGGGATNAGGTAATTGTTTTTTTTTTCAGTTGTAATCCGATTGTCATTCCATGTTGTATGACAATCAGATTGCACTGTAGCGCTTGTTTCTATTTTTAGATACCTCGAACCTGGTTCGGGGTAAACGCTTTCCCCAAGTTTTCTTCCTGCGAACCAGGCTTGGGGTAAACCGCCCAGCAAGTTAATTATTCCCTATTGTTTACATTTGGCTTTAACCTGATGAGCTGTAAATGCTGAAGCTTCATTTATGGGACATTCAGGTATTTGTTTTTTCAAGTGCATGTTTAAATGCTGCCAATGAAGTCATTGCCAGCTAGTAGTTGAATTGTTTTGGAGCAGACAATTAAATGGTCAGTTCCATCAAGTCCTAAGACAACAGAATTATCGTACTTAACGTTATTGCATATTTCTCTTTTTTCAGCTGGATGTTCTATGCAATGGTGAAATTATGGGAAAGGACCATACAATGGAGTTTATTTACATGACACGATGGCGACTGAGGGGTGAAAATGTAAATATGTTATTGTCCTTCCTGTTCTATTTTCTGATATTCTTAACTGACTGTGTTAGATATCCTGCAGTAAGCTCATTTCAAGTTTGTATTGTTGTTTCTGTCCTCCTGAGAAGGTTCATTAACTTTATAAGTAATGGTGACCATGGACACTTAGACAAAAGTTGACTGATGAGTAATCCCAAATTGTTATTATACCCGGAATGATCTGGGTAATAAAATATCCCCAGACAAGATTTATACAAACCTTATACACTGAATTTTTCTCTAATATGCCAAAATAAAAATTAGAGCGGAGTGTTTAACCAGAGAACTAATATCTTCCAATGCAATATTTGTCTTGGTTTGCTGAATTTTTTTATGCAATGTTTTTTTTTGTTTGTTTATTGTAGTCTTATCCAATGGTATTGCAATATCGACCAAGAATTGACTTTGGTTAATTGGTCGCACCACACTGAGAAGAATTCTGCACTGTGTTTACTCATCGACAGATTGCACAATGAATGGACGTGCCTATTTATATGGACTAAAAGGACACCCATCTATTTTCAGCATGCAAATATGGATGTGGTCTCTCTCTCCAATTTGCCAGTAGTTTCTTCCTAGTTTATTGTTAAGAAATTAAGTGCCAGTCTGTTCCACAGCCTCTGACTTCTAGGTATGTTACCAACATGCTGCAAATCCCAGAATTTTAAAATGGATGTATTTACTGTAATGTTATTGCCTAACACTAGTGTTCATTACATGTAAGATAGATAGTATCTGGTGTGCACTGTACAGGTTGTCCTTCGATCATTTAACTGACAAGGTAACAAACACTTGCTTTAGGAAACCAATATTCCATTGTACTGAATGTCTCAAAGACTGTTATTATTATTGGATGTGATTTGCCACCTGCTGCCCTCTCCCCCTTTTCATTGTCTAAACATTTTTACATATAACAGCAATAATTGAAGTTTCCCCAAAGTTTCTGTTTCAGGTGAATAATAACCTAACAGAATATCATCTGCTCTGGGTTTCTGGCCCCACTTTTGTTCATACCGGCAGTGAGTCTGCAGCAAGATTACTGCACCCTCAGGCCAGTGAACTGCTGATTCGGGGGAGATGTTACAATGTAGTGTCTACCCATGCCAGCCCAATAGAAAAATGGCAGTAAGGGGTTCAGTATTCCTCATTGTAGCATCAAAATCCTTACATGGACCACTTGTTTACATGACCAAACAAATGACATCCATGTGGCACAAGACTGTCCATTCTGCTTTGCACTTGCAGTGGCTCTATCAGGACGGTGTCAAGTGCTGGTAAACTTTAAAAAAATGGATCCAGTTCACAGGCTGCCTATTCTTTTGATGTGTTCCAATTGTGAACACATTAAAAGCATTACAGTGATAGCATGCTTGTCAGAAATGTCAGATGAGGTGTGGCTTCTGACTTGCATGACCCCCATGGGACCCCAGCTGTGCTGTAGTTGATAAAAGCTGCTCTTCATAATTTTACAACTCAGTACTTAGAAAAATGCCTTAAGGCTTCTTTTCTCTGGGATGAAATGTTGCTGTTAGTTTTTAAGTACTAAAGCTTTATAAATAAACTAGATGTGGCAATCAGTAGACATTAGGTGTGACCACCTAAGTATTCCACCCAATTTGCCCCATAGTCACATTTAAGATGCCTGTTGTATGAGGCCTTAATGAATATTAATATTTGTCCAATTTCAGCCACTTCTTGGAATGGGACAGATTTGTTTTCATGCACATAAAGCAGACAAGGTGTCAGTATGTGCATACATTCTTTTATGGCATGGGGAATTTTTGGGCACAATGATTTTTGCACTTTGAGAGAATATTTTTTTTGGTCACATAATTTATCAAAAGCAAAAAAAGTATTGCAAACTAATTCCTATTTCTGAACCATGTGACATCACAGAAAAGATAGTGGAAACCGCAATAAAACAAAAAACTTACACAGGTTCCAATCCCTTCCCAAAAACCATATAGATTATTTGCGCCCACTATTAGAGAAGGAATAGAACTTCTGCCAGGTCTTTGCTGACTAGAAGCTTAAATTCCCCCATTGGGCACAAACAACCCTTTCTCACCCCACAATAAAAGTGTTTTAGTGCTGTCTGTGTCCCTGTTGGAATGATTTTCATTTGCATCCTTGCCCTAGGAAGTAAAAGAAAACCTCTATAGTTGGAACACATGCACAACAATAAAACCCACAAAAAACACACTTTCTCACACCAGCCTGGTCTGCATGGGTACATTTCCTGCACATGATGTACATTGGATTAGGGCCGCCTGTTTAATTGAATCGGTAATGCTGTGTATTGAGCTGTGTGTCTCGTCATCCCTAATGTACCCTTTACCCTATGTTGTGGTATTGGGTGCATTATCACTGCGCGCTGGTGCAAATTCCCTGAACTACACAGGACATATCCCATAAGGCTTTACTACTCGGCAAATATAGTTCATAAAGGGCTAGAGCAGATAGCTAGGTCTGAATAAACTATGTTCCTATTTGCACTTATGTGAAGGTAAAATATATCTGTATGGCAAATAATAAATATATATATATATATAGGTGTCCTCCTCCACCCACCATATGGCAATGCTCTCTATTATTCTTTGCCAAACACTTAATATTCATTAGTCTTCCACTCTTATGTTTTACAATAATTTATTAAATATTACAGATAGAATGCAAATAACTCAAGTTGCATGTAAAATTATTTTGGCCATTAGTGAGTTTGTAATACGAGGTCTATTATATTCCTTTTACCTTATTAATAATAATGTATGGCAGAATTATTTTTATTTATGCATTTACAATTGTTTTCTATCATTTTGTTTCCTTATTTTATGTAGACTGGTAGCACTTAATAGTCTTGTTTTAGAGAAATGTGTGCCTCAATGTAGAATTATACAGTATATGTGTACAGTATACTCACTGTGACTAGTTAGGAAGAATATGGTTCTAATACTTGTCTAGTGATGTGGATATATTTTCTTATCTATGTTTTTTGAACAGAAAACAATGAAATGCTGACAAATAGAATTCTATTAAACAATTAAGATGCCTTTACAAAAAAAGACAAAAAAAAATAACCAAAATTAATGTATAACTTCAGAGTTGACCTCTCATAACGATATACATAGTAATATGACCAAATTCCTTGCACTACCATATTTGAAGGGACTTAATGTCAGGAAGTATATTTTTATAAGTTTATTTCAGTTGAAATCTATTTTGTACCTGTTAAAGAGTAAGAGAGCTTCTTGCATTGTGCTGGTTCCTTTTAAATCTAACATTTTGTAACAATGCTGAAGGTTCAATGTGTTTTTTTTACAAAGTGGATTGTTTTTTTGTAAATAAATAGTCAAGATTTTAACTTGTATCTAAGAGTTTACTGTAATTAGGAACTGGATTGTTGGTGTATTTTTTCCATTTCTATGGGAAGCCAAATCACCATTTAAAGTGACTGATAATTAAAGGTGTGAACATATTCTCCCTTTTTATAGGGAGTTGCTTACATTGTCATTTTCTGAGCAATATTTTCCTGTTATCTCAAACCGTTTCCATTTCTAGCCTAATAGTATTTGTATTGGTAACGAAATATAAATGTGCTCCCACTTCTGTTTCCATCAATAAAAGAAATTCCTGACAAACTACTTCTGCATGGGTTTGATCTCTTTGCAGGGTATTACTGTTTATGTATTGGTGATCATCCACCGACACTTCCTACTTTCTAGTAACCTAGATTGTAAGCTCTTCTGGGCAGGGTCCTCTCTTTCTTGTGTGTCACGGTCTGTCATTTGCAACCCTTATTTAATGTACAGCGCTGCGTAATATGTTGGCGCTATATAAATTCTGTTTAATATTAATAAAGTAAGCTGTGCATAATTATTATTAAACAGTATTTATATAGCACCAACATGGAGTTGACCCTGCCCCGAAGAGCTTACAATCTAAGATGGTAGTGGCCAATCTTTTCAGGACCCACAGACCACATTTACTCGCTCTGGACTTCGCATAGATGGGAGCCATGATGTGTCACTCATATGGGAAGAACCCGCCCACTCTCCCATCGCACGCTTAGACCTCATGAGTGGGCAAGTTGTGTCCAGAGACACAACCTTCCCACTTCCTTGAGTCCGCTGTCCCTACGGGAGACATGGTCCGCTGCTCTGGCCAGTGCGCCCCCCACCACCAGTTGGCAACCGCTGATCTAAGAGCTAATAATAAGCCTTAATGCGCTTTCCTCCAGTGGGGACTGGTCCAGTCTCTTATACTGGATCCCATGACAGTGGACTACGCACGTGTGTAATGTGCCTGGTGCCCAACTCTATTCTCAGCGCAATGAGAATGAGAGATGAACACTGCACATAAAAATGAAAGTTTGTTAGCAACGTAGGGAAATGTTTTTATTGGCAAAGGGTTCTTTAAATGTCATTTATGCCTTCAGAATCTTCCTCCTAGCAATTTTTTAAAATAGATAAGCTATGAGTATTCCAGGAGAAGAAATAATTTGCCAGTTGTAAGAAAACAAGACATTAGGACCCTATTCAGACCCCACCACTGAAACATGTCATTTACCATGTTTTGTTAGGATTCCTTTGGGGTGAAAACATTTGAAAATTCTGGCTTATCATGTTACTTTTTTTTAATTCAGAGTCGTCCCTTTGCTTTGGTCATTCTGACCAATTTATGCCTATTTATGGCATGATGAGTTAATGATTGGCACTATGTGCCAAGTGATGATTCCCTTTCAATTACTGAGTTTTGCAGCCAATATCTTTTTAAGGAGGCCACTGTCACTCTCTTTCTTGAATGGCTCTAACATGAAGAGGACAGAACTAAAGTAACCTGAAGGAAACAGTAGGAAATGTGACAATGTTTTATAATCTTTATGATAATGCTGCACAACTGTATATAAGGAAACAACAATGCTTTGTTATCTATCAGAACACATGGCTAAAACTGCTCACTTAAGATGTTTATATTACACAACTGGAACATGAATAATCTTCTTGGATAGTCTAGATACAGACCTAATACATACATGCATGACAAGCCCCAATAATTGCACATGTGCCAGAGTTATGTCAATCAAAATGGCTAAAGACAGAGGTCCCAAAGCAAAGAAAGGTGAGTGTACAAACAGGCAGGTAAGTTTTGATTCTTATAGAGGAGACATTTTCTGTCCTTTCTGCACTAAAAAAAAACCTGCCTGCTCACATTTTTACTACTTAGTTTTAAAATAGTTTACAAATACTAACTACCTTAAAGTTCAAACAAGCGGGATTCACTTGTTCTGTCATTCACCTGTTCCCAATGCAAATGTGTAAATTGAGTAAAAGTGCAAAGAGACTAGTAAGGGAGACCACCAGACTTTGGCAAATAGCCACTAAAATTTTCTCAACATCTCACCAATACTTTCCACACATTCACTTTGAAGACTGTAAAGGTGGCCTCATAATGTATGATGAGACCAAGATCGTGATAGGTGCTCATGCCAAACAAAGTGTTGGATCTGATGGCGGAATTGCTCAAATACTTCATGCCGTCATATACACATTGCCATATGCAGGCAATGGCAATACACATTGCCATCCTCAAAACCTGAGGATTTCAGCAAGGCCATGACAGCAAGCAGCATTTTAAACCAAGAACTTGTGGCTCTTTACAAATGATCCCCATACAACTGGCTGGCTGGATCCTGGGGTATTACTTGAATAATGAAAGACTGGGGGCACCCTGACAAGGAAAGTTATCTACTGTAACTTCTTGATTACCACACAGACCTATTTACTTAGGTTTAGGAATCACTCATATTATGTGAAATTTACACATTTGGTTTGGATAGACTTTTTTCATTGGTTTAAAGTTCTTCCCCCCTATAGCAATTTATTACTGGTGGTGCCTACTGTAATGAGCACAGCCATGTACTATCACAGGACAAGACCATCCATATTTGCCTGATGTTCAAATGTTTAAAATCAAATCATGCATTCACATCTGATCATTATTGATGTCCGAAGCATATGCAGATAACTTTGGGGAGAGTATACAAGCTAGCTTAAAGCTGAATCATCCATCCCTTCTATAGGCATCTCTTCTGTATTGAGATTGCTTACTCCAATTTCACTGCACACAGTCAGTTTCTCACAGCAAGTCAGATAGAGCCTCACCTTTTTGGACACCCAACATCATCTAGACCTTTCCTCCCACCCTTTTATTTCATCGGATTTCAGTCCCCACAATCACAGTCTCAGAATTCAATGTAGGCATTATCCAGGACCTAGTCTGTATGAGGCAGGGCACTGATGTTTTCAGGAAGCCATACACAGAAATCAGTTCTAATCTAATTCTCCTATTTTAAGAACAAATATAAACATGTTGAAATAGAGTTGTATTGCTATTGTTTTTCTTAAATCATTTACTGGCAACATTTTCTGGCCGGTAAAGAATCTAGACAGTGATTTACTTTCCCTATCTTACCACCCCGCAGGCCAATAACATTATAAAATCAACATGATAAATGTGCTGCGGGCACCATTGCTGTAGATATTTCATTTCATGACTTCAATCCATGACAACATGCAATGCAGAAATCTATTTCATACAATGTAAGTGATTCATATGGTTGTGCAGATCATTTAGCAGAATACATGAGAGTTTCTTCTTATTAAGCCAGCTGTCACACATCATAAGTCTGCTCCGTTTCACATACAATGTGCATTTCATAATTACATCTGAAAATACATTCTAGGTAGCCAATTACAGGGATGTTTCATTCAGTCTCGGTAGAAGGTTTACTTCATATCCTAAATAGAAAAATGTGCAGTGTATTAAAACTAAACTCTAGACGTATATGAAAAAGATTTGGATATTGACTAACAGCTGGATTCCAATGGTTGCTGGGATTTGAACTATACAATCTAAAGGCAATACCAAATTGGGAAACTTAGTAGGAAGCAATCAAAACCTTGGACCTTAGGAACAAAATTTAATTAGTGTTGCTTTATGGTCTGACCAAGGTATTAGCATTCTACCAGTGGAAGAGAAGTTGTTTTTACGGATGTGTGGTAAATTTTAGGTCAGCTAGGGAATATTGTTATAATAAAGGTAAGAAAAAGCCACAAGAAACCAGTAACCTTTATAAAAAAGTAGATGCTCCTATCCTTGACAATGCATGGAAGGGTCGCAAAGGGTTATTCTAGGAGCAGAACATATCACTTACTTAGTATACCAGATACATAGGTTTTTAACGCAGTAACAATTTATTATCTTTTAGCGAGCCAAGGTGGGGTGACACCCTCTGATTTCCCACCTACAATTCACAGAAGTGGTTACATATAGGTTTTGGGCCCCTATCCCCACCAACTTGAACAGGGATTAGAACTGATCATAAAGGATCACATAAATGACCTTTTTAATAGAGGGATCAATCCTACCCCAGCTTAGAGAAAGGTCTGTTGTCTGAATTACATGAGATCTGACCAGTCCTCTAATTTCAGAAAGTAATAAAGCATGATATTGGAAGTTGGACTGAAATATTTGGATCAACAAATTAACTTTAAATAAAGCAATTATGGGTCCATTGCCCAGTGCTGAAATATCCAATGCCCTAGTCAGAGGCATTACCAGAATAATCTCTACCCTGCACATTGATAAGAGGGTGAATGCTGTATATTACCGTGGGACCTGAAACAGCTGTGAGAACGGAGAAAGGGAATACTTTTAGGTCTAACATTATAATTGGTATTGCAATTACAGTCATTTATATTAGTTACAGACATATTGCACACTCAGATAGGCTTGGACACACAAATGTAGCCATAGCAATATGGTAACAAGTATGGCTCCCAATCCCATTTAACCAAATATTTTTACTGAGATCTACCTAATGATTTTGCATATGGTTCTGCTATGGAATTTTCCTGAATCTCTTAGCAGGATGTCCTCTCAGCATACCTATGTGGCAGAAGCATAACTACTCTATCACAAATCTTTACCAGACTTCGAAGCCTCTATCTTAATGGTCATTTTTGTATATTTCCACATTTTTCCTTTACGTCCAGGCATGTTAGGAGCACCTTCTTTTGAAACATTTGTGTAGATACAACACGTGCATAAGAAAATAATTTTCCTGTAACATAAATGTTAAACATGTGGGTATACATGCTCTGAAAAGGAAGCTCTCAATCTTTACACAAGAGTTGAAATACTAGGGAGTAGGAGAGTCGGCCTGCTCTGGACAGACGTTTGGCTGAGTGTTGCTGTTATTCTGGACTGATGCAGCAAATCTGGGTGTGTTGTCTGTCTCAAATGAATAGCAGATTAATTCTTATTATGTTTTAGCCTTTGCTCTTCCCTCCACTGACAGCCTCTCGTCACACGCTCTTTGCACTGTTTGTCATACCAGTCATGTTCATATGCTTATTTCTGGCTATTTTTAGCTGCATGTTCCAGTGTTCATTAAAAAAAAAAACCCTACAAGGAATTGAATCTCCTCCTCACATCTACAGGCCACTAGTACAGGGCTTGCTGTAAACACTGTACACCAAACAAAGGTTTTTAATCAAAATATTTAAAAATATCGTGCAGGCTTTAAAAATTTACAGTTGTTAAACATTGCAATCCATGGTGGAGCCCAACTCTAGCAAGAAGAATGCCAGGATATAGTGTAAGAGTGTATGTGAGAGGTTGGGCTTAGTGATAAGAGAGGGTGGACCTGCGTTTTTCTCACGCAGTATTGATGCCAGGAGTTCTGAAGCCTCCTTCGATAGTTCCAAATGACGTGCCAAATCACTCAACTCATCCTGATCAAATCCCTTATGAACAGAGTCCTCAAACTCCTCATCATTGTTGTCACCTAGATCATCACCATATTCATGTTCTTTAAGAGAGTGTAGTGTAACCCATACCGGCACTGGGATTTCATCTGAATGAGCCACACATTTTGCTTATTCACTAGATAGAGCAGTGCACAACCTCTGACCACACCGTCTTGTGTGTAAATGAATAGCCTATACAAATCCACTCCACAGTAATCGCATTAGTAGTAGAGAAAAAACCTGACGTTATTGAAAATAAGTAACTCCACTTTCAGAATCAGCATACCTATTTTAGAATAAAGAAGCTTAAAAGTTGAAGTCAACAAAAAATGTGGGACGGATGGAATGGATGGATGGAATGGATGGATAGATGGATCTGTTAGCCTCATCACATTAAATTGGTCAGGTGTCAGTGGCTCAATACATAAGAGCCAGCTGAGGCTCAGGAGCTCTCTTTATCATGTTATTGCCTGCTACTGGGTAAGAGGCTGACTGATTACAGAATCTCTCGTAACTTTAGTCAGTGGTATGGACAAGCAGAAGTTTTTGTTTATAGGAAATAGCAGAAAGTCAAAGTCCTCATTCATTAAAAGTGCAGGATAAACTAGCTTGAACTATGGTATGGTCTTGGGCATGATTTTTCCACTAAGAATATCAGTCCAGCCCCATACACACTCATGATATAAAAATGCATACACACACAAAAATATATATGGCCATCATGTTGACCCTCCGGTTTAACTGACTTGGAATAGGTAGGCCAATAAAAACTTCTAAAATTGCAGATCTGATCAATTGTTATGGATCTGTGATTTAAACCATTGAAGCCAATTTCTTTTGTTTCTGTGTAACAGCCAATCAACTATCTTTTTTGAGTTTTTATTTCAGGAATGGCAGCCCATGCATTTTTCCCAAAACAGGTGAAACATTACAGGTGCTGATAGTTCAATCTGCTTTTAGCTGTGACATAACAACACTTGATTGTTTTGGTATATGCTGGACCCTGGCATAGGGATTCCCTGCCAATTGCACTCTCAAACTGTTGGCTGCTCCTACTGAATTACAGTAATTGTTCCTTAAGCATTGCCCAGGAGGATGGTCCCTATGTAAGATACCACTTCCAAATCAAGTCATAACCTTGACATTTACCAAACAATTTTATTTGGAGCCTATACTCCTGCTGACAACATTGCTGAAATGCACCGCATTATTTTATCCTCATGTGCTGTAATGGGAGGTCGTGGTAATGAAGCAATTTATCTAATTATCAGAATACACTCTAAAGAACTGATCTGTAATCAGACTTCAGTAAATGTAGAGGATGATGAATTCCTGGGGCATTAGTAACCTGCTGATGTCATTTTGGATCCCTCATAAAACAGGTGCAATGTTTTATTTATATAGAAGTACATGCGGCTGAATTCTAACACGGTGCTCCAACATTCTGAGCGAAAGGAAATGACATTCTGCTTTGTGTTTTTCTTGGAAGAGGTAATGAAGAAAAATATATTTGTATCATTTTCCTCAGTTCAATGTGAAGGGTGATCCAGGCAAGGCTGCTGCTCAATGTTCTCTTTAAATACTGGTCTGTCAATCAAATGCCTGGCTGTCCTCTTATAGACCGGTATAGAAATGAGACATATTTGATCAGATCAGCCCAATCTTTGTACCCAGCCTAGTTTTCTGTTGCATACAATACATAATACTTAAGGATATTCAGAAAGCTATATATCATATTGCGCTTCCAGTAGATAAATCAACAGAAAGTAGTTTAACTGAAAATAAAAAGAGATATGTAGAAACATCCAATAGCAGACCTCAGGTACATTTCCATATCATCCAATCTCATACCTTGGATCATGCCAAATTTATCCAACACTTCCCTTTATAAACTGGGATACATTCATAAGGACGCCAAAAGCATTATCATGAGCAGTAAATAGGAAAATAGAAGCAATCCATAAATGTACATGTTTAAAAGAATAAAAAAAAATAGTTGAAATAATAATGGCACAGCTTATTAAGCACAGATACTCTTAGTATTTTTGATATGTTCGTAGGAATATGAATTCAGCAAATTGCTATGTTGGCAAACAGATGATTTTAATTCAGTTTTAAGGTTATTCTATTTGTAACAAAAAGAGTGGAAGAATAGTTAAATTGCACTCAGCTCATGTTCCTACTATAAAGTTGTGGCCCTTTTGAAGCATTATTGAAATCTACAGGTCTGCATATAGGATGGAGGAGAAGTATATTAATTTGGCAAAAGGTGCTATTGGAAATATAATGGTCTTCTTAGTAAATGTGCACCCAGTGTAATCAATGGACCCTTTATAAATAGCCCCCCTAGTTGACTTCAAAAACACTACAAGAAGTCTTTGACACCCCAACCCATACCACTAGGTAACACAAATACATCTAGCACTCCTTATGGGCAGATCAGCATTAACTACAGTTGGACATTCTAACTTAATAATTCCTGGTGGTGCTGCAATTTAATAGTAAAAGAGAATAAATTATTAAGTTTAATAAAATTGTGTTCATTACGGAAATAAAAAATAATGTAAATTAGTAAAAAGATTTAAATTAGATTTGTTACTGTTCCTAATGATTGAGGCATAAAAAAGTATGGACATTCTTTTGTATGATCACTAACTGAACTCCTCTACCCTGGAAGCTCACACCCTGCTTGCTGGAAATGAAGAAATGCATTCACTGGATATTACAAACACACCTTACAGTCCAAAACTGTGGATTGACTATACTGAGGACATTTTTGCAGCAAATCCTACTAGCTTTTTATGCATTAACACAACAGTTGTAGGAACAACAACTCACAGCCCAGCCCTGGCTAATTCTTGGTTTATATTTTACAACTTCTTCTGTTCTAATATTTTACTGAAAACCTTCTTATTCCATGAATCCCTTTCTGATCCTTCGTAGGACAACATTTTGGAGTATGAAGAAGTATGCAGATATTAATCTTCTGCTGGTATTCAGAATGGGTGGAAACTGCATTCCAGAAGAGGGTGTCCTGCAGGTTACATTTCCCTAGTTTCCAAAGCAAGGGGAAATATCACCACAACAGGTGATCTCAATAATAAAAATTCCCTCACCTCCGAATTGTGTGAAAGCTCTAAAAGTTTCTAGTGAGGACATGGGAATCAGGTTTTTCCTTTTAGTGATTTATTTTATAGACTAAAAGGTCATTTTACCCCAAAAAGATTTATGAAGGGGTAAACAGACTGTTAGTAGAAATTTGGCATTCTTTATATTAAAAAAATATATCCATATTTCACTTTGCTTGTTTTATTGCAGTATCAATCAGGTGAAAAGATCACCACTTTCCAACCCAATCTCTAATTGTTAAAGTTATTGCAACTAAGCATCAACTTATTTTATTTTTGCATTGATTACCAGTTTGGCTTAGGAACAGTCTGGTGATCAAAACACAAATTGCCATCATATGATATCTGATTGCCCTTTGTGAATATTACGTACAGTTGGAAAATAGATCATAATTCAGATTATCAAAAAAGGTGGATGGTACATTGAATACTTGTAGTCGATAACAAGGACTGATTTAATGGTAATATTTATTTAAAATACCTTTTTATTGACTATTGAATCACCTATAAGTAGCATTTTTCTGTACTTTCTTGAGGGTACAAGAAGCCGGCCACAAGGTGGCAATGTGCACCCACCCACACTGGCACTGGTAAAGTAACATCACAGAAAAGCAGAAGAAGAATACATGTTAGCCATGTTACTGTAATATTTGTGTTTTATATTGCACCCTGATCACAGTGTTTATGTATACACACACTCAGTATTTATAGTTCTAAAACTTGAGGTTTTGTTGTTTATTTTGTATTCCAGAAATAAGTAAAACATTCTGGAAATACAGTTACTTCACATGGTGTTAATCAGACACAATTCTAATTGTAAACAAATAGAACTGTATGTGTTTGCTTCTGGTAACCCAGCTATAGTGTGAGACAACCTAATCTTCTACAGCAGCGATGGCCAACTTACTTTATATAGGGGATCTATAGTGTAGCCCCTGACCAAACCAGCACATAATATTCAGTGAATGTAATGCTACAAAATGCTGCCAGACCTCATGTGATGGTCACTTTCTACAGGCATGCAACAGAAAATGATCACAGACTGCAAACAGGCAATTGGAATTACTGGAATCACATTACATAGGACTGCTAGAGATCAGTGCTTACAGCCTCTTTCCAAATCAATTGCCTCACATTTGATCCCTAGAACCCACTTATTAGTGATCTGTGCCGCATTTGGTATTTCTTTTAATAAGACATAATATAAGAGATCAAAGTTAAAGCAGAATTAAAGTTCCACCAGGCACGGATTTATAGCAGAAAGGGACAGGTCATGTCTCTTCTGCAATAACCATTCTTACAGGACTGATCGCTCACTTAGTTGCTGAGCACATTTGTGTAGCATAATGTTGGTTGCGGGATATTCAACAGATATCCTCCCCTGCGGTTACCAGAGATATATCATCCCAACACGGCCAACCAGGATGGCTGGAGATGGGAACAAGAAAGTGAAGAGGAAAAAGATGAAGGCAACGGGAACACATGAGTGTTAAGAGGATTTAATTCTACTTAAAAACATAAAATAAGACTGCATAAAATGTTAAATAGAATAAAACAAATAAATCAAATCATAAGCCATAGGTCAGGGTTTACAGGGCCACTAGGGTTCTAGACCCACTTTTAAATGAAACCTGTCAAGATAGAAATACAAAAGCTGCATTAGCTAGTCACTAGAAAATGATTCCAGGAATTAGATCTTTCAGTCTTAAACATCTGTCTTTTTGTTAAACCTCTTTACAATCCCAGGGATTGGCTTAAATTTTAATATAAAAAAAAACTAGAAAAAATAACCATATACCCCTTTTCCACATCAAATATTTCAATCTTGTACCCCAACAGGCCTCAGGAAGAACATTAGTTTGGCTTGGTTGACCAATAGGGCTACCCAACATAAACTAGACCAACAGGAATATGATGGAAGGCGGAACAACTTTTAACACTGCCAGTAACTGATGGTATTTGTATAAAGAATATAAATCTCCCCCCACAGACTGCTAGAGGGACTTTCTATAGAATGGAAATGACAAAATGAACACCTGGAACGGGTTTTAATGAGCAATCGACTCTAATTCTTGCTACTACAAAAACTATATATATATATATATATACATACATACACACACACACATCAATATATACACATATACACACACATACACACATACACACACAAAGTAAACACACCACTGGTGCCCATACAAAGGTTTTCCTTTCTAAAATAAAATTACCCTTCTACCATTCTTCCTTGAAATTAAGAATGACCCATGAATTTATGGGTCAGACTGTGGGTGGGTGAAGCTGCTCATACAGCTGTATACTGTAAATACTAAAATACAAATGCAAACATTTTAAAAACCGTACAAACACACAGTGCTTTCCAAAGTTCAGTCTGTGTGCCCTGAACCCCAGCCACAGGTGTTCTAAGTAAGAGTCTTGCCAATGGCTATGCAAATGAATGTAACTGCAAAGGAGCAATATGCACCTAATTTGTAAAGAGATGAATGGTTCTCTTTATTATCTAATATTGTACAAAAGTAAATGTAATTCTTGGGCAAGAAGAGGAAGCAGCAAATTACAGCATACATGGTATAGTATACAAAGTTTAAAAAGGGTGACTAATTAAATCTATCCATCCAAATTATTAGCAGCACACTGCTGTAAGTCAGATAAATGGTTGACTTGCTTAATCATAATAAATCATTAGTATATTGTTGCTTTGTCCTTGTTATTAATTAGTAACTCTAGTTATGTGTAAAATTGTATAATTGCTGACTGCCGATCAAAGTCCCTCCATTAAATCTGCCTAAAGCTTTGTTGTTGTTGTTGTTGTGGATAGCGTGTGGAAGGATTAGCCTGTTAGGTTCATACTGTTTTCACAAATTGGGACTTCTTGTGGTCACAACTGTCCCTAACTTTAGAAAGCTTTCTCCCTCTTCTTGGAAGTAAAAGAAAATTTTCCCAATAGAATACACAACTATTACAGGGGGATTAACCCATTCTTACCTGCCTAGTCGGAGAAGATTTGAATGTACATGCAATTCATATTTCATCTGATATATGGTTACCATTTTAAAACATTAACCAATAGAGCAACAAAAACCATATTAACAAGTGATGTATATGTTATCATTAGCAAAGGGTAAAAAGCTTAAAGTTACAATGCATACTAATAGTTTTGCATATTCTGAACAAGCACTTCTAAACAAGCCCTCATTCACCTCTGCATCTACAAGCTTTGAAAAATTAGTGTTTATAGTTTACTGCCTTCTAATGTTAGCAACTAGGAAATATTTCTGTGCTGTTAGAAAATGTAATTTGCTAGGGTAAAAAAGGGGCGTATGGACAGACTGGTGTTGATCTGATCATATTCGCATCTCATTAGTAAAGTCTATCCATTGCTTTTAATATGCATGTCATTGGAAACTGCTTGTCATTGGTAATGTCTGCATGTAAAAAAATGTGCATATTATTGTGGATAACTTTGGCACACAATTATCACATGCAACCATGCCCACTTTTAATTACACCAACAGTTTCCTATATCCAGCAAGGGCCTGTTATTTTCTCCCAAGCCAGATTGGACCAATTTGTCCCCTTATGGTGCCTTTGGCTATAGGTAGCATATTTGGCACCTTCTATGCCTTTTATTACCTTTTTATAATAAAGAATTGTGCAAGTTGTCCCCCAGGATAACCACTAGGCCTCAGGATACAGCCCAGCTTGCCTTGTGGAGGATCCAGCTCTGGTTAGGAACTGATATGACTGGACCTTGACTTTACAATCTTTATTATGATCTTTGAGAGTGAAAAGTTTTACTAAAGGAAGCTGGAGGTGTGGAAATTGCTTCTTAATGCTGTTTTAGAATATAGAGTATATACCGTATTTTTCGGCGTATTAGACGCACTTTTTCTTCCCCAAAACTGGGGGGGAAAGTGGGTGTGTCTTATACGGCGAATACAGTTTTAAAAAATAATTAAAAGAACCGGTACTCACCCGATACCGCGATATGGCGCGCTTCTCCTCTTCTCCTCCTGGCTGCAGCGCGTGTCTCCTCCTTCCTTCAGAGCCTTGGCACATGAGTGATCAGAAGGGGAATAATCTTTCAGAATCTTTTTTTTCTAGATTTTCCTCCTTTAAAATTGGGTGCGTCTTATACGCCAAAAAATACGGTGCTGTTTAAAGTCCATGAGAACAGGCACAATATTATAAAAAAAATACAGTATAAAAATTTCTATATTACTTATGGAGACTATGGTCAAAAACCTTCAAACATTGCCCTTTCTGTAAGTCTACTGCAGCTTCACCCGTACACAGGTGTTCTATGTTGCAGAGAAGAGTGAAGAGGTCGCCGAATGGCTCAGATGCAATGTACATATCTTGAAGAACAGGCAATGAAATACATAAAATCAACAAGAAGACTGAACTGTGTTGACCACCTCTCAATTTATCATACCGGTAGTTGTATACGTTTTCCTTTATATTACTAGTAGTTCAGTCAATGACTTTACAAGTTGCATTTATTATTCATGTATCCTAAAGAGCCTAATATATTACACACAAGTATTTTTTGATGATAGGAGAAATAGATGGAGATATAGAAATATACAGAACACACACACTGGTTAGTATATAAAGATGAAACATGATTATGCATTTCTCAGGAAATATTATACTATAATATACTGAATAATAAACCTGTCTAGAGGAATAGTTACCTAATATGTTATATTGTATCAAACCTTACACATGTTAGCTGTGTATATTCCCAGGGTAAAAATAGGTTGCAAAATGGCACACAGATTGTGCAGTGAAGAAACAGCAGCAAATGAATGAGATACTCTTTCTAACAATTCTGCTCTGGCCTCTCCTGCAGGAAACCTGATTGGTTCTCAGTGCTGCTTTTTAGTGTCCATTACCAAATTCTAGAAGGAAACCTCTACAAGAGGTGCCAATAATCATACCAGAAAAACAGAATTGTATGAAAGTGTGCCTAAGTGGGAATGTTTGTTATATCATAATAAAAATAAAGACCGGGTTTAGGACAAAAAAAAATACATTTGCAGTATTACCCTACTCAGCAAAGCTTTAATGCACATTTTCTATCTAGGGTCACGTAAACAGTGTTTTTACTTATTTCTTATTTACGTTTTTACTTACCTTATTTCTTTGTTCCTTCACTTCTAGGTGACTGAAGCCTCATCCATAGGTTACTACATGCGGTGGTCACAGGCATGGGATATCATCTTTCCCAATTCAAGACCAATACCCTGGCATTAAAAGAGGGGAACAAAATTCCCCATTGCAGTCAGATTAAAAAAAGAATGTTGGGCCACTAAAGAAGTGAGGGGTGTATGTAGGAGAAGTCCTGCTGCAAGGGTATTTTCTTTTTATTTCCTTTCCATTTTTAAAAGTGGTGATCTAAAAAAAAAAACAGACCCCCCCCCAATCATCTCCATTCAAAAGTTTCCATGTTTGCTTATGAGAAGCAATCTATCTATAGGTGAAAAATCACTATTGGATTTCCATCTAAAGGTAACCTGTCCTTTGCATATGCAGGGGATCTTTATAAAGGCTGACAGGTTCACTTGAAGAAGGTAGATATTGACTTTTTTTAAGTCATAATGAGGAAAGGAAATGGACAAGCTCTACCCAGCTTGAAGATTGAGATGGGGCCAAAAAAACACTCTGAGATAATGTATTGGAATTGTAAGATATTGGCTGCTTAGCACAGTTGAAGTTGCATATATTTTTATGCCAAACCTGTGCACCTTAAATGTGTGTCTGGAAGTTCAGGAACTCAAGCTCAAGCATTGGAACCACTGGAAAGGGATTTTTAAAGAACTGTGAAAGCCACTTGGATTAGTATGGTGTCACTGTTGTCGTTGCACCATGCATTTGTTTATTCAGTGAGGAGTCTGTGCAGGATAGTATAAGGGTGATTTAGAAGCTAAAGTATACAGCTAGAAGCTGTGTTGTATCTCTGGCACCCGAAGACTTACATACTCCATGCATCCTCTACTTGTTTGTAATGCATGTGCATTTCTATGTACATGTTTGTAAGTCACATTAGAACAGCTTTCCTCAAAATTTGTTTTTTTAAATGTGCAAAGTCTGTGACCTGCACATTAATAGCAGCTGGAGGGTAACAAGTGTCACGGCATGCAGAGTTATGGCAGTTTTTAGGTACAGTCTGAAGAAATGCCATTCTACATGCTAAAAGTAATCTGAACACATTAAAATAGGGCTACGCCCTAAAAATGAATACTTGTAAACGGGAAGATTGTTTACTGCAAAAAGTACAAATAATGCATGTCTACAATGCCGATTCACACTTTTTTTGTATAATGTACACAATGAATTTCTCAGTATACAATCCCAATATACCCAGGATGCCAGGCTGCCAACTTATTACCAGGAAATCATTCCAGACTGGCCAATCCCAGAAGAAGACTAGATGAAGATGGCGCACAGGCAGGTCCTTCACCTGGTTCTCTTCCAGGTTGTAATCCTTGGCCATCTTGATTGGCCAGTTGCAACTTCCATGTATGTCCCAGGATTGTACATGGAGTTGCAAATGATACAGAGAAGACCCCAAAAAACAGGTAAATATGTTTTATTGTAGAAGGAACGTCTTTTCTGCAATAAACAAGCGTTTATTATAAATCTGGTTTAGAATAGTGTGCCAATCATTCTGCATATGACAAGGTTTCGTAAATTAAAAACCACGAGCCGAAACGATCAAAAGATTTAAATACAAAGACAACTGAAATGATCGAATTTTTCTTCAAAAGCCAAGTTTTTCCCCTCTCCTACCTCCTCAACCTGTCCTATTGGTCCCTTAATGTGATGAGTTCCCAGCAATATGGAGGCTCAGGAGATGGAGGGGCTAGGTGTGGAATAAGAAGGCATAGTCCGTATTTAAATGGAACTTTAGCTGCTGAACATGCAGTATAATCTCTGTTTATTTATTATTTCTATCATATTTTCAGGTTTGTGTTTACACATCTTCCTTCACATATTCCCACTGACAAATATTTTGTTCACACACCATACTGTATGCGTATTTGTTTGTCAATATTTATCCAGCACCCAGGTATTTTTACATATCTACTGAAAACATGAAAATCTCTACATTTCAGCATACAAATATTCATCCGCTGTGCAGATTATAAAACGCATTATTTTTTTGTCACCGTCCCTTCTATTAAATTGTCCGTGGGTTGTGTTTTTTTTTTTCTGTGGATTACTAAATGAAAAGATTACACATTTTCTGTACGTCTAGGGCGGCTGTCACTGTACGCATCCAAAGATAAAATCAGGATTCTATCCAAAAGAATGACCTCACTTTCTGTGCAGCCGGCCAGAATAAATTCATCTTAAAATGAGACGCTTCTGTAAAGTGGACCAAAAAAAAAAAAATAGTGGATTTCTATTTTTATTTCCGACTACACAGTAGGACAGCTGAATAACACTTTCCATAAGGAAAATACAGCTATGCTAATTCCAATTCATGCATGCGTTGTGCGTGGACATGAAATACAGTTTCCACTTGTGGTAATGAATCTTTCCAAACACTACAACTACTGGAATACCTGCTCTGAGCGCCAAGTGCCAGGATAAATATTACTTGGCTGGGAGATTCTGCAGAAAAACACTTTTTAAAGGATGTGTTTACAACTTATATAGTACTCCTCGCAGCATCATCTTGGTGTATGGTGTATAGGTTGGACTATAAATGAATCAAGAAATACCACTGAACCCGCAGAGTATAAAATACCATACCTCCCCTGAGAAAAGGAGACGCGAGTATTTGGGTGTTCCCATCACGTGCCCATTACGCTGCTCATGAAGAATTTCTATGCAAAACATGATTGGTGGTTTTGACTGAGATTTAATGGCATTGGGCCCGACTGGAGAAGGTAGACTATCATAGGAGAACATAGGTGATCCAGGAAACCTGCATGGGATTTCTTAAATATAATTTGCTATTGGTTGGCAAATATTTTCCATCTTGGACCACATCCATTCTAGCTACAAATGGCAGCTTCTTCTCACCTCGTCCCAGATAATGGGCTCATAATATGGGAAAAACATGAAAGTATAAGCATGGGTATATTGTCAGCCCTTAGGTTAGGGGTAATATGTTAGTTTGATAGTAAATGTTTTTTTGTAAGAGAGGTGTGTACATCAGCCCAAGGAAAGATGGTTCCACATGGGACTACATAAACACTATTCCCACCACACTGTTGTCTACTTCTTTCTCATTATCATCTTTCATATGCACACAAATATATCCAGTAGTGGACACAGAGAAAAGCAGGACCCTGTGCAAAACTGACCATTGCCCCTCCACCCCATCTTTATCTCTTCCTCCCTCTTCCTAACCATTCTGCTCTCCACCTCTCCTTTTTTTCTCTTTTCAGCCCCCAACAAACATCCCCCACCCCAATATCTATCTTTAATTCTGAGTTGTTCTCTTTTGTGACCATTCTTTTTGACCATTTTTTTCTCTTACTACTTTTCCTTGCTTCTTGCCTGAAGCCAATAGTGTGCAGGTCTGCATGTGTAGAGCCCCTGGGGCGTGCAGAGGCCCCTAAAGTGTCTGGCATGGTCCTGGCCTGCTATGCGTCACCTGAGCTTGCAGCTAAGGACTGTACCAGGCACTCCAAAGGTCCCAGGACTGTCCGGGGGGCCCTCATCCACCTGCACCCCAATCTCTCCGCCCCTGAATATATCCCATTCACTAAAAGCTGCATTCTGGCACAGCAATGACAACATGGCATGAGAAGATATGGGCACACACACAATGAAGTGTCAGCTCCTCTTCCTTTCTTTAAACCTTTTCAGCATTTTGTGCTCCCCAAATAAAGTTTTCAGCCTCCCATGTGTGTAAGATGAAGGCTTTGCATTGCCTTTGGCTGATCAGGATATGAGCACAGGCTGAAACTATGTCATCCCTCTGTCTGTGCCAATCTACAGCCCCCATCCTGAGGAGGAGGAAGAAGCTGCTGGTAATTAAACACATCCAGCCAGTTATTGCCCTGAGAGGGGAGCAGGAGGGTGGAAGGAGAAGAGTTGGCACTGACCCAGGATGAGCCGGGTGTGCTGTCCCCGGCTGCTGGGAGGGATTTTCTTCATTGCTTCGTGTTACGCATTCCCCGCCATTCACTAACCGCGTCTACGCCAGCGCGGCTGCGGCAAAGTACAACTGTGTGCGCAAAAGGCGTATCTCGGCCCCCGAAAAATAAGACCCCCCCTTTTGTCTCCAAGCCGGTCTCCAGGAACATCTTATAAACAACATGGCGGCGGGCAGGGTCCATGCCAGAGGGCGCTGAGACCGAATGGGGCGGCTGCTGTTCACCTGCTAAGCCCCGATGACTCTCCGAGCCCAGGACTGGTCAGCGGGGGCATCTGCAGGCTGCGAGCTCCGGGCCCCTCCCGGGAAGTGATCGGGAATATACCGACATGGAAGAGGAGCAACACCGAGACAAACTGCCCCCCATCCTGTGTGCAGCCAGCGCATCCTCCGGGGTAATTATCAGCCTGGGCACTGCCCATCATTACTGCCATCTCATGCAACATTTCCATGCTAAAGTATTTTATTATTTCAGCAAACTATACCCCTTCTACTGGTGGGCAGAATGCCAGATTTGATTGGCCAGGATTTACCCTTAGTGGTGGGCAGAGTGGTCCCCTTATAGAAGACTTTATAACATGGGGGAACCATTGAAATCATTTCTATATTTCCTATATCCACAGCTCATAAAACAGTGGGAAGAATGTCACCCAAAAACATCATCACTGACCTGAGGGGCACAAATTACTCAAGGAACCCCTAGAACCCCTGGAGGAACCTTGATTGGGAATCCCTTGTTAGGTGGTTAGTGCGCCCCCCATAGAGTGGTGGTCAGAAAGTTCCTCTTAGCCATACTAGAAAGTCATTGGTGTCACTGCTGGAACCATTGATGGACCATCGCAGCTCAATTAGCAACCTCCAGAGGAACCCAATGGTACCACAGACCCCTGGTTGACAATGTCTGGTGTATGGTTTCCCCAATGTTTGGGGATATCCATTCATAGGATATCCATCTTTTAGTCTGTACCCCTACCCATCTTCTCACCCTGATTCTCAGCATTTCCTTTCTGTCTATTAAATTCTATCCATCTCTTTCTACTAGAAAAACTTTCTGCACATAGCATTCCTCTCTACTTGGCATTGCTGTATATTGGAGATGTTATAATGCTGGCTGTATGTTATAGAAGTGTAACAATTCAGTGATTTCTTTTCTCTTTAGAGTTGTTGTTGATGTTTATGATTTTGTTTTTTTACATATAAACATATACTGGGTGAATCCTCTGGGTTGTGTCATTTTCAGTGTTATTGTGACTTGTTTCATTGGTGCACATCTCACTTTATATACGCAGCACCAATACACAAGTTTCTGTGCAGGCTGCACAGAAAAATAAAAGTAAAATAGAAATGTTTCAATTATCATGAATACTTTGAAATCCCAGATGTTACAGTGCTTGTATATGGTAGGTGGCATTGACGAAGCTGGGGTTTCACCATAAATCTAACAGTTGGGTTGTTTATTTAAATTATCTGTTACCTGTCGGGTTCATGTGCTTTTTTTTTTTAAAAGTAAAGCTATACTAAGAGTTGTGGTTGCAGATTTGATTGGCCACTTATACAGGACAAGCATGCTGCTAGTGAAGGAAAGTCTTATCCTTCAATATTAACTTTATTTTGAATAAAAAAGCTTTTGTATTTCTCATTATTTGTTATTATTTGCATTTTTTGAGTACAGGCATTCTTTAAGTGTCACATACTGAATTGATTTTGATTAATACTATAGAATATAAGTAAAAAATAATACGCTTTGTATAGTAAATTGCTATAATATTTAGATATGGTGTGAAATATACTAATATAATATATTATTCATAATAAGTGCATCATAGGTCTATTTTGTAATTATTGGCATTGCTTTTCAAGTCATTGCAAGGAGCAATAGAGAGATACAAACTGCAGAAACCAAAGTGCAATGAAATGTGATTGGTGGATTTCTGCACATCAGATAACTTTATTGCCATTTGCTTTATAATAATAAATACGCTTGTTTTTTGTGATTCAGTTATTAATTGTTTTTCCAAACCCCCTCAACCTGTGAGCAACATGGCGGCTGTACATTTACCATGGCATGATTGAATCACTTCTCCAGAAATGTTCCTGTATTTCCAGCCAGATAAGTCATTCTGTACTGACAAACCTTCATTAGATTTATCATTTTATTAGAGTTTTTTAAACACGGTATTATAAATCTACAGGAAGTACAACCTGGAATATAAATCCAGACTACCGAGCATAAAATCCATAACACCAGCAGACTGAGTGAATGTAATCTTTATAGCCGTTGTGTGCTATTTATAGGTCACCTATTGTGCGTCCATCCATTCTATCATTGCCATGAGCTGTAGATTAGATGTTCCCCCAGCATCAGTGGGCAGTGATATGGGATTTTGTAGTAACCAGATAAATAGGTTAATCAAGGACGTGTGCTAAAAATGTCTGGAGGATTAAAGACGCCTAAATCCCTTATACTTTTTGATAGTTGCCAAAGAACATCTTTTAAAGCTGAATGATAGTGGTACCCACCGAAAAGATTCTAGTAATAAAAAATGTCATGACAATAGACAAAGTATTATTCTAGAACAGTCAGCAAGCATTTTCTGTGATCTGCCAGGGTCTCTCTCATTGTACTTTTTTTGTACTCTCTCATTGTATGTTTTTCTGTATGTAGCTGCATCTTTGCACATGTTTCTCTGTACCCAATAAAAAAGAAAGCACTAAAAATGTAAAATGCATGCAAAGACATAATAAAATTTTACTTTAAACTGCATACTAAAACACAGTAAAATGGGCTGTGTAGAAAAAAAAAACCTGCTCATTTATCTAGGCCGTACAGGATATTTTTGCCCCTGGGGAAGGTTTTTAAGAGGCGCACGATATATAGGCTTAGAGGAGGGGCAGTGACCTCATAGAGGATTAATGGCAAGGAGTCTGAAAACTTTCTGATCTGGCAAAAATACACATACAGAGATCCTATAATCTTTCAGAATATACAGAACTTGCAGGGATAAAATACTGGAAGCATTTTTTAATTATTAACTGGATGACTTTATAAAGTGCCCCTACCCATACAGGGCAAAGTAATAGGGTCGGTATTTTTGTTTTTATGCATAGCATATTTTCTAACCTTCCACTTCTCAATTCTGTCCTGGACAAGAAGGACATACCCCTTGCCGGCCATAGCCTCCTGTGACATCCATATAACACCCCCCCAGAGCCCTCAGGTTAGATTGGTGTAGAAGTATCACAATAGGCTTGGCAATATCCTAATGTCTGCCACTTCCAGGTACGGGTAAGCATGTAACCTATCCCCACAACCTTAATGTGGCAGTGCTATGACAAGGGATGGGAAAGGAATCCATAGCCCATTGATCTACATCCATAATGTGTGCAATAGCAAGTCAACTTAAAACCTTTATAGGGCTTCCTTTCCCAGTCCTGCAGGCTGAACAGAGAGACAAGGGAACAAGGGAAGAGAAGTATGTTCTGCTGTAAAGTGGGGATTTGAATGAATCTCCGACATTGGAACACAGCCCTAAAGGAAAAGTCAGCGTTTATCAGCAACACCTGTGTTCCAGAGCTCATATGGCCTGGATGAGAAAAGCTTGTCTGACGTTTTAACAATACTTCAGGTTTGAAAGTATGTGCCAATGAATGACATATATATATATATATATATATATATACAGGCTTTTTTTATGTAGGCCTGTCATGTGTAGTAGGAAAGTTACAACACGTTGCTATAGGGAGCAGTGATGGAATGTTGCAGCAGTCACAGCTTGATTAATGGTCTTAGCTCATCACACGAGCATGAAATGTACAACTGTAAGGATGGAAAAACAAACTATTCAATGTAGAAGTTATTCGCTAGCATACATATAAAAATTGTTACCAACTTCTCTCATTTCTCTAACAACATATCTGGATAAGTACAGGATATTTATAGCTTTTAACTTACATATGGTTTCTTTAATTTGTACTGAAAGGGCATTAAACGAAAGAATGTTGTTAAACTGCACACTATATAGCCCCTATAAACGGAATAATTTGCTTTTTTATAGGACTAATTATTAGTTTTGAAATAAAATCTAGCACTTTAGTTTATGTTAGGTTTTTATTTGGCTGATGTGCACTTTCATGAGTCTCTCTATACATCTTGCTGCAAATATAATATACGTATATCAATAAATTCATTTCACAAAACAATTTGAGGGATCATGTAAAAAGAAAAGCTATGAATTGTAGACTGGGCCCTACATTTTAGTGCTACATAATGTACAAAATTCATGCAATTTGCTGGTTCAAGATACATTTTAGGAAGCATAAAGAAAAATGTTAAAGGCTTTGTGTCTTCTTCTTTGCGTCTGCAAAATGCTCTAAAGAACTAGTACCCGTCATTAGGATGCAGAGCCGTTGTAAGGAATGGAGGTTTGATATACAACAGTATAGAAAAACAGTGTTTCAGTTTTGTGATTTTTTGCTGAAGAAACCATAAGAAGCACAACTATAAAACTTAGACCATAACTATCAGCTTGGAAGGTTACAGCCAGCAGGGAATGAAGTTGTGCAATACATCATGAGTAAAATAAGCCAGGAAATTGAAGGTTACTACACAGGTACACGGAATTACATAATTGTGTCATTTCTAGACCAACATCCTAGTCCTAGATGTACATTCGGGATGCCAGGTTGAACAAACGTGCAAAGCCTTTTGGGAAGGATGATAAAGATAGGTAACACATACATAGAAGCGTTAAATAACTTTTTAAATTGCATGCACCTAACATTAAAATGTATCTTTAAAATTAGATGTTACCTTTCCTCACTTTGGACTAGTCACAACAATAAAACATTACTGTGATTGCTCCCATTAGCTGGGCATAACATCTGTGTTTTTTATATACAAGGTTTATGTAGTCATTTGTGGGGTGTGGTTGTAAGAAACAAAGTAAACACTGCTGTGCTTCCTACAAAATTTTGTATGGGTGGGACTATACTTTAAGATCATCCGTTTAGTCCCTAAAAAATAATGAAAAAATAAAAAGACACAATTAAAGAAATTTTTTCTGGCGATACTTACTGGAGTCTCGTAAATCTTTATCTTTTTTAGAGGTTTGGCGTTTCTTCTCATGAACTTGCTTGTAGCTTGTGTGGACTTCATTCCTCGAGTTATATACTCGTCGAGAAATATCATAAGATATTCAAGCAAATATAGCTTTCTCTATGAATACAGTCATAGTATAAGTCAAAGAATAAGCATAATCACCCAGGGACAGGATAACTAGGTCAAAAAAAGGGGGGTGGGGGGGAGAAAAACCCTATGCAGCCACCACATATATGGACTGGTTATTTACAACATAATACATTGTTGTGTTTGGGTTTAGATACACAAAACCCTAAAATTTACAGTTTAACACAGAACACTTGCTCAGAGATTCATGGCCCATTTGCACATTGCATTGCTTTAATGCACAATAAAATTAGTGATGTGTGTTAGTGGACAGGATAGTTATAATTGGGCGCTCAATTCTTCATGTAGTTGAGTGTACCAGTTCCACCAGCATTTTTCTTCTGGTTATCTAGGAATCATGTATTTTAATGCATAGGAGGTATCCCCAAACACACCCACTATAGGGTCTATGCGGTTTCTTATGGTGTTAGGGTTCTTACACCTGATTGATACCTTTTTTCAGGGTTTAAATCAGATTAGCAATTGTCATATAGCACACAGAAAGATAGGAAAAGCTCCATAGCTCAGGATCCAGGTAACACCCACCACAGCATATGTTCTGCTACATTCTGCTGCAGTGAATTATATAGAACACAGAAAGTTTGTTCAGTTCTTCTAATATACATTTAGTACAGCTGATTTGTTTGCTGAATTGCATTAAAAGTTTTACTTGTTGCTTTCACTTGTCTGTGGACCTTTACTTATCCTAAATTTCATAAATCAGCCCCACGGATGCAGTAGTTTATAAGGGAAATAATTATTTATATGTAAACTGCCAGCAGACATCAGTTTATCTATTATTTTGAACTTATGATAAAGCCAGTGTTATGCTGTTTCTGCTATTACATGCTCTTGTCTTCTAGTTTGTTCATCCTTTTTGTTACTCTCAGTGAGCTTGATCACCCTGCAGGCAGTTCAACAAGCAATAAGTGTTTCAAGAATAAATAGCAAGATAAAAAAAGATAAAAAAAACTAGCATAACATTCGTGCTTGGTGATTGTGAAGTTAGGACGTGTAGAAAGCAGCCATCTTGACAAAAAATTGATTTCACCCAATAGGTATCAGAGCCTAATGAGACTTGCGCTTTTTTTCTGCCTCTTGTTGAATAGCAGCGGCTTTCAGCAATCTGTTCATATTTCTAAAAAAAGGGTCAGTGTAAGCATGTACCAGAGTATTTTTGGTCTTACTGTTTTCTAGAAGGGATAATGGTCTACCCCACGGCATTACATACTCAAGAAAAATGTCAATTTTCCCAAAAAAATAGTGCTGATGCCTGGCATTTGTGATCTTTTTAGGACCTTGCTTATGAAAGCAGATAACCTTCTGCCCCATTCATTGAATTGATGGCTATTTTGCTCAACTGACTCATGAACTGTACTTTAATTCACCTAGGATTTATTGATAGGAGGTGATCAGACCTGGGTTTTAGGGGAGCATGCCCCTAAGGCTGATACCCTTCCTTTCCTTTTACTATTTTGCATGTCAGTGAACTCAAACAAATATGAGCATGTGAGGTGACCCAGCATTTCACTGGTTGCATGCTTGTTGCAGGTGATAAAACACCATGATGTATTAACTGAAAAATAGGAATGACAGTTCTGGAGTTGGGGTCTTAAAATTAAACAGCAATAGCAGTTCCCATTTGTTCCTGAAAAGTATCTTTTACAGTGCAAAACTATAAGGCTATTACCTAACAACCAAAAATAAGAAAGAGACTTTATAGTCTAAATTAACTGAAATAAAGTCACAAAAACAAAAGATAGAGTTCAGGACTTTTCAGGCAGGTATAATTAATTACAATCCTTATTAAAACCAAAAACATTACAAAGTTTAAAATCGATAAAAACAGAAAAATTGTTTTAATTCGACATGTTTCACAGATGGTATTTGCTTCCTCAGGAACTTCAATTGAGACTTTATATCAAACAGACATCCAACTATATGCAGGCAGCTTCCTCTAGAAATTTATGGGATTGGTAACAAATATAGAAGAGTAGTAGAAGTAAACACACATAGCACTCCACAGCCTCAAAAAGCATCTTTAGACCAATTCACACAGTTACCAAATTGTATCCAAGGTTAATCTCCTCCAAGATTTATACATGATATACAGTTTCCAAAAATGCCTCTTTATCGCTTATTATCAGGATGTATCTAGCATATGGGTCCTTTCCTGCTACCCCTTGTATCTTCCAGCCATAAGGCAAAATGTGTCAGAGATAGAGACAACATTCTCCTTACTGATTTTGTCTACTATTATGCTTGATACTTTTGTATTGATTTCTCACTTGTTTTTCGTCACTTATTACTGCTTGAGTTGAGTCACGTAAATACGGTACAACCGCGTTGTACTAATGTGGTCTTTATACTGTAAATATAGGTAATCTATGCCTAAAAGCCTCTTTTCTCATCATTTCACTGTTTAATTACATAAGGCTTGGCAACATATATTAAACAGGAGAGTTTTTGGTGCTCTATTATTATTATGCTTCTAAAATTTAGTTTTCATAGGCAGTCTGGTGGCTGCCACTACAATTCTTGCTCAAGCTAAACAAGTACTGGTGTGATTTGGGTGGACATTTGTAAACCACGCCATGTTTATTTGCCATGACCAGCAGTAGGTGATGCACTGGTTGCAGTGCCCACTGTTACCTCTGGGTGGGAGGGGGTAATCACACCAATCTTGACTGTATGCCAAACGGATGATTACTGTATTATAATGTACCTGTTCAAAGGCATTTTGTACACTCGTTTAAGAGATCAAGTAGTCATGAATAACTAAAAGCGAATGTGCAGTCAGTGCTAACCAAGCAGTAATCTATTATGAAATACAGTTCCAGCTATATATTTTTTATTGTTTGGTATAGAGCTGGGAAGGATTAAATCCCTAGTGTGTCCATATTTGTCAGGACCCAAGAGTTTCTTCAACCTTGGCACAAACCTTGACATAAACACCTATTTTCAGTAGCATAAGGAAAGTTTATAATTTTCTAAAACTTTAGTTCCATTGACAATTGCTCCCCATCTTTGTGTCATTTTGTCATCTTCTTACCACCCAATATTGTCTGCTGTAAAATGTAAAACGCTGCCTCTTTAAGAAACAGTAACGCAAGAGACTGAGCCACATGGAACTGCCTGGTCCTGCCCCAGGTCTGAAAACAGCCCTTGCATACACAATTGATTTTACTATTGGCAACCACAACAACCCTTTAGCCTGGTTGATTACAGAAATGTAAAGCTTTACTCATGGGGATCTTGGCTAAAAAAAAAAAAAAAGATTTGGGGTGCATTGAAAAATGATAATTGTGTCTGAGCAGTACACTGAAAAATTTACCTGTCTGGCATGCAAGTGTGCCTAGGCATTCCTGTACCTCCAACCTCATAGCTGCATGTATGTGTGAGATCTAAGGCACTGCTGTCCCAGTATATCACAATATCACATATAAACATTAAACTGTGCCGACATTTTAAATTTTCAGATGCTTTTTTAGAGTGGAAATAAAAATGAATTTTATTTGAGACTTTACACACACAAAAAAAACACACTAAGATACAATCTGGCCAGACAAATGCTGCCTGCTGCAGTAAGCTTATTTAGATGAGGTTATTTCCCATGGTCTGACTTTCTTTGTTTTGGAATCCATTGATCTCACAATATAAAAACTGTTTGATGTTGTTCTTCTTTTATCCTTCACTCATTGCTAACAACATATGTTCATTAGGATTCTGTGCTTTTTTCAGAAATATTTTTGGTTATTCCTAATATGAGATTTAAGATTACAAAATGATATTTCAGATTTGTAATATTAAACTAGACCTAAACTAAAAAAATGTTATCAGTATGCAGAGCTCCTCCTGCAAGGTCTCTTTTGTCAATTAAAAGAAATCACAGATTCTTAGAGGTGTATGTATCTTGTAGTATAAATCCCGGCTCTTTATACGGCACCACTGGACCTGGAAGTCCACTGTGGTGTCAGCAGCAAAGATGGAGGAGGTGATAGGGTCCTGGACTTGTCATCACTGCAGGGCACCTGCACAGGTAAGTCTCTGTAATAATGGGCAGGTATTCTATGCATACTTGCTGAATATGGCAACTTTGTAACAAGTATTCAGATTAGAAGTTTGACTTTACTCCTGATTTCCTCATCTGCATGCTTGTCTCAGGTTGGTGTTACAAAAATATAGAAGGCAGAAAGGCAGCATATTTCTTTCAGGTTCAATAAGTTGTGTTACTACACATTCCTGCATCACATGCCAATGGAGCAGCTCAATGTTTGTTGGGGTGCCATCCATTGTGAGCTACACCTAGCACCCTGTATGGTAGAATGCATTGCAAAGCACATTGCAACACAACGCACGCCATGTGCTGCTCTGCTGAAAAAAAAAGGTTCATGCTTTTGGATCTGCCATGGTGCATTGGCAGCCCGTTCATAATGAATATGCTATGTTAATCCAATGTACGTAATGCCTCTGTAAAGTTAATCTAAGTGTAGGAGCAGCTCCAATCTTACCCAGATATTAAACCAATCATAACCATTTGTTACAATTTTACTCACATAAAGGTGCGTACACACTTCCAATTTTTATCGTTCAAAACGAACGAACGACGAACGATCGATTGGGCAAAAATCGTTCGTAAAAAAAGTAACCAACGACGCCGACGAACGAGGAAAGTCGTTGGAAACGAACGACCGGACCGGCGGATCGGATTGGACGACGATCGTTGAACATCGTTCGCGTGTACGATCGTTCGTTGATCGTCCATGGTCTGAGCATGCGTAATGAACGAACGTTCGTTCACTTTCCTGTCGTGCACATAGTTCCTCTATCGCTCAAACGATCGTATCTATTGTGTGTACAATATCTACGAACGATCGTGTCGTTATCTCTATGTGCAGGATCGGTGCTATACGATCGTTCCTCGTTCGTTTTCCAACGATAATAATTGGAAGTGTGTACGTAGCTTAAGTTCACTAATGTAAATTATAATACAGTAAAGACATGAGCCTGGAATTAAATGCACAATAGGTGATAAGACCTCAGAGAAGGTAAATGATACTGTAGATCCAAAAACAAAATGTATTATATATTGCAGCTTGNCAGATGTGGTAGCTGCATTTGTTATTTTCAGCAAGTACAGGGAATACCTTTTGATTTTGCGCTTGCCACTTTCTGTAAGGAGAGATTAAAAGAAACAATATTGCCTTTCTTCTTTAAATAATTTCCCTGCCTGAATTAATGGAGTCATGGTTGTAGTCCATCCTGGGGAGCTCCTTCCAGTGGGAGTGGAAGTGCCAGCAAAGCCACCCAGGGAGAGGAAGTCTGTTATTCATATGATTACCAGGTGAACATAAAAAATAAAGTGCGAAAAACTAACCACCTAAAAAAAAAAGTGGGATGATTAATTACATTTAACTTTTGTGACTAGAAATCTTTAAGAGTATTGCCATTAGGGGAGTGCATTCGTGTGAACTGGGATTTGTTTATGTTGCACTGAAAAAAAGACACCTTAGCGCTTGTAGTTTAAATGAAAAGCTTAGAGGTCGAGGCCAAAAGCAGTAGCATCAGTAAGTTATTACAGTTAGTCCCCGGATTACATACCAGATAGTGACTGGGTTTGTTCTTAAGTTGAACAGTTGCAGTCGGAAGAGGTACATTATTTTAATAAAAACAATTGGGAGTGTTGTTTGTCTCAATATATTATTAGGCAGCATGGTGTTTGTTACTGTATGAAATCCTCAATGAGTTAATTACAAAAAAAAAAAAAAACCTTTATGAAGCTTAGACATTTATTAACTTCAGGAGCAAGCTGTGCTTTCATATGAAAAAATAAACAACTGTAGAGTTTGTCTTGGTCATTAAGTTACAAGATGCTTCAGATTAGCTCTTAGATCACCCACAACCTCAGTTGAGTTTAGCAAAATATTTCTTCTGCAAGTCATGCACCGCCCCCCCTCCTATCAAGCCTCCTGCACATACCAGCGAGCAGGGAAGCCCCGTTCGTATCTAAAAGTCGTCTGTATGTCGGATGTACTTTACTCAGGGACTACCTGTAGAACCAATTTTTTCAGTTTGACAATGGGGTCTGAACTAGGGGGCAACATAGGTGCTTAATGCTGATTTTCTACTGCAACATTTATTAACACTTTCATGGTATTTCAGTACATTATGCTGGAGGACCTAAAAAGACTTACTATTTTGATTACAAAGTAAAACAGGTCCATCTGTCTTTACTAAAAATGCATATCCCAAAAATATGTAATTGCAGGGAAACTATAAGTAAAATCTCTTTTTACTTTTTAGGTTTGCTTAAAGCTGAAATATATTTTTTTTTTTCACCACATCAAAAGGTAATAGCTGGTTTTGTCTAGATGACATTGCTTTAGGGGAAAAACTTATTGGTGGCGAGTGCAAAACCAACACATTTGTGGATCAATATAAAATAAGCAAGGCAATGCCCATAAATATAGAGTAGCCGCATTCCAGGGGCCCTAAGTTTGCACTAAGCAAGGGAAAATGCCTTACTGATACTAAATAATTTCATGCACATGTACATACAATAAATACACAGACAACACCTTGACTTGTTTTGCAAGGCTAGGTACTTATTCATAAGCTTTGAGTGTAATAATCATCACATGCCTAAAGATTAATCATTGGCTGATTTGAAATGCATCAGTGCTCTCCGTGTACCTGATGCAATTGTGACTTCATCTGATGTAAAACTTCGATTTTTAAAATTGCACCTTTTTTTTTTCTAATGCCTGGACAAGGGGTTTCTGAAAGGGTAACGGCATGTGAATGTATTCTGTGCCATTTGCAGAAGCACGATCATCATTGTCTAAGGACTGACTGCTTGTTGAGGGACTATAAAGCACTCCTTTTGAAGTCCATATTTAACATAGTGGAAGTGAATATTTCTTAAAAGGCTTTAAAAAGCTGTAGGAAACACACCAAAAGCTTTACAAGGTCATTACCAAACCATGTTGTGCACACTGCCCTTATACAAGTGGAATTCTGTTTGAACAACATACATACATTTATTTTTAGAAAAGATTAGTATTTCATTTGCAATGCTTTCCTTTATCTATTTAGACCAAAAATTGGGGGTTTGCATGTTTTCCTTTTGTAAATGTAAAACATTTTGAACTTTATTTCACCTTGGTCTCCGTTTCATTATTATAAATTACAATAGCAGCATTTAGGCGGCAACTCCCATAATTACAGTGTAAAACTTTTCAAAATACCTCTTCACACTCACCACCAGTATTATGTCAACAGTGACTTATTCACAGATTGGGTGTAGGAAGACTGTTTATGTAGAAATTGTAGTTTTCTTATGGTATAATGATACTCTGTGTTCCTACATGTTCTTGTGATAGCACAAATCACATGAGGAGAATAAGCTGTAAAACTAAATTTTACAGTAATTGTTTCCTTTAATTACAGGGGATGGAGAGAGGAGCTAAGGGCCAGTTCTCGACGTTCAGCAGTTTCATTTCAACTATCAACCAAAAGAAAGAGGCCGCTGGGAACAGATGCTCACCTACGCAGCTTGTTATACCCAACAGTAAAAACGGTAAATAAAAGTATTGTGTGCACAGCTGCTCCAGAGAAAAACGGCAAACACCATGGTGTGCAGAACTGTGATGGATGAATGGAGCTTTGATAAAAGTCGATATAGAAGCTGACTTACATTTTGTTTTTTTGCTTTATTTCCTAAATCATTTTTCTTTATGTAGAAACCTTTTGTAGACACAGATTTAAGAGGTTTACTTTAATAATTTGGATATATCATCTACCTATAAGTACAATAGTTTTGTACAATGAGTCAGTCTAATGTAGAAGCACATAATAATTAAGAGAGATGCCAGCAGTAAAATCTGTAACTCTTGAGTTCTTTAGCTTGTGCAGCCCTGGTTTCAATGGAATTCATCATTTGCTTCTAAACTTTTAACAGAAGTGCTGACCCACACCCCAAATACATCATTCCGTATGATTACACATCCTTTGAGCTTTTGGATATAGTATCATATATGCTACTTAATTCAATTAGGCAGCGCACCATGGAAAGATGTGAAAGTGCGGTTACCTATACACAAAGGTGAAACTAGCGTATATGTTTATTGCATTGGCCATGGTATTATTGCTCTTGTCATTGCCATACTGAACAAGCCCAGGGAAATGTCACTGTACTGTATATCTAACCCAGTACCTATGTAACCCAGGCAGAAGGGTGGGTGATTTACTTGAAAAGTCTCATTAAAGCTTATACAAAACAATGAACCCAACCCCACTACTTTGTTTATGTTTAAAAGTTCTGTTTTTCCTTTACCAACTTCATGCTTTTGTCACTAGAATGTTGTTTTGAAAAGTGGGTCTTTCCAAATTTTTGTCTTTTCCCTAGCCAAATGTTTCTGATGGTCCCCTATGTTGGTATTAACCTAACTGGGGAAATCTTATTGCTATGGGGATACCAACCCATATGTCTGGGATGTCATTTTTAACCGAGGGAGAACAGACTCTGTAGGATAAAATCAATATATTTCTATTCAGCACTTCTTTGACAGTCACATGTAGCCTTGGTTCTGTAAAATTCTGACCCGAACTATAAGTAACAGAATTCTACACACACGAATGTAAATAAAAGGTCTCATTTATTTATGCCAGCCTGGAATGCTATTGGCAGCAAAATGTATTTATGGATATCATTTCATTAGATAAGGTCTAGCTATATCCACTCACCATCATTTAATGGCTGCTGCAGACAACTGTACTACCATTTCACACATATTAAAGAAGGGTGCAAATATGAAGAAGCTAAAATAATATATTGTGGATAGGCTGATGGAATCCAATCTGAGTTATTTGGTCACTTGATAATAAAATTTTTGCGAAATATGCAATACAATGAGCTTTTTTTTTTTTAAATGCCTGTTCACTAATTCAAAGACTATGTAATAGTTCTAGTGCAGTGATGTCAATCCCTCTAGATATAAACAAGCATTAACTCTTGCCTTAGGCCTGGTACATTTCTTTTTTCTGGAGTTCAGCTTGTTTGTTGTAGCCTATTTAGTGTGACAATTTTGGGCCAGATTTGCACTCATGCACAGACATTGAATAACTCTAAAGGCATCTGACATATAAATTATTATAAGAAACCAGTGTTTGGGGCATTCACAGTTAATCCAAATCCATGTCTACAAATGACATGATTAGATCCATACAAGCAAGAAGAAAATGATAATTTAAAAACTATGTAAGCCACATATCTAATTATGTATTTCTAAAGGAAGAAGAAAATAAAACAGGGTATGTATTTATGCAGATGGCTGTAGTATCTATTTAAATGTAATCCTGGGTAATCGTTTCCACTGGCTGATCCATTTATATAAGCCCTGAATTTGCAGCTTTCAAGTATTTTAGGAAAATAGTTGGTAGACGTCTGTTAGCACAACCTACAGTAAAAGGAACATACTCAACATGGCACAAAGAGTAATTCTTTGCTTTAAACCATAGGGAAAAAATCTAGTTTTCTTTAGGTTAACTTCTATAAGCTTATGTATTATGTGCCATGTTATCATATGAAAACACAACTGTAATTTGTGTGTATTGGGTGATAGATGTAATATATATTATTATAATGATGTCGTTTGTTAGGTCATTAGGTGTTGTAGATACCATTGAAATTTGGGGCAATTGGGAAATTAATGTTATGTACCAGCATGTAATTCCTAAATGGCCAGAAAATATAATCCATTTAAAATCACGTTTAGTGGAAAGTATGTATGGTCAAATCTTCATCTGTCATTTTAGGAGGGACTTCAACAAATTAAACACAAATGAGCCTTCCAGAGACAAGCAGGGGTGATTCACCATGTCCTCCCCAATAGTTACCAATAGTTCATGGTCAGTAGTTTAATGATCTGACTCGAGCAAGAATTTTACCCAAGCTGTTCACCAATGTTTGCTCAGACTATGAAAGCCTTGCAGCTGTACACACCCCGTCTGTCTGTCTAACCAAATTTGAAGGATAGGTATCCTAATATCCTAACCCGATATTATTTTTATACAGGATTTATATAGCGCCAACATATTATGCAGCCCTGTACATTAAATAGGGGTTGCAAATACCAGACGAATACAGACAGTGACACAGGAGGACAGAGAGGACCCTGCTCGATATCTTTCAGAACTTAAACTCCTTTAACATATAAATCTGTCATCTATCTGTCCATCTGTCTATTTACTCATTATTCATGCAGTATGGGTTTGATTTGGGGTCTTTTACCTATATACCTCAGATTGATTTGTTTAAGGATTGTGATCACCCCTAAAACTGGCACATACAGTGATATGCATTAATTATTGGTTGTTCTGTGTATTAAAAAAGAGGGATTTCTACCAGATACTTTGGGCGTTTTTAGATATGGGATGACAGAATGATTGATAGAAATGAGACGTACTCCCAGGTTTTTTTGGACAATTTTACGGAGCATTTTGGAGTACAGGCTGGAAGCCCTGGTGAGCTTCCGATTACTTTAATATATGGTTCATTCCCACATTTCTGCCAAGCTCCATAGCCAGCCACTGTTCACTACTGCAGCTTTCTCTGTGTCCTGCCTATTCTCTGTACTGGAAGGTTGTCTTCATACCTGTGTGTTGCTGCAACACACATATTATCATGTGTTATCCCAATGCCCAGAACTCGAAGTACTGTGTGCATTCTGGTGCCATTTGTTTAGTATTGCACCCCGATGCATACATACAGCAGCTGTTTTGCCATTTGCATTTTTTTACTCTCCCACACCAATGAAGTACCTTAATCATCTCTACTTTAATGTCCCAGTGCTGAATAATGTGCATATATGGTATTATTTAAAAGAAATGATGCCATGCAGCCCCTAAGCTTTCTCTTTGCTCCTAATTGCTGCTGTTTAGGGGATTGTGGGAAGATGAACTGTATGCAGTTGTACCAGCAGTGTTTAAACACATTCACAATTCTTTATGAATACATAATAATATATATATATAATATGTATATATAACAAACATATATACCATATATAATATAATATATATATATAACAAATGCTTTACTTGGCACTTCACTTTAATTTCTGTAAACGGGCAGTCCTGATTACTATGTGATATCTGGGTAGCTTAGGAAAAGAAAAAAAAACTGGAAGCCTTTCTACTCTGATCCAGCACAAGGAGTGGTAAATAAAAGATAGCTAGAAGTAGGTGCAGACAAATGCCTGGTAGCCCCTGTGACATGGCAGAGCGAGAGGCATTATTTGGTTATATAATCCTTATTCAGACTTTTGTACTTCTAAAGTGTTGCCGGTTGCCTTATTATGCATAGGTGACTGCAATGCTTTGTTTTATTTCCGTTTCTGCTCGTGTGTATTGAAAAGACTTTTTGTTTCGCTACATTAACTGTTCTAATTACAAAACAACTACAGGACATAGGGCTAAAATAAAACTTTGTTTACTCCAGCATTTTTTTTGCTTTGTTTTGTTTAATCCAGATCCCTGTGATGCCATTCCAGTTCCTAGCTGTGAAAACAGAGGGAAACGCTTTCAGTAAAATCAATGGCACTGGTGGCTGCTAGTGTGTGTGGGCTGGTGTGATTCACACTCCATACTCCGTGGATGACGGCTTCCCATCTGTATTGCTTTCCTCATTCACAAATTCAGCAGACGCAAATCAGGCTGCATGCACCACATCATGACCTCCCACTCAGGCTCACAGCATATAGCTCAGTGTTATAAACATGGCGGTGCCATCTGTACTGACAGCAGCAGCAGGGATTTAACTGAAAACAAATGTGTGGTTTTCACATTTAAAGGCCAATTCTAGTTACATTTATAATTTATCAGAAAGCTTAAACTAAAAATCTTCTACAGTTTATTGTAGTTTATTGATTCCACAGCAAGTCCCAATAACCTCCTTCAGTATGCTGGAAAGAAGAACCACTGTGTGAAGGCAGTGGGCTCTCTGCAGGGGTCTGACACAATCACTGCTGAATCAAAATTAGGAGGGGATGTGTTTGGACTACCGTATTTTCCGGCGTATAAGACGACTTTTTAACCCCGAAAATCTGTGCCAAAGTCAGGGGTCGTCTTATACGCCGGGTACCGGTACTTACCTGCAGCTTGCTTCACGTCCGGCGTCCCCGCGAGTCCTCCTTTTGTGCCTCCTTCTGTCCTCCTGCTTTGCAGCTTACGCGAGTCCTCCTGTGCAGCAACGCGAGCTTGCACAGGAGGACGTGAGCCTGGATTGGCTCTCCAGTGAAGAGCCTGGATTGGCTCCTTGAGTTGCTTTCATTAAAAGGATCGCGCCCATTCATTCCTTGGAGGTGTGTGGAGCAGTGTAGGCTCCTCCTGTATCCCTCCTCCAATTACTATCACTGTACTGTTCCTTCTGCCTGTCAGTTCTCGCATAATAGCGAGATCTGACAGGCAGAAAGAACAGTACAGTGATAGGCAGACCAATTCTAACCAATAAAATACCGGTAGTCTAACCAATTAAAGCAGTATACAACAACCAGCCAGTCGCCTGTAAGGGTACATCACTTGCTGCGATTGGCTGGTTGTTGTATCTGTAGCTGTTCCTCTTCATACAGTAAAGCACCAGTACATACAATACCTTACCGTATATACAAATGTCCAACAGTCAAAACACCATCATGGCTGCACCAGCAAGAAGAAAGAAATATGAAGCCAGTTTCAAACTCAAAGTTGTAAAGTTTGCAATGGAACATAATAACTGCGCTGCTGCAAGACAATATTTAGTAACAGAAAAGATGGTTCGTGACTGGAAAGCAAATGAAAAAGCATTAAAGAGTATGCCGAGGGGTAAGTATGCATTAAGAAGAGGCACCCCGCATTGGCCAGAACTTGAAAAACAAGTAGCAGACATGGTGAATGAGCATCGCCAAAATGGTTATGTAGTGACATGTAATCAAATACGTTTGTTTGCACTTCAGTGGGCCAAATCTAACCCAGATCACAGCAACAGATTTAAGGCCACTGTATCCTGGTGTACTAGATTCATGGGAAGGCATAATTAGGTACTGAGGCAAAAGACGAAAAGTGCCCAAAATTTACCTGCAGATCTTGATAGCAAAGTAAATAGTTTCCATCGATACATAATACGACAGTGCACTAAACATGGCTATGCGTTAAGTAGTATTGGAAATATGCATGAAACTCCAATGAATTTTGATATGGTTGGAAATAAAACTGTCCATCAAAAAGGTGAAAAAACAATTTTAATTAAAACAACAGGACATGAAAAGTCCAGTTTTACAGTGGTACTAGGATGCACAGCTGATGGTGCCAAACTGAGACCAATGATTATTTTTAAAAGAAAAACAATGCCGATACTCAAGTTCCCTGTTGGTTGTTTTGTACACGTAAATGAAAAAGGCTGGATGGATGAAGATGGGATAAAGCTATGGCTTGAAAATATATATGCAGCAGGCGACCAGGTGGACTTATTCAAAAACGTAGTCTGCTGGTGTGGGATATGTTCAGGGCTCATTTAACTCCCAGCACCAAGGAAAGGCTTGCAAGACTAAAGACAGATGCAGCAGTTATTCCTGCAGGATTGACATCATTGGTACAGCCACTGGATGTGTACCTAAACAACCCATTTAAAGACCGCATTCGAGAACAGTGGAATGAACGGATGGTTAGCGGCGAAAAGTCATTCACAAAAGGAGGAAAATGCGTGCTCCACAGTTGGATGTTTTGTGCAACTTTGTCATAAAAGCCTGGAATGATATTGAGAGAAACAGTAATCAAGTCTTTCAAGAAGTGCAAGATGAAGAGGAAGATGAAGCTGAGACCACACCATCTGATACGGAATTCAATCCATACAAATGTATCACAAGATGTCATTGATGTACTTATGATATCAGATGAACAGGAGGATTTTGAAGGCTTTTAAAGGGAAACTGTCATGCTAGCAAAACCTGTAAAAATACCGTAGCTTGCAGTTATGATGGGAGTTGCTAACTCACCAGGGACTTGCCGGGTACGTGTTTTCTCCCTATTGTTTTTTTTTCCTTCTATCATCATCAGTTCCAGTGGGTTGACAACTTAGAAAACAAACAGCAGAGCAGCTCCCATGGGTTTATTGTCTTATCCTTCCATTAAGCTTTAGAGTGAATTAGGAAAAGTTTAATGTACTGGTTTACGTTTACATGTTTGATGAAAAACAGCCTCATGTTTAAAAGTGACAGTTTTTCTGCTAAGTACATGCATGTCATAAGCATTTGAATTAAAATGACCATATTGAAATCAAATCTGATATTTTTTAATTTTTATTTGGTGTGCGTTGGAAGAGGGGTAGTCTTATACGGCGAGTATATTCCAAACTCTACATTTTAACTGGAAAAGTTGGGGGTCGTCTTATACGCCCAGTCTTCTTATACGCCGTAAAATACGGTAACTATAGGACACTTAAATTACAACAAATCATAAAAAGATTCATACCATAATAAAATTTTAAAATTGGGCCTGTGAATAAATAGATCTGGTGTTGTTTAATATTTAAGCATGCTGTTTAAAATCTGTCCATTATTGGCTTCAGGATATCACAGGAAATAATGGTGGTGAGATATCTGCACCCATCACAGGTTGAGGATCAGACAGAACCACTGATGGGCTGTTGGTGTTTAAAAGTCTTTCCTCCAAGCCATATTCGTCCATGGCAGCAATACTGGCAGAGGGAGTCTGTAGCAATACAATGATTCTTGAGGTCTTTTACAATTTATAAAACTAATTGGGTGTTTGGATAACTATGGGATTCTATTTTGACAATAAGGCCACTTCAAATTTATTTTATTAACATATGAACCTCTGAAAGAAATCTTGTTGGTTTTGTGTTTGCGTATATCAAGTAATAACATTTTAGAGATGTAATGGACAAAATTTAGAGAATGAAGATTAATCTTTCCTTGCTATCTTTTTTTGGCAGTAAGAGACCTTCCACCAATTTGCCTTGATGTGCGACAAAAGCAACGTATCTCAATTGATACACTGCCGCCTGAGATGAAAGCCCCCATCCTGCCCGAACCGCAGAATCTAGCACGAAACAAAACACTGAAGGATTTCCAGTAAGTGCAACATGAGTCTTAAAACCTTTTCTTGGATCATTTGATTTGGTAGCAACTTTATACAGAACCATAAGGATTTAGGGTTTAGGTGACTGTTCATGCTTTTTGATTTGTAGCTGCTCACTTGTAAAGAAATACAAGTTCATTTTGATTATTGTCACATAACTTTTGTACATCCGGTGCTAATCATGTTTTAAACACCAATAAACACATTAAGTTTATTTAAAATTTAGATTTTTTTTAGTAGGCCAGAGATGAGGAGGACTGTGAAAGCTCATGGTAGGATATAGCAGGGGCACCCTGATCACAGTTTGCTTCATGGCTCTGTAGCTTTTAGTTTATAAGCTGCACTAACAGCTAATATGGAGTTCCAAGATCAATTTAATAAAAACCCTTCCATAATATTATATATGTTTTAACATATTTTTGCATGTTATGTAAAAGCCTCCTTTGTGTAGATATCCAAGAGGCCTATGAATGCTGCCATCTTGGATGTAGTGTTAGCATTAGATTTATCAGATCAATTACACAATAGGTTGGGAAGTCCACAGAAAGCCACAAAGCAATGACAATTTTCTTTAAATCCATGGCAGTGTCACACGTATTGTTACACAGTCCTATCTTCTCATTATGAGCAGATGGATCTTTTACTTACCTCTCATTACTCCTCTGAGTACAAGAGTCTAAAAAGTGACTTTGTGTAACATGTAGAGAAAGATGGAAGAAATAAAGGTATTAAAATAATTGACTCCTTTAAATGGAAACAATATGGAACAGTGTTCTTGGCTGTGACAAAGGACCCCGCTACGAATCGCAAGCTCAGGGAAGTTGGCGGGTTGTGACAAAGTTTTTTCCCCTTGAGTAACCTCCGGCTCCCCGCATGTCCGTGATTTGAAAAGGTGGGCGACCACAGATTTAGAACACCTGTACTGTAAAAAGATGTGCTGAAAAGAGTACCAGTTTTGCCTGTTAACTCTCTGCTACTTTTTCCCAATACTGACTTACCATGTCCTGTCCTACACTCCAAGCTTTGTGAAATGTGCAGCAATTTGCAGCAGTTCCTTACACAATCACACACTGCACATGATGGTGACAGTGCAAGTCTGTTTTTATTTTTAGAAGAAATTCCAAGCAAAAGGTACACATTTTTTGGATACCAATTTCTTGATGCATCTTGGATAACAAATCTCCACTATTCCAAGTCCACTTTAAATTTGAAGGAAAAGGCACTGCAAACTCTCATCTACCTCTTGTATTAATTTGAAATAAGTTGTAATAAAAAGGCTGGGAGAATAGTCACGCCGCAGAAGGTTAAGGTGATGGAAAGGTCAGATAAAAATAATCCTTAATCTCTGTGTCATAGAACTGTGTATGATGAATTATAAAACACAACCTTTAGGAAAATCATAAAATTGCCATATTGCTCCAGTCTCTGCCATAAAGAGATCATCACGCTTTATGATGGAAAGCTGAAAATCACGACACAAATATTTTATCCATGGGGGTCATTTTCTAGAGTTTTATTTTTTTGGCAATATTACATCTGTCACTAAAAGCAATTCTCAAGCTCAGAAATGAGTGAACCCCATTACAGGCAATTACAGTGTGTTTAGAAGTCACACACGACTGAGCTCTAAAAGAACAGCTAGTATATATTTTTCGCTGTGACTACAGACATTGTAAGTCTGCATAATACCAAGTTAATGGATCTTGTCAATACAGAATAGTAATCTGCTTTTAGTCCAGGCAAGAGAGTACGTAAAATGCCATGCGTCCTTGTTCTGTTCACTTGAAGCTTAAGATCAACCCTGCCATGCGGCCATATCACCACAAAAACAGATGCAGGCAGATGCTGCAAATAATAAAAGTAGAGGATAGTTATCCTGGGTGATGTAAGTGAATCTGAATCTAAAAAATCAAGTTAATATTTTCTTGTTGAATATACCAACCTATTACATTATCAGGGAAAATGTGAGCTTTTTCAAAATGGGGGGTACTTAAACAGGATTGGTAAGAGTTTCAATCTACAATGATAAACTTGTCCTGCAGTTCAGAGGCTAATGAACTACATCACCTGTGAGGACAGAAGTATTGGAGCTATCTTGGCTTTGAATGGGCAGATTTCTGAGCATTAACCTACCTACTGTCTTCACTATCTGCTACCAAATCACTGACCTGGATAAAGCATGCAGGAGCACGTTCAGACCTTTTCCAGTATTTGCTGGCAACATGCTTGTTTAGGATCAGTAACTAATTAGGTGGCAGAGCGAGGATCAGGATGGCAACCCCAAAGGCTGGAACCCTCTAAGACTAAATCCACAATGGCAGCACCTACATTTTCATCCTCATCAGTTTACTAAGGCTACAATGCTTTGGCTGCAGTGTCCCAGTAGATTATTCTTTTACAGCAATGAAGCTGGATGCAGTGTATAGATACTTACTATTATATATTCTGCTTGGAGTCCTATGAGTAAAAAAGCCATAGGAACAAAAATAAAGGACTGCATCCAGCAAATGCAGTCATTTCCAGGATTAAACCAAAACAGAACTGTCTGTGTAAATCAAATGCAGCTGGTGAGTATGGTGTTATTTTAAATAGACTGTCTGGAAAACTCTGCCCTACATTATGTCAGACAACTATAAAACAGCAGCGCCCCCTAATGGAGGAATAATGTATTGCACTCTTTAATGTAATATATTCTTTTACATAACCATGTGAGTGCTAGTTAAAAAATATGCTAAATGTAAAATATTACCAAATATGTAACATTTGTGAAACATCGACTGTTAAAGGGACACTACTTACCATGAGTAGTGCCAGAAACCAGCACAAAACATAACCTAAAAGTCTCTTTATTATAAATTAATAGCTTTGTTAGTCAAGCCACATGTGCACTAGTATATAATTTTCAGACAGTTGCCACTGAACAGCACATCTGAAGTCAGTAGGCCTGAAACTGGAGAAGAAAGTCCATTATCTATGATGCAGCTCTGCCCTGGTAGTAGAGGTGTAGGCACAGATATAGCTGGGAGAATATTGTATTCTGAGTCTAAATAGTTGCATCCAGACCAGCATTAATGCAACTACCAATAACGCTTTGTTCACTGTAAGCTCAGGGTGGACTGGCGTACAAAAAGAGAACGCAAGACTTAAACCATTCACTGGGGGTCCAGTAGCTATAGAGCAACTAATTTTTATATGAGCAGTAGAAATCTACATTACAACATTTTTCATCAATACTGGCTTTGCATGAAATTCTTGTATACAATGTATGCAAATGTGAACTTTAAATATATTAAAACCTGCACAAGTATTTGGTGGTGGGGATTTCTACTGCAAAAGCACCAATAAAGGAGAACATTGATGGTAATTTTTCCAAAGCATTTCTATATAATTTTGATTATTACAGGTCTGTATGTTTAGCAAATACACACTGCACACATAAGCATTTTAATTATCTTGCCCTAATGTATAGTTTTTTTTTTGCGCACTAAACAACACTGTTAAAAGATACAAAATGTCAAGACGAGCAATGACTCACCGAGTGATTATTAACAGTTCTTGCCAGGTCCACTGTATGCAACTGCACAAAATTCATTGCAGACTTCTTAAACTAATGCTTTTATTGCTGTGGCTGGCTTCTTCTCAGCTTTCCCAGGACTAAAGTTAACTGTAGGGACTGCTGGAAGCCACCATGAGAACTGCTTAACTATGGTAATAATTGGGCTGTGGCATGCATGTGCAGTACACAAGCTGGCCAAGACTTTGCTGAAGGAGAGTTTAGATTTAGGAGGTATTTATTAAAGGACGGCCCAACTAAGGTGAAATAGTCGTTTAACATAAAACTAAGCTTCACCTTTTCTACCTCCTGTCACAGTAACCTCTTCCTCACTAAAGCGCAGGTGTCTCTCTTGCAGTTTTGATTCTGAGCGTGCCTACGCTACCAAGCTTTATCAGTTTCATCCAACCTGCCGGCCAATCAGGAAATAGCCTCTTAACCATCCCTGGCTATTTAGCAAGCTCAAACACAGCACTCAGCATTCGTGCAATGTGTCCCCACTAGTGCCAAACCTCTAGCTTCTGAGATAGTTTGTGTACACCTGTTGCTGGATTCAGTGTTTCTCCTATCCAGCTCTTGCGTTAACACCTTGTTTCTCAGTCTGTTGTTTCCCAGCCTATTCCCTTGTGCTGTTCCAGTGTTCCTCTCTGTCTGTGTATATTCCTGTGTCACCTGTGCCTCTTCTTGCTTCCAGTGTCGGCAGTGGCTCATGTCACTGGTGTCTTGATCCCTGAAATTCGACCCCTGGCTTGTGACCTCTCTTGCTTGCTGCCTGCCCAGACCCTGGCCTTCCTTGATGATTCTTCTGCCTAGTGATTTAGCACCGTGCATCTTCTTGTGTTCCCAAGGACCACAACCTGGCAGTAACCAGCAGTGCAACATCCTCACCACTAAAGGCTCTGAAGAAGACCTGTTTGCTGCTTACACTTTGCGACTTGGCCCTTTACAGGGCCAACACAACTTTTGTGCAAGACGTAGTGCCCCCTAGTGGTCCTGTCTCCCCAGCGTGACACCTCTTTTGCTTCTCCCTGACCTAGATTTGTACACTTACTGCTTAAACTTTAGGACTTTCGTTCAGCCAGATGTACCTTGCTGGGTAACTTAAATAGTCAAACATATAAAGTGCAACATTATTATTGCCATCTCTGAACTTTTCTTATGTAACTTAGGAAGAAAAAAATCAGCTAGTAACTGTACAACAATATCTTAAAAACCAACCCAAGAGCTCAATGTAGAACCTATTGATGCAACCGCTGCATACAAATAGGGGCTGTTTTTTCAAGTATAGCTCCTGTACATACCCATTAGTTCAAGAGGTTAAGCTAAATCCTCTAATTGTCTTGGTAAAGGTTGGAATTTAACTGTATTTCTTAAACATTCTTCAAACTTCAGTTTTATTTATGGGCCTGCATAATGCATTACCAGCTACTTTATTGATCAAGTGCACAGTAAACCCAAAACTCTAGCACTTTTCCTTGAGAATTAAATCATTCTTTGGTAATAATAATGCTTTTAAACAGCATGATTTAGGATTTTTTCTTATGTGAAAGTCTTATTAGATATAACCTCTACAATATGATTTACAGTACAAATTTTCAAGAATCTTGTAATGTCTGTTATCTTCCTTTATTTCCATGCTAGTATTGTGTAATTTGTTTCTTTAGGGGGCAACTTCTCTAAAATGCCAACAGACATCAGTGGAAAAATAATGGTCATTTACTCATGGATCTGCTCCGTCATTATAGCTCATTATATGTGAAATTCTAGTGTTTTTCAGCCATCCACAGACAAATTTACGGACTACATTTGGTACTTATAATTCAAATATGTCACCATATTAAAGATTTTCTTATTTATAATGAGATGCAATTTTTAGCTGTTCCCGAGAAAGAAGAATATGCAATAACACTGTAAAACTAGTCATGTCAGTATTGAGAGTGCTGCAAATTCTTCCTCTAACGCTTCTAACGCAAAACCTAATTTTAAACTCAAACATTAAACTTTAATATCCTTGTCAGCTAAAAGATTATATATATAGTGTTTCGACCGAGGAATAAACTGGATAACTGGATAGTGCCGGCCCCTAAATCATACAAGTTAAATACAAAAGAAGAGAATAATAACAATAGGAGTTTTTAGGCAAAATATAGTACACTCGTAGTATATATAAATATAGTGAAAGTATAAGGTGATATGAATGTCAAAACATAAGATATTAAGGAATTATCATGGTTCCAGTTCCACATGAGCAGTGGAATATATTGGGTTATCTAGACAAGTAATTTTACAATGATCCATGGGTAAGTTAATCCAAAGGAACGCGGTCTCAGGGGAACCCAACGCGTTTTGCTTGCCTGGGCTTCTTCAGGGGAGGGTATGAGACATCAATGGTACTACTATAAATATACATAGTAGCACAATCTATGATATCCCAATATATTCCTCTGCTCATGTTGAACTGGGATGTTTCTTAATATTTTATGTTTTGACATACATGTCAAATACATACTCAAATATTTCAATAAATTCTTAACGTTTTATTCTCTACTTTTGTATTTAACATGGCTAACAGATACTCCGACTGACCATAAGTTTGAGTTTAAAGTAAACAGAGGTTTATGAAAGAAATTATTATTATTATATTATTATTGTACCTTTCCTAGGTGAAGCCACTGGTGTTATATTGTTTCCTTACACTTGTGTGTTATTTTTTACAGGATAGACCTGGACAAAGCCAAATCAACAGGGGAATGGAAAGCTGTGCATGATTTTTATTTAACCACGTTTGATTCATTCCTGGAATTAAATGCTGCTTTCAAGGTAGCAATCTATAGCTTTCTGTGGAAATCTTTTTTTTACTATTGTTAGTAATGTTTTTACAAAGAATACACGGCAGTAGCTCTCACATGGATATCAGAGGGATATAGAATAGCAGAAAAAAACTCATACTGGAGTTAGCAGGCTTAACACGATGAGTAATGCCAAGTGAAAGCAAATATAAGTGCACACAACCTTAACTTTCTATAAGGGCAAGTAAAGGCAACAACACACTAACACACAGTAGGTACACCGAAGACTTAAACTGGTTAACCCAAAAAACATTTTTGATTGTTTTGATTACACAAAGCTGAGTTATTCAACATTAAAGAGGAACTTGGCTACATTTCTACATTTAGCCCTAATATAATCATAGGCTACATTTTTGTTTTCCTCTATGCAGCTCTCAAGGGTTGAGCTACAGCTGTATGTTGACATTCTGTTTACGTTCTTCCCCCTCAGTAATTTATAGCATCTGCCAAGTCTTAATGCCATGTTTAATACAGCATGATGTTGGTAAATTCCATTTTATGGCCTGCTTCTTCAAGAAAAAAAAGGTTGCATGCCGCCAAACTTTGTACCCTGTTGTATTTATCTTTATTTTTAATATTACACAGTATTACTATGGCGCGGACATAATATGCAGCGCTGTACAAAGTCCATGTTCATGTTCATGTCACTAGCTGTCCCTCAAAGGGGCTCACAATCTAATGTCCCTACCTCAGTCAGATGTCTTTAAAACAGTCTGTGGTCAATTTTGGAGTAATGCCAAATAACCTAACTGCATGTTTTTGGAATGTGTGAGAAAACCGGAGTACCCAGATGAAACCCACACAGGCATGGGGAGAACATGGAAATTCTGTCCGAAATTTGAACTTGGGACCTAGCGTTGTAATGGTCAGAGTGCTAACCTCTGAGCCACCATGATGGTCCCAAAATCTTTTATTCTTGCAAAAATTAAGCTATATAACAAAAAACAACAGGGATCAAGGGAAGGCACATTGTTTTGAGAAGCACAATATAAGGACAGAACTATTGTACAATAAAATGTTATGTGTTCATCTTTAAGGTTAAGCTAGCCCAACACCTTTCATGATATATGGTTAAGAACTAGTTTTGTGTGGATGGTATATTACCACCACGAAATGTGGTCAACACAATCTAATTCCAGCTGCATTTAAGAGCATGCAAACAAAGATTCTATTTGCACTGTCCCATTGGTGGCAATGAGCATTATATAAAACTATAATTTATTAAAACAAATACAGAAAATTCCTAATACAAAGGCATAACCCTGCTTTCCAGCAATAAATTATTATCTTTCTTTTTACAGAGAGATGTAAATACTTCTGTCAACACTATTGAAGATTCCAGAATCAATACAAAATTTTTAAACAGTGTCTATGATGCCTTATTGAATACTGTAAGTATGAGAATTTTTAACAAATTTTCTTGCACGGTTACATTTACTATATTTTTTTAAAGATGGAAAGCTAAGCCTATGCATACTGCAGAAGTGATCTATGTGAAACAATGTTAGAGCTTCATTCAATAAAATGCATGTCCAGCCCTTGATCTTTGCCCTATACTGACAATAGATATTGTCTGGCCAAGCATTGACAGATGGAAAAGAAGTACAAGATATGCCATCATATTTATGATTATGGTCATTAACCTTAAACATTTACCATCATTTGTACATTATTATTATTATTAATAAACAGGATTTTTATAGCGCCAACATATTACGCAGCCCTGTACATTAAATAGGGTACATAGAGTACTAACACATTCGCCCATCTTAGCAAACAGTTCCAACCTTCTACTCTCCATGCCAAAACTTACCACAATAATCCTGTATATGTATGTAGGATAACATGAGAGTAAGGAGAGTTTTGCAGGCAATTTAAGACTTGCATCCAATTTAAGGATGCTGGATGTGTCAGGATGTCTGCCAGTCTCCTCTATTTATACCCTTTGGAGGCTAAATGGAAAGATACAAAGTAACATTATTGTGTCTAGCTTTTCATTTATCTGCAGATGAAAAATAGGAACTTGCATCTGCAGATTAAGTTGAAGTTGTTTAAAAAAATTAAAAAGTTGTTTCTATTTAACTCTGCATAATGCCTATTTTACCCTCAGATATTTTCTCGATTTTTTATTAAATTGTTTATTTTACCAGGGTCAAGATATCCAGAAAACAGTGTTAAAAGGGATAATTAACAGTCTGTTAAGGGAATGGAAAGGGTAAGATAAGTTCACTTTCTAGATCCTAAAGATGTATTGAAAAATAGTTTATTTGACTGTTTTACTAGTAATAAAGTATATCCATAGCAAACATTTTTATCCTTTGCCATGTCCCTTTGGGGAGATTTCTTTAACTTCTTAACGCCGAAGTAAACCCAAAACAATAAAAACACACTTATCTTTAATGCTGCAGATCAGTCTATCCGTCAGGAGGTTTTTTCCATCGAGTGCCGCATTGTCCCGGTATCCGCCAGACGCCGTCATCTTCTTCTCCCTATCTCACCGGATCTGGCACTGTGCAGGCGCGAGATCGGGTGACGTAGATTAGGAAAAAAATTGCTGAGTTTAGGCATGCGTAGAAGGAGCAGCTAAGAGTCTCCCTGGATGCGTGACGTAGGTATCTCGGGAAGCTCTGTGCTCCCATTCATTCTTGATCGTCTAGGTCAGAGGTCAGCAAACTTTTTTGGCCACTAGGCCATTTCAGGAGTAGGCAGGAGCACACTAGGATGGACTCTCTCTCGAGTCTCGCCCTAATGGCTCCGCCCCCCCCACCAGGAACGCCCCCTGCAGGGAAGTCCTTCTCCTCCGCAACGCATACAGAAGAGAAGGAATGTTCCCTATTTACCCCGGCAGCGGCTCCAGTAGTTTGTTACGGGTTCGCCGCAGGTTGCCAGCCGGCATAAGGCCAGAACAAACTACCGACCAGGCTGTATTTTTATAAACCCCAACGTATGTATTACTCGGTTTTATGTAAGTCATTGTTAAACAGGCCTGTAGTGTCACAAAGATAGTAAGTGTTGTTACCACAACAAAGCGCTGATATAAGTTGCAATTTTATTTATATCAAATAATGCCATAACATTGTATAGAAATAATAAAACTATAGTAGTCCTTTATTTTCCTATCAGTAATGTGATGTGACATATTTGTGACAAAACTCAGGACATTTACATTTTAAAATTGTTTTAATAGACCAAGATCAAAGGATGACCTTCGAGCCTATTTTATCCTGACACAGGTTAGAACATCTTGACTAGTTGTATTTCTTTCATGTGTTTCTTAAGAGGTTTATGATTCTAACTTGTCAATCATTGTATTTTCAAGAATCCACAGTTCAGCAGCACCTCTACGTATGTCATCTACGCACATCTACTTAGACAAATCGCAACATTATCAGACGCTGACCACAACTTGTTAGTACATTGGTTCAAAAAGTAAGTAACTGCTACAAGTTGTCTCCCCTCAATACAGGTGCTCTGCTGTTTTTGTTTTTGTTTTTGGCTTTGTCTTTGGTAGGCATGTTACATCCTTAATAATAAAAATGCTGTTTTTTATTCATTTTTGCTGTTTTTTCATTTTCTCCCTGGGAATAATGCTTTCTGTTTTGCCACTGGAGGTGGCAGTAGTGTTTTCCAACTTCTTTTTTTTCTGCCTGACCTAGTGATGATACCTTCCCCACCTATTCACTGCTGCAACCTGAAATGCATGCATGAACTGTATTTACTTGTTTTGCTGGTTAGCTTTATCTTAAAAAATATCCATGTGCTGCAAGCACCATCCTAAATACAAACACTTCTGACAAATTTCTTTATGTATTCTATATCCTACCCAAAAGGCAAAGGACATGCCTATCTACCAGTTACATCATCTTCTGAGGATTCACCCACTGAAATGCTTTTAATTTTAATTTAATTTACAGTTGAACCAGTACACAATTAAAGTTACTCAGCCTAATTTAATAAGAATAGTGTGCATGGGGGGCCTACACATATCAGAAAGTGTTGGAAAAGTTCCCCCTTGAATTTTAATACATGCATAATTAATCAATTTGAGTTACTTGAATATATTTACCAATCCTGAAAAAATACCAGCCCCCTATGTTGGATTACCAGTAGAAATTCCTTCCTCTTTATATTTGGTTGTATTGAAAACATAAAACTCACATATTAAAAGGTAGACGACTTACTGACTTCAGCAGAATTTCAATACCAACTGGTTAGCATTGTCAGTTTACTGCACAATGATCTCAGTTGATGCTGAAATTTGATGTTTTCTATTTGAAAATAAAACAATTTAAGAAGGTTAAATACTTTTCTTTTTTTTCTCTAGGATGTCACCAAAGCGATTCAAACAGCAAGTTGACCGACTGCTACAGTTCATCTCCTTACGCCTCTTTCCTGCAAAGCCTGAAGAGTTTCCACCTGTAGCAAAATGCACTTGGTGGATTCCATCTGCAACCAAAGTGTTGGCTTTGCTGAGTAGGTTGAATAATAATGCTTTTTGGTCATAAAACTGCTGCTAATATTTCTGTAATATATGTGTTCATGAAAAAGGAATGTATTCATTTTGGTAGATGCCATAACTGAAACTGAATGTTTGATTGGACAGACCCTTTATTATCCATCTATCTAGTCCGGCAGTATGAAAATTACAATTTTTTGCACACAATTACCAGAAAAAAAAAGTCATACAAGTTAACTCAAAATTTTAAAAAGACAAGGTCCTTTCTGCATTAAAAGTAATTTTACCTGCCTGACTGCACTTTTTAAATACACTCACGTCTCTCCATTCTTTCTTGGGTGTCACCATGCATGTGGGATACCCAACATCATACACTGAGCATGCCCAGCTTAGTGGTTTGTAAATGAAGCTATCAAGCAGGTATATATGTTTCATCACTGGCCCCTTGTAATAATGAACCTGATCGCTTTTTTAATTTTTTGCAGAATAGTAGTTCTGCTCCAATGAAAATGTAAATCTAAGGTGGATATGAAGCATCCCAAACTTTAAGGAATAAATCATTCTACACATTTTCAGCTTATTGTAATTACTCCAACAACAAAAAATTCTGATTGAAATTAGATACTAACATTTTGTTATTCCCCCACAGATGCTGCGAACTCTCTTTGCAATCCACCAATGATTGCTTACACTGACTTCTATAATTCCACTTTGGATCATATTGATCTTATGGAAGACTATCAAACCTGGCAGTTTTATGGAAACACTCACAGGTGGGTACATAACATAATTCAGTATTTATTTTTACCATGAATGCTTAAAAAAATACATCAACAGATGAAGGGTGTTAAAAAGTTTTAGAGCAAGTGCTCGAAAATATGTTCTATTATTTTTTGGCCAACCAATTAATTTTTCTAATTTATATTAATTTAACAGTAGACCAATCCTTGTATGTGTAATAGAATACTTCAGACAACATCAGACAAGGCAGCAGCAATTTCAGGAAGCCAATGCACACACTATATATGTATATATATATATATATATATATATATATATATATATACATACACACACATATACATTTACATATACCAACCATTCTGTCATTTCCGTTCAATATTCCTATGCCAAGTAATACATTTACATATACCAACCATTCTGTCATTTCCGTTCAATATTCCTATGCCAAGTATACATACATAATACATTTTTTAATGTATGAGTACAATGTACAGTTTCAAAAATTCTTAAATTCTCCAAAATACATAAGTCTTGGGATCGACATTTAACAATTAACTTTTTTTTGTAGGTTTTCATTTTGTCAGTTTCCTTTTGTATTGTCCATTGCTGCCAAAAAAGTCATCATCCAAAAGGACTCTGAGCAACAGATGATCAGCATTGCAAGAGTAAGTCAGGTTTTTACAAACCTATAAATGTAATCTTAAAATTATCTTTGATGTGGGGCTTTAGAGATGCAAATCTTTTTTCTGAAATCAGGGCAAAGTTAAATGCATATAAAATATTTCCTAATATATATATACTTTAAGGGTTAACCTCCAATTATTTTTTTTCTGGCTTGGTAAACTGATTTATGAATATTATGCCAGAGGCAAATTTCCAATTTCCACGATTACATTTCGATTTTTCTTGGACTTCCTGTGTGGCAGTGGGGGCTGGCATCTGCTTTGGGCACAGTTTGTAACAGGGTAAACATTTATGAAGGAATATCTGTACTTCATGGTACCAGCCATTTCTTAATTTTGTGTGTCAAACAACTGTTTTTAGAATTGAAAATCATTGGACCTTTCTCAACATTTTGTGATTTCTTGGTCCAGCAAGCAGAAGTAACTCAACAAGTTCCATCCGCCTGCCTTTCTCAGCCTCTGAGGGGAGAGTTTAACCATCAAAAGTAGTGATGATCGAATCATTCATACATTGTTTAAATCTTTTTTGATCTGCTTAGAACCCAGCAATTGAAGTTTCTCTAGTTGCTTCTTTGTAGTTTTGAATAGAATAGACCTCTGTTTGCACTGGTGACCAAGCTGCATTGAACCTAGAACTATGCAGGCACCATAAAATGAGCTACAGCTCAAAGAAGAACCCATAGCAACCTAGGAACCCTGGTTAAATATGGATTTGTAAAAGTATTCCTGAACATTCCTCCCTGGCAACTACATAAATCGGGAAAAGGGGTAGCTAAACATAGTCAGTAATTCGATACCTCCATGAGAGTAGAGGGCTGTGAGGTCTAAGGCTGCATACACACGTGCAATAATTGTCGTTGGAAAGGATCTTTCACACGCTTTCCAATGACACCTACTGCAAGATGTATAAACGAGTGCTGTACATACAACACCGCTCTGCTCTATGGAGAGGGGAGGGGGAAAACGACAAAGCGGCACCGTGCTGCCCGCATTACCCCTTCACTTACATTAAGATCATTCGTTGTCTATCGTCCGTGGATCCGCCAGGACGGACGATGGACGACAGGCGCTGTACACACGCCAGATTCTCGTCCGATATCGGCCCTGAGCCGAATATCGGACGAGAACCATTGCAAGTGTGTACGTAGCCTAAAGAAAAGAGATTGTGCTGGGGAATCAACTAGTCACATTTTCTAACAAATTAAAAAGGTATATTGCAAGAAAATAAACTATTATGGAAAGGAAAACACTGCCTAATGCCTAATTTTTCTGTGCTTTTTACCTACATTGTTTTAAGCTATGGACCTTGACACCAAGTTCACAAACAAATTCAACTTTGGGAAGCCTTTCCCAAAGACTTTCATAGGACCTACACTTACAGCTTGAGGAAAACAGACTGATCCTAGTCCCAGAAATGAATCATTAAACCATCTCACAATGCTGTCATTGCACATTGTTTTATTTACGTGTTGTACTCCATGTCCCCAACACATTGTAAGAAGAATTGCTTTAAAAAGTAATTTTTCAAAGTCTCATACACCAGCAATTTCTTTATGAGTACACAGTGCACAGCTCAATGGAAATCACACAGCTGCGCAATTTTCAAACTACAGAACACTTTTAGCTAGTTCGTTTAGTTAAGTCATCGCAAATGAATTAAAATTAAACCGCCCTGGACAAAAGATGTAGCTGGTGATTTGGTCAATGCAGCATTCAAATTGCCATTGGGCTTGATAACTGATCCCATTTGGGGATGGGAGAACATGAGCAATTTTTAGTGGCTCCAAAGCCATATCTGAAATTTTAGAGCATTTAGGTTACTGAATTGGATATAAATCAAATGTGAGCTTTCAAAAGCCCATTAAACTTGTATTATGGAATTTTTCCAACCTAACCATTTGAGGCTCTTTGGATGCAAATATTAAATCAAAGATAGTCAATTTTGGTCCATTCTATGAAACTATTAATTGGACTGTTCAATTGAATTGGAAAATGAAACTGTATATGGGCAGTCCAAAGGAACTAATCTCTAACACATGAAAAAATAAATCCAAAAAGAGAACAGATTGTGAAGTTCTATAGCTTGTAGCAACCAGAAATATACAATTTATCACTCAGCCAAACAAATATCTGTTGCTGTACATTTTACACTCAGCATTGAAGCAAAAATCTAATTATTTCCTAACTTTTTTTTCACTTCTGCAGCAAAGCCTTGTGGATAAAGTAGCTAGGCGGCAAAAGCCAGATATGAATATGTTGTTCCTGAATATTAAAGTGAGGCGGCTACAATTGGTCAGCGATTCCCTTGACGAGGTAAGATTGTTTAATAACTACATTTTAAACATTGCTATATGCTTTACTCAAACAGTTAAACATACCCATCTTACTGAACAACTGTATCATGTACAAGTATTTATATACTGTATGTTTTATTGAGACTACATTTTCTATAAACTGATAAAAGTATATTTTGTGAAGACTGCTTATGAGTAACACTACTTTGTTTTCAGCTCACAAGAAAACGGGCAGACTTGAAGAAAAAGTTAAAGGTTACTTTTGTTGGTGAAGCTGGGCTTGACATGGGTGGCCTGACTAAGGAGTGGTTTCTCCTGCTAATAAGACAAATATTCCATCCTGACTATGGTAAGTGTAACATCGCCCTAGAGAAATCCTTCATATTTCAGTAATGAGTAATCAAAGAAACCTGAAGTTGTTTATTATATGAAGAAACCAATAGCGAAAAATTATGTAACACATTATACTGTAATTATTTTGTAAATTGATTAATGTATGTCATTTTATTTTCAGGTATGTTTACCTTTCACAAAGACTCAAACTTTCATTGGTTTAGCAGCTTTAAGTGTGATAACTATTCAGAATTTCGTCTGGTTGGAACTGTATCCTTTAATTTTTAGAAATTTGCATGATACACTGAATGGACTTATTGTAGCAATATACATACAGAACTAGGTATCTATCTAGTTTAAATCATCATATTTATCTAAGAATTAGAACAACCTAATTTTACGCAAACCTCAAGGGCATGATGTTTTGTACTGGCACAGGGTTACCAGAGAGCAGGTGGAGGTTTGGGTATGAACAAGCTTAAGTAATATAGAATCTAGAAAATATCCAAAAATGTATAAATTATCCAGTTTTGCAACAATGTTAAAAACAATGACCATTGCAGCTATATGTAACTTGGTATATTCAGTTTGTTAGTTATTTATTTAAATACCAAGCATGATGTTGTATAAATCTGTGACACAGTACTTGGTATTTCACATTTTTCATGTATTCCTATATTATATGAGCAACAATTATAATGTATTTGTTAGCCACAATATTTATTCCCTTCTTGGCTCTGAGCAGCCAGTTATAATAGATTTGCCCATTAAGTGTGATAGTTTAGGCAAGTGTTACTTCATGACATTACATTTTTTTTATGCCCAATATAAAGCTTGACACAAACAATATTTCAGTATATGATTGGATTTTTACTTAACCTTGCAAGTTGATGGGTCTGGCTGTGTATAACAGCATCACCCTAGATATTCGCTTTCCACCTTGCTGTTACAAGAAGCTGCTAAGTCCTCCTATAGTACCTTGTGATCAGAACATACCAGTAGGCATCGCAGCTGTCACCCTGGATGACCTATATCAAATCATGCCGGTAAGTTTATCAGGAGGTTTGAATTCTCACACAAAGGTAAAGCAATTGGTGCTGGTCTATGGCATTTATTTACCAATAAATGTGTTTTAACAACTTCTACCTAAGATTCACATATTGTGCGTCTGTAAATGAACCCCATTGTGGCTCCTTGGTTATAATCAATATTCTCCTCTTTATGCCTCTATTGTAGCTTAAGAGGATAACAGTAAGAATAAAAGTAAGAATTTATGGTTGGTGTGGTTGGCAAGAATGGTTCTTTGAGAGCAAACTTCATGAAGACTTTAAAGTTAAATGCTAAGCCTTTTTTAATTGCCTAAGCAATCTTATGTGAAAGTAAGGAGGGTTTATGAAAAAAAAGGTTGGAAAATGTATTGGTTTACAAAGTTGGATTCATTCTTACCTTACCCTTAAAGGTGATTTTTGACCAGGGAGGGGCCAGGACAGTTTAGGTGGATCTTTTAAAGGTCCACTTTATTGAACTTAGCTTGGTGTACCTGGACACGTAATGTAGTGTTCATGGACTGTAACAGGGCTTCTGTTACACTTTTTTGCCTCATTGTAAACTCTGGGGTTACCAGCTTTCCCTGTCCATCTTGGGCATCAAAAAATTCCCCTATCTTTTCTCCATTCCAATATTTGCTCATCATGATTGGACAGGTTGGGATGGCACACAGGATTTAATTCAGTGCTTGGTATTCCCGACAACCAACACTAAGCTGTGCATGAATTTTTACAAATGGGCAGTAAACAGGCAGGTAAGAATACTTATTGCGGAAATGCCAGTCCCTTTTTGCAAAAAGGACCTGCCTGGACTGAACTTCATTCCACTTTATTAGGCATTACAAAGAATGTGGTAAACATCTGTGCATGGTGATGAACTCTATAGAAAAAAAGTTTCATAAAACCTTTTATTGTTATTGTGTGCATTGAGAAGTACCCTAACCTCGCTCTGTTTACCCTCAGTCTGCACATATATAAGTGTTTTTTTTTGTTTTTTTTAGGAACTGGCACATGGACTGAATGAACTGCTAACATATGAGGGCAATGTTGAAGAAGATTTCTATTCAACATTTCAGGTCTGTTTCAAATTTTTTTTTTATAATAATCTCTGTTTTTAAATCATTATAAAAATATCTATACACATGGAACATATCTATACCTATTTTATTATGAAGCAGTAATGCATAAAATAATGAGGAAAATATAAAAGTCCAGGATTTTATGATATAGTAAGCTTCTAAAGGGAGCGCTTACTCTGCTATTAGATTGTTATATACAGAATGATTTAATGTTACTTATAATATTTATAATATAAAGAGCCCTTTGTCTGTTGAATATCAACTCAAAATTCTGTCCTCTGATGGTTACCTAGATGCTGTAGTATTGTATGGTAAAAATCATTCATAAAAATAAAATAATTGCAGATTGTATTTTTTTTCAGGTCTTTCAAGAAGAGTTTGGAGTCATTAAATCATACAATCTTAAACCTGGTGGAGATAAAATCCCTGTTACCAATCAGAACAGAAAAGGTACAGATATGTAATGGGAAAGTATTGGTTTGTATTAATTAAATTATAAAAAAAAAAGGAATGTTCACAACAAGTTCTGTTTTATCTTTCCAGAATATGTGCAGCTTTATGTAGACTTCCTGCTTAATAAATCCATCTACAAGCAATTCTCTGCCTTCTATTATGGTTTCCACAGTGTATGTTCCTCCAATGCATTGATGGTAAGTGTGACCTCATGACATGTATTTTCTGTTGATCAAATGAGATGTGAATGCGTTCATACATAAAAATGTAAAAGGTTCCTTCACCTGATGTGTTTCGCCTATATGAGGCTTCTTTGGGGAAGGTTACACAAAGAGACACACCAGTGTAGGAAGAGCTTTAAATAATTAGAACAAAGACCAATATTCTGGACACAACTCACTTGGAACAATGTCTATAAAGGTGCAATAAAGAAAAGGGCGTTTCTGGGCCGCAGAGCCCTCCGGTATCAGCACAAAATCCAGTCTTTAAGGAGCAGCAGCCTATGATAAACTACTTAACTTGATCTCTTTTCTTTTGCAGTGTTTATGCTGCTCGAATGTAGAATGTGTTTGCTTTAACCACTCTTAGTTATTCAGTGTTGGCTCAAAGCTTCAGTACTGCTGTTCATGCTTACTCTAATTCGCTGTACTTAGTATTGGAGTTTTCTTGGTTATTTTACAATGGGTTTTATCTGTCATTTTTCTACTTTATATCAAATCTGTTATTTTCTGTAACAGACAATAGACAAGGTATTGCCCACAGCAACATATTTGCATAATTTGCATAAATACCTGTCTAATATAGGTAAACCTTTCAATGGAATTTCCTATTAAGCTTTTTTAAAAAAAAAACAAAACAAAAAAAAAAAAAAACAAGAACTTAATATATTATAAGATTTAACAATATACTTTTACCCTGCAGTTACTTCGGCCAGAAGAAGTGGAGATTCTTGTATGTGGAAGCCCTGAACTTGACTTGCACGCACTCCAGAAAAACACTCAGTATGATGGATACCAGAAAACGGACCTTACAATCAGGTCAGCTGAAATTATTAATTGAAATTTAAAAATAATCTGATAATATGACATGAAGGGTAAACTGTTAAGAATGAAAGAATGAAGCTGCCACTGCTGACTTTTTTTCTAAAGGGTTCAGTTTCCAGGTCTGCTACTTTTATCCATTTACCATGTACCTGACCAAGACACAAGGACTGTTTAAGGTCAGCGACTATCTAGGTGGTATAGTAAGGGTAATAATGAACACCCTTACATTTACAATTCCAGAAACAAGTCAGCATAAATAATCTTCCATAGTTTTGTTTAGGCAACTCACTTTGAAGGACAGTTTTTGCCATGCATCTGTTCACACAAGTAATACCAGGACATGACTGGTCATTTACAGAAATTAGTAAATTAAATTTTTCACAAGTGACACATAGGCTGGCCATAGCCAGGAATAGTGTTAATAGGTTAACCCATTGCGTCAAATACCTCAGATAGAAGTGAGCCAAAAATATATAATGGAGTTCTTATAATGTGATTGCTCTTGTTTCTTGTAGACATTTTTGGGATGTTGTTCTGGGATTTCCTCTTGACCTTCAAAAGAAACTTCTTCACTTCACAACAGGAAGTGACAGAGTGCCCGTGGGGGGAATGGCAGACTTGAATTTCAAGATTTCAAAGAGTGAAGCATCAACTAACTGGTAATAATGGAATCAATGCTGGGCATAAAGGGCATTTTACGTAGGAACCGATGTCAGACAAGATTTACATTCATAACCAGATTTGCATTTATATGTACTACTTTATTTCTGTTTTTCTTCTTTCTGTTCTACTCCATCTGCACTGATATTCTGCATGGCTCATTCTTTAAGTTCCTAAATTAAGCCACTCTTCATTATGGTTTATTCTCCCACAGATTTCTGTTCCTGGCTTTGTGAATAACAGGCAAGGGCTGAACCTCATACACGGTTCCTTTACAAGTCTCTTTTGCTTGTGTCTTCCCTGTGCTTATGGAAGCTTGTTACTTCTTTGTATGGCATTCCTTCCTCTCCTCATCAGTTCTCAGGCTGGCCAGATCTTACCTTCATCAGAATTAAAAGTGGCAAAAAACTGGGTTTAATGTTGCACCTCTCTTGTCTTTCTAACAGCCAGAGCTTTGTCTACATGGACACCAGGGCCTGTAAATATTAAAATCTTTCCACCTATTGTGACTTCGGGAAACAACTAATACAGGGAGCCTAAATCCACAGGCAGCAATTTACGTAGTTGAATTAAATGTTCTACTTTGTAGAATTTAACTCTTAAAGTCCAATAATATATGTTTTACTTTTCAGGTTGCCAGTTGCACACACATGCTTTAACCAGCTGTGTTTACCCCTCTACAAAACCAAGAAGGAATTAAAACAGAAGCTGACAATTGCCATTTCCAATGCAGAAGGTTTTGGGCTGCAGTGAACAAACACGGAGGCCTTTACAGACTTTTTCTTTGTAGACTTCTAGAATGTTTTTCTTGTGCAGTGAGTGCAGCAGTGCTGACAACTCATTGCTTTTATAGAACGTGCAACTGATGCTTGACTTAACATGTGCAAGGAGGAAACTTTGTAATTAACAGTCAGCATCTGCAATTCTATTTACTGTGTTTTTAAATAATACCAATGTGCTGGAAAGACCTGCAGTATCTTTATTGTCCATACTTATACTGACACAAGTGACACCTTTCTGCTAGATTGCACTTATATTGGGCTCAGTTCTGATCAGCAAATTACTTTATAAATCCACCATTGGTTTATGTTACTTTATTAAAGTAACAAGAGATAGCTCTTATTTATAAAGAACTTCAAAAGAAGTAGATAGTTTTTCTATTTCCCACTGTAAATAGAAATTACGGAAAGTAGTGAGCTCTATGAAAGTTTGGTAAAGTGTATATATTTATGTTTCCTTAAAAAACAGTCACATGTAATGTAATGCTATAGAGAAGCAGATCCAGAGCTGTATCCATTTACTCTTTCTGAATTTATATTTGATTTGCACGCTAATATGTACAGGATCTACCAACATGCAGTCACCTTAGCAAATTACCAGACAGCTTTGTTATCCATAGTAGTGGAGCAGGAACCCCCAATCCGTCCTTAGCCTTAAACGTATATTCAATCTGCTAATTTAGTTGTAGGTAGAGAGCAATTGGTGTACCAAATATGCAGCTTAAGGGAAACATTTATAAAGTTCTCTATCCAGTTTTCTTTCTTCAGTGATGTAGTGTCAGTAAGATTTACATTTCACACAATTCTACTAAGTGCATGTATAGTGAGCAGAGAGAAAAAGTCTTTTGAAGGGAACTTCAAAGCAGAAGATGTAAAAGACAGAAATTTCCTTCTTTTAAAGTTATTATTAAAGTTAAAAGATCTCAACGGCAGGTAGAGTTGGTATGAGCTTCGGACAGATAAGAGAGGAGGTAGAACCTCGGTCTGTTTTATCTGCAGTTTGTGTCTCCAGTGGGAAGTTTTCTCCTCAATTTCTGAACAAGTGTTGGGAAATCCCTTTAATGCCGATACAGATTGTAACAAGATACTTGTTTGTAGTAAAATGGAGCAGGGTTAGAACATGTCCTTTAATCATTGCTGTGTCACTGTGACAACCACTCACCTTTCCTTGTCTTGCTGTCCCAAGGAAAGGAATTAAAGAAGAATAGTTCCAAAGGGGTCAGAGAGAACAAGGAAAACCTTTTTACTCTTCCTGCGTTACAAGAACGAGTTATTATTCTCCTGCGTTACAAGAACGAGTTACAAAAAAAGTTCAGGAGGAGGTTTAAAGTTTTTGATAATTATGCTTCTATAAAAATAATTCTTAAATACAGAATAGTGTTCCTTGCCAAGATGTATTCCTATAATAAAACTGTCTTCTACAGGCACTGTAGGTGGACCATGCTACTCCTCTTGCTATCCTTTAAAACAATTTGGGTATAAGCTTATTAGCCAATTTAGAAATTGCGTTTTATTTATATGGGTACCGATTTATGAGATGACATGGGTCATTCAAAGAATGTTTCTGGCAATACCATGCAACTTAAAGCCCAACAAAACCTTCAGTTTTTATCAGTTAAATTCATTCTAGGTGCATCAAAGGTGTTCAGTACCACAGTTTATTTTCTTGTTGTGGGGAAACAGTGGTCACATGGCAGAGGTCCGACATGTTCCCTAACAAGTTGAACCTATAGCTTTGTAGTCAGCAAAAAGGTCCTGCTTCACTACAGTTAAAAAGTTCTGGCTCAGCAAGGGTTGGAAGCTGGTAAGACATAAAAAAAAACTGAGTGCACCATCTGCGGAAGCGGATTGTGAGCATAGAGGACTGTAGTTTCGGGGGGAGAATTTTACAGTTATGTTAGAAAACAGTTTATTTAGGGTTTGCATAAAACAGACTAGGAGTGCTGTAGCGCATCCCTTGTTTGCAGATTCATAACTTTTGTGCTTTAAGCTTTGGAAGATTACAGAAATGCCTGTTATTGCTAGTAAATTAAATGACATTCAGAGGGATGGACATTAACCCTATGAGAAATACTTGGGACTCCACAATTGGCTTCCAGGTTTACCAATTTGTTTTTGGAAATAACGGATATGACGTACACTAAGCTAAAGGGAAAAATGTGCCTTAATACGTTGAGTTAGCCAATTTTAATACCTTGTGTTTGTAAATAGCATTTGCATTGTGCAATGATTTTTGCTATAATGGAAATAATAAGCAAAACAGCAATATTTGGCAACATAATATCGGTTTTGTCCAATGATGTATAACCAACAGCAGCCACAGACTAAATACGTTTGTTCTGGTAATAGCCGATTTCCATCTGTGGAACAATGGCACATCAAAATGCCATGTTTCCACAGCCCTAAAATAGGTTTAGAATATGTAATGCAGGAATCTTGTTTACTTTTTATATGTAATATATAACGACCATGTTCATGAAAGATTTATTTTTGCAGGGAATGTTTAAGACATTGAGAGACGTCTCTCTCAGAAATGCTTGTGTGTGTCTAATAACTGAAAATTATTGAGAGTTGTAGTGTTGATCACAGTTGAATATATTGCCAGTTAGTAAAACTGGAGGAAAGTTTACTTTGTTACTTGAAAGAGATACTTGACTGACGATTTGCAATAATGATTTTGACAAGATTTCATGAACTAGGAAATTAATATTTGCTGGTCATAAAATAACATTACAAAGCTCATTTATTAGTTTATTTAATAAAAATTACTTATGTAGTTTTCTATTGATTAAGACAAAAGCAAGATAACAAACAACTGTTATCAGCTTGCATTTTTTCAGACATATACAGGCAAAACTATATGTATACTTATTTTATTTTACTTGTATGATGTTTAGAATATTTGTTGCACTTTTAGTAGAATAGATGTAAAATGTGTATTCCAAAGCTTGTATCTTTTGAGTTTTCTCTTGTTGTGACCACAATTGTTCTGCCAACTACACTTTTTCCAGTATTGCATACCATATCTTACGCTTTAAATGTATTGAAAAACAAACCTAATAAGGTTACCATTGCTCTCATGGCATGGTGAGCTAGGGTTCACTTTAAAATTTTTATTAAACTCTAAAATCTCTGTACATTCAGCAGGATGACTGCTAGTCAGTTTATTAGCATTGCTTGTCCTTTTTCTTTACTAGACTTATGTTTAATGATCAAATGCAACGTACCGTAACTCTTAGCAACCAGATGCACATTTAGGGATTTTATCTTAAGCTTCTAAGTCTAAATTTCTGCTTGTGGTTACTTACGTTGTTACCTTTCTGAGATGTTATGAAGTTGGGCTGAAAGCAGAGGGCTCCAGTGCAGACTATTGTATAGTAAGAGATCTTCTCTTCTGTTATTTACCTAGTAAAGCCTGGCCTTGCCCTAACAAATAGGCTTGTAGATATTTTAGAGAAACCAACAAGAAAATTATCCCAGACTAGAATGCCTAATGCATTATTATAAAGAAAATTTAGTCTACCTCCGCAAAGCACTACGTGACATTGTAAAACATATGTTAGACTTACCATCCCCATTGCTGTAACTAATGGATTATCAGTTTTGATATTTTATTGGAAGTTCAGCCCAGACATTGATGTGTTGTAGTACAGACAATTTAAGGGATGGTCTAGCATAAGGGAATAAGTTAGTTTAGGATTATGGTTAAGATTTAATGGGTTAATGTTATACAGGGCCGCAAAGTCCGTCAGAAGCCATTTTTGTGTAGCCCTGGTTTTAAGGTTTGGGTTGAGGGTTTTTATTATGGAGAGCAACAGGAAAAATTGAAGAAAGATTCTGTGGAGAAGGAGGGTAGAGTTTGGGGAGCCCTGCAGTACTGTGCATAATTGCATATTATGACAAACCTACTCCTGTGTTTGCTATGTTTCGTGGATGACAAATCAATTGTCTTCTTCACTGTTGCTTCCATCCTAATGGAGCTACCTTTGGGTCACTTCTTCCCCCTAAACCATAGGGTGTCCAATGATAAACCATTGCATTTGCACCATTTTAGCACTAGGCATCACCACTTGAGACCTGGCAGATGCCAGGAGTGCACATTGTATTATTTGTGCACAGAAGTGTAAAAACAGTTGGTCATTTTACCTGTCCCTGCTATTGAAATAGAATGTATGAATTTTTTGTACATATAATAGGGTTAGGGTAGAAAGGTTAAAAATCTTTTTCTGTTTAATTTTTGCTGCCTATGTCCTGCTGGCCATATTTCTTATCACTTCACATCCTAAAAACAGAGAGCAAGAATATATCTCCCCAAAAACTAAGAGTAGTTTCATTTCTGATAGCTGTGAGCAGAACAATAGCCATTTGGAATATTAACCTTATAAAGTCCTACTTTTCCCAATAATTTCTGTCTGTGACAGTGGGCACCAGAAGAAATAGAGGGGAGAAATATCCACAGAGTGAGGCATAGCACCAAAAACATGGAAGAGTAGAGTTGCCATATTAAAAGTTTTGCACTTAGATATATGTTAAATCCCAACCCCAGCTTCTGAGAGCTCTCCTTCAGGAAAAGGTTTTGTATGAACTTTTCCATTCTCCGGCAAGGCTCTTTGTTTCTTTATTAGCCAATGGCCGCTGGTCCTCTGCCAGGCTGAATGACATCCAGCATCATTGAACCTACTTCCTGTCAGTCCAGGCTGTCATGAACACATCTCCCCTAGGGATACAACCATTACAAAGTCTGAGCATACAAGAGAACCCTGCAAAGAATGCATCTATATGCATCTATACATCACAACGTAAACCTTTATCTGCAGCAATGATAATATGCAACCGCCAACCCTTGAGGAGGAAAGGAGTCCGCATGTCACATAATTAGCTAAAAGACAACCTGATCAAATGAAGGTATTCGCTATTAAAAGAAAAAAAAAGTAAAAGGGAGGCGCTCTAGGGGGGAGCTATAGGATAAATCATCAGGTAGAAGTCTACATTTCATTAGAATAAATATTTCATAGTTTAGTCCATTAGATCCAAATACCAACAAGATCCTTGGAACATGTTTTAGTTAATGTCTAGTGTCCTTGTAATTGTAAGTCTGTGACTGGGTCCTCTTCTTAATTTAAAGGGGAGCCTTTGTGAAGACCAATGGGGCTTTTTATAGGAAGAAAAGTGAGACAAGAACATTTGAAGAGTGAGTTGTGGGCCATGTTGACCAGTCAAATTTTATATTTTACTCTCTGGAAAGTAAAACAAAGAATCTAATTGGTCATCAAAATCACCAACAACTTATATTTTCATAATTTTATTTTCTCACTTTTGTAAGCATGTTTTGAAAGTGTTTTTATTTCTAATTCTGTTGTATGTATTTCTAGTTAGAATGAAGTCTGGATTGTTTAAAAATATGTTGAATACAAGAGTGTCGTTGCCTGTATTTCCAAAAACAGAAAAGCTTTATTGCTGACTTTGTTTAGAGATTTAAACATTGCCTTAGGATTCATTTTTTTATTTATTAATGAGATGTTTTGTTTACTGTATGAATAATACCTCAGAAAAATACTGCTGTTTGCATAAATTATGAATTCAATGGAAGTGTTAGGGACACATTTTTTACTTTGTACAAAAAAATAAATAAATAAATCTGTCTGCACTTTGTACTCATCTCTATCATCTCTTTTTTTTGTCTTTTTTGATATTTTAGCAGTTTTAGGATTGTTTATTATTTATAATGTGCTTTTGTTTTTTTTTGTTTTTTTTTTCACTTTTTAAAAGCTGTTTGCGCATTTACCAAATATTTTTTTTTTTACCAGACCCATCTCTGACACACTTTTTTTTCTTTTAACTATATTGTTAAGACCTGTGTGGTTACAATGTCAGCGTGGACATAGTAATTATATACAGTCATGGACAAAGTTGTTGGTACGTCTTGATGAAAAAAAGAAGAGCCCACAATTATCTCTGGAATAACCTAAAATTGCCAAACATTATTGTTTATTCCAATAAAGTTTTGATTGTAACGGAGTATTTCAAAAAGGAATAAAACATTAAAATGGCATGGACAAAAATCATAGGACCCTTAAACTAATATTTTGTTGCACAACCTTTAGAAGCAATCCCTGCAAACAAGTGATTCCTCCTCCACCTGTTTACAGGTTGGCTGGAACATTTCCAGACCAGACTGCACCAGCTGTGTGAGTTTGAAGTGGGTCTTCTATAGAAGTGGTTGCCAACCTTTTCGAACCTACGGACCAGTAAACTTACGAGTTCCAGACCCCGCATGCGCGGGGAGCCGTGTGTCACTTAAAGGGGAAGAAACTTCCCCCACAGTGACGTCATGATGCCAGAACCCGTCCACTCTCCCATCGCAGGTCTGAGCCTGTCCAGAGACACATCCCGCCCACCGCCCTGAGCCTGCAATCCATACAGGGGACATGGCCCACAGCTCTGGCCGGTGTGCCCCGAACCCCTCCCCCGCCCAGCTGGGTCCTTCTCCAGACCCCGCTGGGGAGCGCAGCAGACAAAACTGCGAACCACCAAAATTTTCTCGTGGACCACCAGTTGACGACTGCTGTTCTATAATACATTTAATTTATTTCCATTGAAGTTTGATAGGATTTAAATTAACTTCAAATTGAGCAGGGCTGTAGGAAAATTAAATTTAAAAAATGTACGTGCGGCTTTAAAATTTGCCTTAAAGTAGATATTCAACTAAAATATAAATAAATTGCTGAATAGGGACATGGGGAAAAAATGATTTGATCTCCAAAGGGCACCCTAATAAAATAACATGTACGTACAGACATGATAAACATTTATTTTAGGAAAAGCACACTATTCTGCACTGACAAAAATACCCTAAAAAGCCAAAAGAAAGCCTATTCTTACATGTATTGGGCCAATTTACCAAAACTAGCAAAGAGAAATGAAAAGCTGTCCTACCCATGCTGTGAATGATTATTATTATTATTATTAACAACAATAAACAGGATTTATATAGCGCCAACATATTACGCAGCTCTGAAAACATTAAATAGGGGTTGCAAATGACAGCTGCAGACAGTGACACAGGAATAGAGGCCCTTGCCCTGGAGAGCTTACAATCTATGTACTATTAATACACCAGTACCACAACATAAGTTCCCCGATACCTTTCCATGTACCCACTTGCCACCTCTTTGTCTTACTTTTTCATTCTCTTATGTGGCCAAAGTATGAAGCAGGCCTTTCAAAATACCTTTATAAAACAGAAACAGAATGAACACATGGTGGCACTATATGATAAACAGCATGCTGCAAGGGGGAGTGTCGCAGTTGCAGTGCTTCATGTGGAAAGCCTTTGCAACTGTTAAACTACAGTTTGGTTTTAGATCACTTTTTCTGCTTTTTTATTTCTCAGCAAATAATGTATTATTATACCACAGTTTGACACAATGCTAATATTGTACAAAACAATAATAAAAAAGTTAATTGTCTTCCTAGTAATTTAGCGAGAAATAATCAATAAATACATACATAATATGCTTTTCTTCTGTGGAAGTGTTTACTGAATCAGTACTGAACTATGACATCATTTGCTTTTTCGTACACAAGTAAAGAGCCTCAAAAGTACCCAATAACTTTTCAGAGTAAAACGATCAGAAATTAACCCTAGGGTCTACTGTTCTGGAAAAAACAAAAACTGCTGCTGTTAGTGTGTTGAGCTCTGTTCATTGTCTACTTAAGGAAACATTTTTCAGTCTGCTCACATAAATAAAATATTTGCAGGTAAGACTTAGGCTTGGATACACATAGTGGTAAAAAGCACACAGCAATTGAAACCCCTTGAAAAATCTAAAAAAGTCTAAAAAAAAAGCTTGTAAAAGCAGCGACAAGCTATTCCAATTAAGTCTTTGGAGGTGTCTGGAGAATTCATGCATTGTCCAAAAGCCTCCGATATTAATAAAAGTGGCAGAGAGTAAAGAAAACTACGGGGTCATTATTGGCAGAAGGCATATCAAGGAACATGGAGAGCAGAATGAACAGAGGGAAGACCATTTCAGTCTGCTCTTTCACTGTCCAGTCAGAAGACTGGTGGTCCTCCACCACAATGATATCTTAGAATAACGTCCTTTGGGATACCCCAAAAAAATCACTTATCTTCAAATGTTTAGAACATTTTTTTTTAACTTAACAGGTGTTGAGAGTTCCCTGTGGTTCTTGTATTGCTTTGTAGTGTTTTCTGAACGTGAAGACTTATCATGGCCTCAAGCATGAAATGAGAATTCTTTCCTGATGATGTAGAGGAGACTTCTTCAAAATCAGTACTCCAAATATTTGTGATCTGACCTTGAGTTAGATGGCTGTTTGTGTGCAGGGGTTCCCTTTCGGGCATGTGGTTGGTTGGGGCCCCTGTGACCTCTTGCACACTGCTGGGACTCTTTCTCGTTTTCTTTTGTTCACTATAAGCTCCATATCAGCCCTGGGTGGATGATGGGGGTCTATTACCTGTCTCCATCTGAGAGACTGCAGCTGGTACAGGAAAATGTTCTTTCCACTGATATGTTCGCTCTGTTATCCTTCCTGCACTAGACTTCTGTAACGCTCAAAGATTTTACACCTGTAAATATTTCTTCCACTTCTTTCTCCTGACACAGTATAAAATTCTGGTCTCTTGATTTTGTTCTATTGTTAAAAAATAGTAAAATCTAATTGCAGCTTGGGTCATAAGAAAGATATTTTCTCTTAAAAATAGTAGCTTAAAAAAAAAAAAAAAGCAGATCTAACTGTTGCATTTATTCAATTGCCAGCACTACCCCCCACATATCTACCAATCCAGAGATTCTGCACTGCTCCTGTACTAGGAGCCTGGGGCATTAATGCTCAGCCCCCTAACCTTATCTCACAAGACACTTCTGCATAGAGACCCTACTTAATAGTTGCAGAATTTAGGATCCCTTCACCGTGTAAGGAAGAATGAAAATTGCCTAAGATAACATCACATCAAGCTAAAGAAAAAATAAAAAGCAACCATACTTTTTAGTGTGTCATTGATGCAAGACACAAAAATCAGTATTGTGCAGTGCTAGATTGGGGAGGTTATCCATCGGTCATTTTACAGAACAACAAAGCTAGCATAAAGACATTCTGATGAACAGCCACAAGCTCAGTTAATACAAATCCTATTATATGAATGTTTAAAAATCTTTGTTTTTATGTAAAGTTTGTAATTTCATAAATACATGGCAGTGTTATATTTGGTTATATAGAGAGTATAGAATTTGGTAGGGTCGATATGAACAAAGTATTGGTGAAAGAAGTAGTCATTACAAATGACAACATCATACAGTAGGTAAGCCTGTACAGACGCTAGATTTTCATTGCCAGGGATAATCATTTCTGAGTGTATCAGGTACAATCCAGTACAGCCGTCCCACAACGTCATTTAGAGACCCACCAAGCTAGACTGCCAACATTCAATATTGTTTTGTTTTGGGGGGTGCAGCAGGGTTCCTCCTGCTCGTCCTGTGGTCCCCATAGAACAGAACAGTGCACTGAGCTGAAGCCTTTGCACTTTAGTGTGTATATGTAGAAGAGATGAAGCCATAAAGAATTTAGGCTACTGATGTATTCATCAACTTCTCTCCTTCTCTAATATGGAAATATATATTGCAAGATACCAAAAGCCTTATTAGCATAATTATTCCGAACGTGTTAATTGGATTGGAATGGTTCATGGGAAAATAGGAATAGTGCTTACATCGGATTATGGTAAAATAGATGCTGTGCAGTAACACATAAGGACAAGTCAGAACTTTTCACTTATTGTTAATTCTAGCCATTCAGTTGCTTATACCAGAGACCATACAGTACAACACTGAACAAGATGGAAGGAGGGCAAGGTGAGGCAGAAAAACCATATGCAAATACAAGCATTACAGGTAAAAGGGATAAATGGGTAGCACGGATTAGTAACTGAGAAAAACTAATCTGGAAGAAAAAGAAAAGAAACACAAGTTGTAATCAAGCCGAGAGAATAAAAAATAAATGACTTCTCATGGGATAGTCCTGTGCCATAGCACTCCTCTGTCTGTAGAGAGAACCTCTATTTCCTTGTTTCCTGCACCCTTTTTTTGTACTGTGCTCAACCCCCACATTTCTCCTTACTTTTTAACCCCATCCAAACTTGAATAAATCCAATAATAATTATAATATGTGCTGCAATTTTGTGATATCGGGGGCTGAGCTAGAGGCCCCTTGAAGTAAATTGACTACCACTGCGCTAGATGATAATGAACACACTGCAGCCAAGAAATATGGACTTACTTATTGCAACTTCTAATGCACACTACGAGAAACAAACTGCAAAGAGCACAGCAATGTGCAACTGTGCAAGGCTAGGCTGGATTCCTTTTTTAAAAGGCTGGCTTAACACAATGTGGTATGTACTTCCACACAGAGGGGCAGAATGAAAGAGCTCTTGGAGTGTTCTCTATCCTGTATCTAAGCAATCAATGATGAAAATATCCCCAAAGCCTTCAGGGAGGAACTGCAAACAGTCTTCATTGAAAAACAACATATGATAGCAAAACATGCGTGTGTGAGTATTTGGAGGTGTATTGACCTCTGTTAAATTTAGTGCACAAATTGTGCAATTTGGAAACAGAAAGTTAAGTGAACCTAAATATGTGCTCTTTAAACCAGAGCATTTGTTAATTTTTAATCCATTATATGCTGGTGCTTTCCTCCCCAAAAACTATTATACATCTGTATGGCCTATTTTATAACATTTCTAAATCAAATTAATATACATTCCAGTATTTATTTTAAATGTTTTTCCACAATATTATTAGTTCTACTTATATTTCCAAACCATTTTTGTAGTATTTATCGGCATCTAACCACAGTACCTCTGACCTACTGGGAAGACAGACTATCATTAATAGAGGTGTCACAAAGTCTGGATGTTTTAAAATGATAGAGGAAGTCAATGTTACAAACCCCCCTTTAGACCTGACCTGAGTGCACAAATTACTGCAACCTATGATTAGCAAAAGTGTATTATTGTCCGGTGCAGAGAAACCAGCCCACAACATAAATGACATCTAAACATCTAAATTACAGTGCTGTTACATGCCTAAAACTGAAAGATCAACTGACACAATGAAACAATTACAGAGGTGTCACAAATTCTAGCAGAATTTTTCTAGGTCAACCTTTCTTCAAGATTTCCTCATGAGGTTGCCAGCAGTTCCCTGGCCAATGAGCAATTACAAATTCATCTCCTACTTAAAATGACTTTTTAAACTATGCCCATGGATGTTGGTGACACCACAGTTTTTACTGACTACATTTCTTTTCCATTAATATATTATCCATTTAATTTAGAATTATTAAACTAATTTACAGAGCAGAACATCCACAAATATGTTGAATATGCTTGATATCTTCAGCAGGAAAATATTAGAAGGAATGCTCTCGGGAAAAAAAATGTTGACCATGGCTGGTAAGAAAGTAGCAGAAAGTAAAATTATTGTGTAAAGGGTGTGATATCTAAATTACATGTTGTATGTAGAAGATTAGTCAGTGTGATATTTAGATGTTACAGTCCCCAGCAATAATTGTTACAGAGTCAAGCACATTACAGCAGACTTTGCACCCTATTGCTAGGTCAGCTTTTTCTATGTTTTGCCCACCCTCTTCATTTATAGTGGCCCCACAACAGATGCAGAAAGAAAAACAAAATCTTTGCTGGAGCAACTTTTAGAACACTTTGTTTTCCTGGGATCTCTTTGGAAAGATTGTGGCATCTCTTTTCTTTGTGTGAAACTTTACAAGTGGAAATTAGAATTATTTTAAAATTAACACCATGAAGATCATTTCAACTAACTGCTTCAGTAACAGATGGTAACCTGTGGAAGATTACCGAGTTACTGGAATCAGTTTTGCATGTTATATTTAGTAAAAACATTGAAAAAGAAGACGGATTGAATTTAGAACTAAACTTGCATTCTATTGTGTAGTAAGTATTTATGAATCTTAGGAGCATGTATGCAAAGATCTGTAGTATCTCTGTAAACCTGATCATTTTAGTTGCCAATCAGGAATGGTGCTATTTGTTTTTATTTCTTCACTTCTTACATAGGCTTCATCCTTGCGCTCTACAATTATTGTGTCTGTGCTTTCATTCTATTCCAAACATTAAGTATGTGCACAAAAGTGGTACCTTGGTATAAGTCCGCTTTGGAATAAGTCCAGCTTGGTCCTGTTTGGACACGACAAATTTTGCTTGGTATACAACCTTTGTGCTGGAACTTGTATGGGTCAAAATGAGTCATAACACCGCGCGCTACCCTTTATATACCTCTCTCGAGACAAAGCCACGACTGCCTACGAGCGCCAGTACGCCAGTTGCCACCATTCAGTGAACAACCAGCGCTATAACTCTCTGTGAATTACATAACATCTGCTCCTCTTCCCTTCTCAGCACCATCCTAGTAGGCACTCGACTCTTCTCAGCAAGATAAAGTGAGGCTTTAGGAGCAGTGTTTACATACGTTATACAACCACATCAATGAATAATATGCCAATAACTATAGAATTTTTTTTTTTCATGGGACTATAGGATTTTTTACCATTTTCCTTTTATTTCTTATGGGAAAAATTTGGTATAAGTCCTGTTTGGTATAAGTGCAAGGATCTGGAACGGATTAAGGACTTATACCAAGGTACCACTGTATGTATGTATGTATATATATATATATATATATATATATATATACCATTTATTTAATAATAAATAAAAGTGTGATGTTTTTAGAAGCAAACAACTGATAATCAGATTTACTTCTCTAGTATTATGCTTTGCACAATTTGTAAACATCTACTCTTAAGCAAGACAAACACTTGCACAAGCTTGGCACACAATACAAATTCCACTGACAGAGCTGAGTCCATTTAAACAAGAGTTTCATCATAAAAAGTCACATTAGTATATTTGACTCCCAAATTAGAGTTGGTTAAAGCGGACATTAAATCAAGACATTTACAGAGCTCATAAAATATTTGTAATATGCATGGCCAGCTATTTGGATAGAAAAATATTTTGGGTTAAAAGTATCTAAACAGAAGATTCAACACAGAAATACTGTTTTTTTTTGTTCGTCAACAACTGATCTGGTTGGGTTCTCTCTTATGCAGGGCTACTGAAGAATGAGAAAGAAGATTTTTATTTAGTTGGGAAATCCATGGATGAGAACAGTCTATAGATTATTCGCTATGTGGAAATCACATCAGGAAGTTGGGATATCTAAAACTTTTTAGACATGTCAGATTTAGAAAATTACCTTTCCTCATTGTTTCCAGTGAGTGCAGAAAAAATAATTGCTGTACATATAGCACTGTTCAGTTCTATGGAGGGGAAGGCAAACTGTAGGCACCCTGCTGCATTCTGCTCCATAGGAAATGACAGCCGTCTTCACTGGTCGGTTGTGTTCCACTAAAGCAGGTTTTAGATTGGATTTTTAACAAATTTTATAGCATATGTACATAGCCTTATAATTGTTCTTCAAAGACAATAGAGTTTTCCAGTAAGAGACAAGATGAAGAAAGTTTACCTCTACAGGCTACAGCTGTTAGTTATTCCTTGGTAGCTTCAAAATCACTTGGATTTGTATGTAGTACTTGTATAAAATATAAAATGCAAATAAAATATTTTTTGCTTTAATTTTTACTTAGATTACTAATGAACAGTGACCATAAGTGCATATCACATAGAAAGGTCTACATATGGTTAGAGATATGCTTGTGTTTACACAATCTAGCACTAGGACCTGGCACAGTCTACCTTGACCTAGCTGGCATGCTATTGTGGCACACTGACTTGGTACTGATAAAAGAGAAGGATTGACAATCAGATTACAGAGTTTTTCCCATGTGTTAGAAAATCTATCTTCGCTCTACTAGGTACTAGTAGGATTTTCATTATGTTTGTGCTATAGCTTATTCATATACTATAACATATTATTGTACACTTTGCAGTGGATCACAACTACTTGGTGACTATAGACATGTAGACCTTTATTGGGCCATTACTGCTGGCAGCACTTGGGCATGAACATGTCTGCAATAATGCTAATAGAACACATTGGGGTTGATTTACAAAAGGTAATTCTGCTGTTCACTTAGCAAAATTAGTAGACAAGGGATAATTCATATAGTCCAAGGGAATGTGGGGGTAAATTCACTTTGCAAGAACCCCAACCTAATCATGTGCAAGGAAATGTGAAAAGCATGATTTTTGGTTGAACATGATTAAGCGGCTGGTGTCAACAGACCCTCACCTCATTCACCCAATAATTCTATTTTGCAAAGTTAGCAGCTTCACAGGAGTTAAGTGGAAATAACAGGTTTCCGAACTGACTGCAACATGTGCCACAGTAACAGTGTTGCTAAAATCAGAAAACCTACTTGTTAAGGTCATACAAACAGCAATGATCATCAGCAAAGTGCACTAACCTACTTCATTATTTACATCAATATCGCTGTATTCTTTACCTTAACGAAGACCATTTGTGTTTATGCTGCACTTATATGCACACATGCATATAAAACTGATGCAGTTGAAAATAAACATTTCACAAGCACAGTTGTAAAAACAGCAACACCAAAATTATTTTTTTTTTACGTGCTAAAAGCAAAGTCAGCTATTTCCCAAAATATTACCCGCAAGAGCTTTGTTTAAACACAACAACAATAGTAAGCCAACTTTCTGATTCAACAAACATTCATTTTATCTAATCAAGTAGACACGCAATCAGTATTTCGACTCTGGGTCAAAGTTAGATCCATTTTATGAAATGTTTTTTAAGCCTTCATTTTGTAACTTTACAGAGGTAATAGATTTTGCAAAAACTTTCTTTATCCTGATGTTACAATGCAAAAATCAAAGATATAGTATAATAGTATTAAAGAACCATGGAATATGAATGAAGCCACATATATTCCAGTGGCCTGGTCTTTGTTACAATTACAAGTAAGGTATGTGGATCTAATAGGGCTCATTTGATAAAAACACAGCTTAGTCCCCCACTTTTTGCTTCAAAAAAGTTCCCTTGGTAAATTACATTTGTATAAAAGGTACTTAAAATTACATTATTAGATTGGTTCCAATACTTCCAAAAAATGGAACTAATCTAGAAATATTTTTGACCATGCTACAGTTATGCCATTATGGAAACCAGGACTTAAACATTATCTTTGCTAAGGATGGGCACTTCTATGTCAGCCTCCGACTCTAATCTATGGGCCCAACCATACAGCAGCAGTTTCAACTGAATATGTATGCAAAACCAAATATGTTATTTGCATATTGTAAATATATAATCCGATAGGCTCCCTTTGGTTATTTGTTAATGGCAAACAGTCTTTCTGCAGGTGAGTATTCATTGCTACCAAAATCCATACAACCTCACAATACGCATGCACTACAGTCCATAGTCTAGGCATCCCAGAAGGAAATACACCCATGTTAGAATTATTTTCCTGTTTTATAGCCTTTTACAGATTATAAAACATGATTTAGCTTTTAATACTATGTATCAACTTTTTTTTAAGTGAAATAATGTTTGACTCAATAAGGGCAATTTCTTTTAAAGCTTCTACAAATAAGTTGCTGCAGCATGAAAAATAAAGACTGGTTGGTTCATTTACATATCTGTTCAACCAAGATTCACACTTTTTTTTCCCAATAGGGTTACAGACAGAAACAAAACATTTTGGCTGTGGAAGGATTGACAATTCTGACAATATCATTGTTGCTGCCTTTGCCTTTCTGTTCCAGTGACAACAACTCTCTCCATTTATTTCTTGGGGCCACAGGGACAGAAACAAAAATCTAACAGACCTTAAACAGTATTTCCTTCCTACAATGTCCAAAGCACAACATACCCAAATGGTTTGAGCCAAAACAAAACAGATGCTAATGAGTAAATAAACATAATAGAAAATATATAAATATTTACATACTTTTTATCCATCCGTAGCCGCCTTTTATCATTGCTTAGTGGGAATATACAAATGATTGCTTTCCATGGGTACATCCACAGCTCTTTATTGGATCTCTGGAGTGGTATTGTAGCATTAGGAGGTTCTAAGTAGAAAAGATTGTTTACCAGTTATACTAAATATAAACAATTACAACACAAAATCTGATCACATTAAACAAAACTTGGCCACCCTGCAGTTTCCAATACTATTCCATACATTTATTGACATATTGTTTACATCTTATATTGTATTTGGAATATTTATCAGATTTTTTTTCTTCCTACAAATATCTTTATTTGGGAAGGAGTTTTGGCAGTGTGTAGTTCATTTCAGTATGAGTTGATCTTCCAATGTGCATTGGGGTTCTGGCTATACACTCGTGAACCAAAGTTATTCTTTAGGTTTTGATTCATCACAATGAAAAGCCTGAAGAAAAAAGATATCCGTGGCATTTAATATTTTTCTGGTTTTGTCTGATCAAATGCTAAAACTTCTATCACCCAATGATGTTTTGGCCATTCAGTTTCGGACAGAATGAGGTGGGTCGTAAAGTGGTCGAACAGGGAGATGGTGTGAGCTGCCATTGCTGAACTACCTGTAAGGCTGATTGACTGGATGTAAATCTGATCTCATTCTGGGTCAGTGATTGCGAAGGTATTATGGGCAGAAAATCAGAACACCAACCATGCAAGTTGGATATTACAGAGCCAGGTCATCAGTGGCAGTTTACATAATATCTCAGTAAAAGGCCCCCTTTAAAACTGAACTCCAGTGAGTCCCATGTTGTCTTAGCTTCCACTTCTTTTTGGCACTCGCTGTTCCATCTCTCACCACCATCTTCTTCCTACAGGAATTCTCTTAGTGTCACCCAAACTCGCCCTGCACAGGCTCACCAAATGTAAAAAAAATCTAAAGCGACAATCTCATTGCGCATGCGTGAGAATGAGCACTTTTTATAGGAAAGTACCTTGACGACCCATGTCAGATATCAGGCATGTGCAGAAGGAGCTACTCACAGCCTTCTGGGATATGTAAATGCTAGTATCCCAGGGTTTCCCCCTTCAGTTTTTTATTGCAGTGGTAGTAAAGAAGGAATGGAAGGCGACCTCCTTAAAAAAAAAAGTATTGGACAAATATTATATATAAAAGGAATAGGCACCCTTTTTTATCATATTAAAAATGTGATGATACGTCCTTTCAATGCAGCTCATTGATACATCAATTCTTTCCCCTAAGCAAGCAGTGTAAATTCCCACTATATCCTGGTTATAGTCTCTTGTATGCCCTGCACAGGGAGAGGGGGAAGCAGCAATGTAACTTTGTAACATTAGGTTATACAATGGAAAAGCTACAGGTTTATTCAATAAGCCAAAGAAGTTTAAACCCATAACAAGCATTAAGATTTCTCTCAGCAGAAAGCAGTAAACTGCAGTCTGTTCCAGGGTTTTCACTGCTTTGTTACATATTCCTATCACAGTTTGTGAGCTTGTATTGTGCTCATGAGACATCTGATCACATCATATTCCAATATGGTTCTGGAGTTGCTGATTATGTAAACTAAAGCTGCGTACACACGTGCAATTTTTGTCGTTGGAAAGGATCTTTCACGATCCTTTCCAACGACAAAGGACTACATGATGCATGAACGGTACTGTACATACAGCACCGTTCTGCTCTATGAAGAGGGGAGGGGGAGAACGACGGAGCTGCACCCTGCTGCGCGCTCTCCCCCTTCCCTTGCATTAGGATCGGTCGTCGTTCATCGTTCGTGGATCCGCCAGGATATATACATAGGTCTCATAAATGTTGGATGCCAATTTACCAAAGCTTTAAAGCGGACCGAAACTCAGAATTTTCCCTTTACATAAAACCATTTAATGCAAAGTAAAAATTGTGTTATTTGTTTTGTGCAACAACCTTTTGCAACAAGCTCTTGGGTGCTCCTTCTACGCAATGCTGAGCATCTCTGGCATGCATAGAAGGGGCCTTTTCGTGAAAAGTGAAAAAAATTGTCATGCACAGTGAGATCGGCATGTTTTTTTCCAGCCTACGTCGCCCAATCTCGTGCCTGGGTCGGGTGACATAGGGGGAAGACCCCAGAAGAAGACGTGAAGATGGCGGCCCAAAGACGGATGCCGGGATGACACGGGACCTAAAGGAAGAGACCCCTGGATGGATTGGACTGCCCAGTGGGATTTTGAGTTTAGTTCCTCTTTAGCTTTGTCTTAAACCCGGCTAATCCAACCAATGGATCATTGCAGTGTACTTTACATCCTTTACACATGTAACAAGTGCCCTAAAAACATGGCCACAGGATCAGAATTGGTACATTTTTACCAACTCTAACACCTGGTAGCAAATAATTGCTTTTGACCTCAACTTTGATTCCAATGGGATCCACCATGGGTGAGACATGGGGTAAGACTCTTGGGTTAGCTTTTGCACCTACATATGATTTATGATTTGTGATTTGAGAAGATGGTGGGGGCACAACTAGTCTATGAGAATACCTTCTATAAAAATTAATTGTATGCTTCAAAAAGCCTGAAAATAGCCCCATGCGTGAGCTTGCTAAGCAGAAATATCAGCACCACAAATTTTATCACAATATGGACCCTTGTTGGGGTGTCAGACACATCTATGCTCACCCCGCTAGCCCCCAAGTCATCACTTTGTTTCTGCACAATGTAATGAAAGCCGCTTTATAATAAGTATTTGACTACAATATAGAGCCATTCACAGATGTTATGATATTACTTGCTGCAGAACACAGGGATGACATAGCAGTCAGAGGAGATCAGGGACAGCTGAAGGCGGCCTTCTTGTCCCAGGAGCTGACACTCTCGGAAATGTCGGTGGTGCTCCCGATATCTCTACTTAGCCATCCCAAAATGCAGCAGCTCAGATGGTGGAAGTACATTGGATTCAGACTGCTACATGTATTACTAGGTGGTGACAGGGTCTCGTTTTTGCCTCCTCTTTTTCATCATTTAGATCCCCATGACCGTTCCTTTAATATGCGGAAAAGCTCCTAAAAGACACTGTTGTCACCACACCGCCATTTTGTTTTAGCAGACTGCACACTTTGGCCCCCGTCCTGTGCTATCCTCCCCACAATGCAGAGAGAAAAAGAAGCTATTGGTTCCCCATATGAAACATTCCAGCATGTTCAAACCATGAGCAACCCAGTGCAATGTTTGGGACCTCACCTCATGCTATAGTCATAACAATAAAACAGCTGGTTGCTATGGAGACACATTAAGGTGAACCAGCTGAATTCCAATCCTCTAATTACTTTCACCAAACAGTTTTTGCATTAATCTGTACTCACCATTTCCTCTCACAGCACTGCACCTTCATCCCTCTCCTGACTGAACTCCTCAGCCTGGGTGAGGGTCACATGACCAGGGCCTGCAGGTGCAGCAGCTGCCATATTAGCAGCTCTGGAAAACACCAGAACCTTCATGCAATGTCACATTCATTCCTTCATTCTGCAATACAAAAATAAAGTATTAGAGCCCCTCTTTAACATCTATTAAGGGCTCCATTGCAGAGATTTAGCCTGACTTCCTGTCATGATGACAACAAATAGGAAGTGATGTAAAATCCCTAACAACAACAACATAGACTAGGGAAATGGTGAAACCCTTGTCATCCCTTGCAGCCATGTCAGCTCACCAACACATGTATACATCACCCGGATTTGTTTTCATTCACTAAAAATTCCCTAATGCTATGTGACTTATATAATACAACATAGTCCTGATATGTTCATATATTGATACAATTAGGTTATTATGTATATTGGTGTTTAGGTTATTGTTTGAACTATTTTATATATTGCCAAAAGGCGAAGTACAACATCTTTTATTAAAACTACATCACAAACTACACTCCTGTTCATTATATAGAATTGATTATACAGGCATTCTCAGTACTTGTTCTTAATATGTATATATGGACTATACACAGTATCACTTCTCTTGTCCTGTGCACTGGGTGTAATTCTGAGTATCTGTCCTTATTCTGTATATATGGAATTTACACAGTATCACTTCTCTTGTCCTGTATGTTGGGTGTAATTCTCAGTATCTGTCCTTATTCTGTATATATAGACTCTGCACAGTAGCATTTCTCTTGTCCTGTATGCTGGGTGTAATTCTCAGTATTTGTTCTTATTCTGTATATATAGACTCTGCACACTACCACTTCTCTTGTGCTGTATGCTAGGTGTAATCCTTGGTATCTGTTCTTATTCTGTATATATGGACTTTGCAGAATATCACTTCTCTTGTCTCGTACCCTGGGTGTAATTCTCAGTATCTGTTCGTATTCTCCATATATACACACTCTGCACAGTATCACTTCTCTGGT
>NC_092867.1:30057315-30152845 GCF_032062135.1 Pyxicephalus adspersus
TATATATGGACCCTGCATAGTATCACTTCTCTTGTCCTGTATGCTGGGTGTAATTCTCAGTATCTGTCCTTATTCTGTATATTTGGACTCTGCACAGTACCACTTCTCTTGTCCTTTATGCTGGGTGTAATTCTCAGTATCTGTTCTTATTCTATATATACACACTCTGCACAGTATCACTTCTCTGGTCCTGTACGCTGGGTGTAATTCTCAGTATCTGTTATTATTCTGTATATATGGACTTTGCACTGTATCACTTGCCCTGTGTTTATGAACGTTTATACTTTTCATTATTAAACCCGGACCAGTAAACAATGAGCAGTGTTAATTCCCCTGAGAATTTGTAAAGCTTTCTTTTCAAAACCACCAATCTGGGCAAGTTGACTCTTGTATCTTTATTTTTAGGATTTAAGCTTGATATAGCAGTAAATGTGTTGTTTTATGTAGCACAATGTTTTCTATGTAATATGAATATAAACTCCTAACAAAGCCAAGCAACCAATTTGCATCCTGTTTCAGGTAGATACATAATCACAGACAGGGGATCTCCCCTTGTAACACCAGGGCAATAATGAGCAATTTTACACAGATCCAAAATCAGTGTGGTTTTAAATCATTTAGCTGCAATTACATGAAGGCATTGCTCACTAATTGGCATCCAGGTTGGCTGTTCAGCTGAGTATAATATGGGTGTAAAATATTGGTATGTAAAGTAATACAGGTGTGTCTTGTGAGAACCTGTTTTATAGTCTCAGCTGTCACAGTCATTTGGCTATGAGTCAATACAGCTGTCAGTATTTTTAATATCAGATTTACATGGTATTGATCACCTGGTATTTGCTTTTAGCACATTTATATTAAATATTTCAAATATACAGTGGACATGTTGTGGTTGTGCAATGCACATTGGAATTACATTACTGTAAATATCTTTAGAATAAAGTAAATATTTTAGATAAATGCAGACAGGGCATTTTATTATAAAGGCAAATTACCTAAAGGGCATTGTTATTTACATTAAAATCCAGCTTGGGTGTTTCTGACCTATCTGCACAGTAAAGTGGAGGGCTCGTTGTCCCCTACAGTTTACAAGTAAGCTCCAAACTGCTCAGTGGGCTCCGTCTTACCATTTAAATCCATTCTTAAAATTTCTATTCTCATATATCTAGTAGCTCACACTTTAATTTGGCTTTGCTGCTTGTTTTTTTGCACACATGCCAAGGACAATTCCAGGGAGAACCATTAAAGCTAAATGCATGTTTTGGAGGGAAGTTGAGTACTTGAAAGAAACTGGGGTTTGAACCTGGGATCCAGCACGGTAGAGGCATGTCTGCTAACCATTGAGCCACCCATGCCATCCTGGTTACATATATTGATGCTCATATACTACAATTCTACCTGAATGGTCATGTTACAATTACTGATTTCAATGGCAGGAGTACTGGATAATAAAACAAAGTCTTTCACTCTACTTCCCTGGGTCAAGGACTATCTAGATGATAACAGCTGCAATGTTAAAGGGATTCCAAGTAATAGGGATATCTTGGTAGGAGCCTTGGCATTTACGTACATGGCTAAGCAACGGTGATATCATTAACAGGGAAAGCTTCAAATATTTTTAAGGACAGTCTTTGGCCAAGGAAAAAGTAGACATGGGATTTCCAAGGAACAAACCCCCAAAATCTTTTTTCCCTAGAGCTATAGCAAGTGAATATGGAAATCACATCCAAGTAACTTCTATAAAACTCAGCATTTTGTCTTACATAAGCTAGAATCCCCTTGGACAGAATATAGAATTTACTTTATTTAACAGGGGCAAATTCATGAAAAGGGCACAGTGGAAGGAATGTTTTGCAATAAGGTGCAACTCTTACCAAGTCTTGCCTCACTGCATATTAATGGGGTGCTTCGGGTTATGTGACATATAATATTTCAAGCTTAGAATATTGCCTTGTGATTTTTATTTTCTCCTCTTGTTATTTACACCTGCCCTTTTCATATTGCAAAATGAGAGAGCAACGAGTTTGAAACTGTAAGGCATACATGTCATGAAGACTTGATAGCATACCACAGCAATATCATTTAGCATACATATACATTTATAGAACCTTTCATAGATACTACTGGTATGTTGAGATCCAAAAAAGGAGCCGGTGGTGGGGATTTATGCAATGTAAAGGAAACATAATAATCAGCGATTTATAGGTGTTGAGTGTATTTTAAGACTTAGCTCCTGTATATGCATGCAGAGAGGAGGTTATCTGAGGATATGGGGCAGATGATAGAGGACATGTACAGAGACACATAATAAATTGAAAGGATTTTAGATACATGTAGCCTAGAGCCTGTATCTGGTCTAGAGCCTGATGAATATATATATATTTTGCTATATTGATTATTATTATTGTGAGATGGTGTGTGGAAATGTTATGACAAATATAAATTTTTTCTAGTGTAGTGGTATTCTATTTTGGTTGGCTGAACTAACTGCCAGTAGTACAATATTTTTGTATATTTTACTACACCACTTGACACTTGTAGATAAGGACAGAAATTGTATTTGGGAAATAATGCTTTTTAGGATCTCAGAAAGCAGTCTAGACCGGGGGTGCCCACACTTTTTCGGCTTGCAAGCTACTTTTAAAACGACCAAGTCAAAATAATCTACCAACAATAAAAACTTGGACTTAATAATTCATGTGCGCGATAGAGTTCATATTGACGGCCAGGGCTCCGCAATCTACACACATTGCCATCGCAATCTACCAGTAGATTGCAATCTACCTGTTCTGCACCCCTGGTCTAGAGTATATTAAAATAACCAATGCCTTTTTAATGTAGTAAAGCAAAAGCAAAAGATTCACCCTCCAACCCCTTTCTCTTCCCCCATAAAGATTCTTTCCAATTTATTGCCCTTTTGTTTAGTCATCCAGTGCATAACAAAATACCAGGTACTTCCAAGTATGGGGGAGGCGTGTGACAACCTTTTTTCCCATGATGTGGCTTTTGGTGTCTTAGTGGCTTTTTACTAGGTATCAACATATTTTTTTCTAGTTTTGGAAAGAATACAAAATGGCTAAAACTTCTGTCTGGTTTATATGAAAATTCGAGTTACCATTTGGGTGATCAACTCTTTCTTTTGCCCTGGTGGCCACTCTCACCTAAATGGAAAAAGGAAAAGCACCCTATATGAGTACCTGGTTCAACCTGGGTGAAAAAATTCTTGTATCTTTGCCTTAAGTATTTTTTGTCTTTATCTCTGTGGGTTCCATATGCATGGTCTGTGCAGCTCAAAAAGAGTTTGGTAAAGAAGGTATATGGCATTGTTCATCACTGACACATCCTGAAGTAGTTTATACACACTAGTTAAGGAAAGGGTTGCTTTAAGTGGTAAATATACACACATATATATATATATATATATATATATATATATATATATTTAGTGCTTCTGTTGTAAAAGTTTCTTCCTTTTTTACACTTGGTACGGTATGCGGGTGTCAAATTCCAGTGGTATTTTAAGTACCACCGTTCCCTGAATAAAGTTTTTGGGGGCTTATGGAATCTGGAAGTCACTTTTAATAATGGGTACCACACAGATAGCCGTAACATCCTGGGAATGTGCACAAAGATTCTGAAGCTTTAAAAAACAAAACCTTTATTTTACACTCATAAGTAAATTACAATGATCAACAACATTAATCCCTAACATTACTACCTCTAAATGACAGATCTCCATGCAGTAAATGCTGAGTGTTGTCAATTCCAGTCTGGACCAAATTTGGTCAGTGATGCAACCTGGGATTTATGGCTGTAGTCAAACCAAGCAGGGGATCTGTCACTGGCCCTTCAGGTCAGCTATCATGATTCATAGCCCCTGATTCATCAAGCAAAATCGGATTATCGGTCGCGCATTCGTATTAGCGATCCGGAATCGCGCGCGATCGCGCTATTCAACAACCGGAAAAGCTCGCGCACGGAGCCGCGCTTATCCGACAGCTTTTTACTGGCGATGAGTGGACGCGCGCACTCGAGTCCCGGATCGCGGTAATCCGCGATCGCGGGTCGCGCGTATTATCGCGCTTCCAGCGATCGCGGATTTCAATGATGAATCAGGGGCTAGCTAGACTGCTCAGTACATTATGGAGAAAGGTTTGCTTTGGTGAATTTAGCATAATTTTGGCAGGTTCTACAACCACTGAGGACTCAACTTGAACCCAAGGTAAGGTCGAACCCAAACCTCTTACTCATGATTAGACTCAGCTTTGCATTTATGTTTTTAAAAGTGATCTGGTTGTTGCTCGGAGCTTTCTTTCTTGCTATATTTGATGTGGGAGCATGCTGTTGGGTGAAAAGGCTGATTTCTGACAGACCGCTAAGACGTTACAAAGCATTGTTTGTTTCAGGAAAAATATAAGGGCCGATCCTGTAATCCACCCAGTAACTGAACCATACAATTTTTATGTTTGATCCTACTCTACAAAGTTTTTCTATGTCTGTTTCTACCTTACTAAAAAACACAACAAACCTGCTCATACTTTTCCTGGGTGTGCCAATCATGTCTACAGTTGCCAATGCCAGTTGTGCTTGCCTGCCCTTAAAACTTGGTGCTCATATGCAAACAGCGCCTTACAGAGATAAACACCCATTGTTGAATAAAAAGAAGAACTTGTAAAACAACTTATATTGCCAAACAATACCCAGCAGCAATTTATTGTTGCTCAATAGCAGAATAATCGGCAAACCACTTAACCACCAAACATATACAAAAACTAGGGATTATGATTTACTACTGAAAGTTGTGCTTAACTTTGGGGTCAGTGTTTTTTTTTTAATCCCAGTGGTTGGTTGGGGTGGTGATGGAAGAAAAGTGCTGGAGGTGGATTAAGAATATCCTAGAGATATGTAAAATATTTAAAAGAATATTTTTAATTTAAAAGATCATACATTGGAAAAGCAACATTGTGCACTGTAACATAAACTCAAAGCTACATGTCTCAACCTAAGTTTTACAACATAATCAACCATTTAAAAAAAGTGTATAAATAATACATAATTTTCAAAAGAGTTCATATGCTAATTCAAAGGTCACACAGAAGCTTTGAGGGTTATATTCCTTTTAAAGAAAAGAAGCTGCTGTATGCCTGTTTTGTAAATTTAATTCAGGTATATTGAGGAACATGGTATAGAGCACTGAGAAGGCAAAAAAAGGAAGGCTTCCGGCAGTACAGCTACAAAAGAAGGTTTTGACAATACGCCCAAGGCCTGACAACATCTGGGATGCAACTGACTTCATGTAAATCTGTGAGCTCATCTCTTCTGACAACCTTTATTTGATATCTTTCTACCTGGTAAGATTTGCAGGAATTTAAAAAAGAAAAATGTGCATCTGTTCACATTCATTTTTCTTTATGCTTTATTCTTTTATTGTATACAGAGACATTATACATTACAGATTTCTTGAACAATATAGTTCTATATCATATTTCCCTCCTATCTTTGTCCTTCAGTGAAAATGTATTATTTGTATTTTGCCATAAGTATTAATCATTCATTATTAGGAAAAAAACTGACAGGTTAAAGGAAGAGACATATTCTGTGTTAAGTTCTTTTTAAAGTATGTGTCCCTGTTTATTTTAATTTGTTTTGTAGAGAAAAAATCTCTTATCAGGTACATGGACAAAAACACATTTAGAAGTTCTCTTTTGTATCCAATGCTAAAAGTGTGGCTGGAGTTTCAGTACAGCATGTGTAGTGCGTGTGGTTATGCTCATGCACAGGGCTAATATTTACCTTGCACAGCATTATTTACAAGGGAGCCTTGAATAGGAAGAATCTTTTTTATGAAAGCAATTACTTAACAAAACACGTGTCTTATACCACCACTGTTTAGCTATATAGAACTCCGATAAGGGGTTAAATTTACTTTGGGCTGTATTAGATAAGAATCTAAGTATAATAAAACAAAGAAACACCATCCTGCTGGTCACTCTGCAATCACATGCTCCATATCTATTGCAGATAAAGAAACTACAGGTAATCACATTTTAGTTGGATATTGTCAGTATCCTGAGATATTCAAAAAACATGTTGTGTTCTGGTGGCATTAGAGCTAAATGTCTCTTAACAGTAAGTGTTTGCAAGTGGTCATAAGCTGGCCACTGACAGTAGAGGGTGGATGGATGTAGGGGCACAATATACCCACTCATTTGTATCAGTGATACCCTAAATATGTGTATACGTCAGACAACAGTCTCCTGAGATGAACAGTCGCGCTTTTCTAAGGCGAAATCTGACATGTATACAGTGGTCCCCTGGTGTCAAGGACGTCGTCCCTATGACCGATCTGGAAGGACTGCTGCTCACTCCTATGATGGAGAGTACAGCCGGATGCTGCTCACTCGTCCTCCGCTCCGAAGGACGAAATTGTGTCGAAATTTCATTTTTTCGCACTGAAAATGACCACAAAAAGTGTTCCAAACCAGTAAACCAAAAAAGTCACAGGCAATGTTCAAAGCATAGTTTGTGATTATTAATGCCCTACCTTACCAAATTTAGTGTCTATGTCAACCAGTGTGCTCAGACTGATTAACACATAATCATCTCTAGGTGGCTTATGCTGCTGTCTAAGCTTTCACTGAACTTGTAGACTAATATACACACAAAGCTGTATATTAAATCCCTACAATAACAATTGGAAAGTCCATATTCATGTCTTTAACTGTCTCAGGGTTTACTGTCTAATGTCCCTACCATAGTCTTATGTCCCAACACAGTCTAAGGCCAGTTTGTAGAGGAAAGTTGGAGGAAACCAGTATGACTGCAGGAAATGAACGTAAACGTGAGTTGACAATACAGGCTCTATGCAGATAGCATTCAGGCCAAGACCCTAGTGCTGCAAAACCAAGGGAGCTAGCCACTGAGCCACCATGCTGCTTTGTTATAAATCAGTATTACCCTTTAAATCCTCTATATTTACATTTTAAAATCTTATAGGGCAATAATGTTTATGAATAATAAATAAAACTGGGGTGCAAATGTGGGATAATAACTGTGTTTCCCTGAAAATAAGACAGGGTCTTATTGATTTTTGATCCAAAAGACACGGTAGGGCTTATTTTTGGTGGATGTCTTATTTTTCCATGTACAACAAACTACAGTACAAAAATCCACATTTATTAAAATACAGTCATTATGTCATCTTCTTTCTGTATTTTTCCATGTAAAATAATTTACTGGTACATTTACATGAACAAAATCTACTGTAATGTACATTTATTTAAATACAGTCGTCATGTCATCTTCTGGAACATCATCATAACTCAATCATAATAACCAAGCTACTCAACTCGCGTCTCAATTTCCTTTGGAACTAGTGGTCCTAATCTTTCATGTCTAGCTTTCCTTAAATGAGCACTTCTTGTCCATGTAGCCTGCTTGTAATGCATTGGCAACACAACTGTCGGCAAGTTTATCCCATGAATTCTTTACCAAAGTCACAACCTCTTGCAATCTAGGCTTCACAAAATGTTCATGCTGATTTCTCTCCATGCTATTCTCAATGTAGTCATTATTTCCATGCTCAAATTGTCCTTAAATGGCTTGTTTATTCGAATATCAAGAGTTTGGAGATAGGAAGTCATTCCCTCAGGAATCTTTATTCGATCAATTCTTCTCTATGCAAAGAAGTTCTTCATGTCTTTAGAGCAGTGTTTGCTGAATCCCAGACTAGCAGGCCTAGTAAAACAAGTAGCAGCAATAAATCAACCCACTTCTATAAAACAAAGCTTTTTCGGTTTCAAGAACATAATGCCGTTCAATCTCCTTTTTCTTGCCCTTGATGATTAGAGGTGGGGCTTTATTTCCATAATGATGAATTGCCAAAATACAGGTAACACGTGCACTTTCATAACCAGTGGCGGCAATGTAGATTGAGGAGGCACCCAGCTGATCAATTGGAGTTTGGGCTCCTTGGCCCATATACACTGCAGTTTTATCCATAGCAATTGTGTTGGAAAGTTGGTATTATTGGTAAGTGCCTGAATGCAAGTGCACATTTATTAATTTCAGAATCTTCCAGCTTGAACAGTGTTGTTGATCTTCTTAGAGACATTTCATTTGCTGAAGATCCAGCCAGTGTTGTAATGCTTTGAATTCTTCTAGGGATATTTCCAACTGTTGTGCCATTGTAGGGGCAAATGCTTGAATATCAGCCCTGTGCACCACCAAAGCGTTTGCTCTCCTGTCTGCAATCTATTCACAGTTCATATCTTCCAACTCAGGAAATAATCGTTGCTGACCTGATCCACACTTGTGCTTCTTAGCATTTCTCTTGTCTATTTGTTGACTGAGGTTATCATACTCTGCTCGTCATCTTTGGACCATTTGGATATCCAACTTCTTCTCATACAGAGAAGCCATAAGTTTCATGCCCTGGGAAACCTCCACAATCCCTATGTTGTACTCAGAATAGCTCTTTTTTTTCACTCATCTTGTCTAGGGGTCAAAATATTATTTCCTGTTCATCTGTTTACATATTGGTAGGCGTTTACCTCCATGGAATAGAAACTAGGGCTATTTTTGGACTAGGGCTTATATTGTGAGCATCCTGCTAGGGCTAATTTTGGGGGAAATATCGTATACAAATAAAATTCCCACTATTCAGGTAATAAAGGATCTCATGCTTTCATTTCCTAGGGATTTACCAAACACTGAGCAATACTTTCCTGTGGACCTGTGACAACTAGCAGTCTGGTACTTTTCTATCCAGTGCTAGAATGTGAGCAGCCACTCCAATCAGTGCCAGTGCCATCTGATAATGTGGCTACTAGCCTAGCAAGATACATGATGATACCAGTGAGAGGGGGCACCAATGATTAAGAGGAAGTTTAACTCACTTCTCATCCAATAAAAGTAAAAATGAGTATTAAATTTGTTATAAGCTGCGGGGTGGTGTAGACAATTCCATTTATTTATTTTTTCTTTCCAAGTAAGACTTTAACTTTTATACTTTACTAAAACTGGACACAATATGGCTCCCAAAGAAAAGCCTCAGATAGATAAAAATACAATCCAAAGCTTTGGCAAATACCACAATTAACTGATCGCCGTTCTAATATTTATTGCGATATTGAAATGAAAAGTAAACTATGTCAATGTACAAGCTTTCGACAAAGTCTCTGTGGATGATGTAACTAAGTAAACTTCAAAGATAGAGGCACATAGCTTGCATACATAAACATTCGGTAGGTAAATACTGCAGACAGTTAAACATATCAATAGACAAATACATGCTACATTATATTGCTTTCTTGGAAAAAAGTCTGGGCTCTCCCAGGAGATTACGCAGATCACATTACATTGACTGCAAATGTTTTCATTACTATCTGTGAACTTCCTGTCTGTCACCAGGCACTGTATGTAAAGGTCACATTTTTTTCTCCCGTATGCCTATGTTATAATGCAGGTTACATGTTTTGGAAACTTCCTCACCTGAGACCTAATACAGGATTACCTAGTTAAGCTTCTTCCACAGGTCAGGTTTATTAAGCTGCTGATTCTTTATAGAGGTTGACTCACGTTCATAGTGCTCTCTAAGAAATCCCAAGTCGCAGAATGAATCCTATTGGCTGTATACTACTACAATACTTTCAACAACAGGAAATACTTTAATATTACAATATACCTTTTTGTATTTGGCTGAACTAACTTCTGAGTTGCATCAAATAATAATAACAATTATAGAGTGTGACCCTTCCTACTTTGCTTGGATTATAATTGCCTCCCCCATGGAAAGGCATGAAAAGTAAAGAACAAACAAAGACTGGGGTTTAAAGTCGCAAATGTCAAAGTTGTATTTTGCATACAATTTAGTGTACAATTGATCATAGAAATGAATACAATCAGAGTGCATTAACTGTGTATAAATGTCAAACAAGGCTTCCCTATGTAAATTCCCATAAGGGTTTGCCTTGGTTACTAGACAATTGGTTGCCTAACCAGATGGTAAAAGGTACAGATGGTTAATGTCTCAAGCCTGACGCGTTTCACCAGTAGGCTTCATCAGGGGATGCATAGAGATCATCAAAGCAATGTATATCCGTGAAAATTTCATACAATCAAAATGCACTTTATTGGAACTGATGTAAAAATGTCTATCTCATGTATAGACAGCAATCTGCTACCTGGATCGTTAATAAATGTGTTCGGGTGGCAGGATCTGTCCTAGCAGCTGCTGAACAGATCCTGTGCAGGTGGGCCGCTGTTCAAGAGAAGAGCCCCGCTTAGGGGGCTCACCAGCCAGAGCCACTGACCATGTCTCCCGTAGACATCACAGGCTGAGGGCCGGTTGTGTCTCTGGATACATGTCGCCCACCCTCCCACCGCAGGCTCAGACCAGCAATGGGAGAGTGGGCTGGTTCTGGCATCATGACATCCCCCTGGGGAGAAGTTTCTTCCTCTTTGAGTGACACACTGCTCCCGGAGTCTGAGCATTTAGTGGTTTGCAAGCTCCAAAAGGTTGGGGACCACTGACATAGAACTTTCTTTCTGTCCAGGTGAAGGGTGAACAAGATTTTGGCTGCAGTGGGACTATAATTCCTATTACTTTTGGATTTGAAAAGGTCCATTATGGTTGACATAGCAGCACACAAAGAATATGCAATTACAGCAACTACATGGGCAGCACATGGACAATTGTAACTATGTATAAACAACAAACGGTGGCTATATGGGTAACCAACATGCAAATTTTGACATTACAGAACAACAAAACACAGGCAACTGTGGCTACATATGCCAATAATCAGGGTACTACAAGTATACATAACCAACAAAAAGGCAATAATTGCAATATCTAGGCAAAAAAGGAAATCATGACAATACTTGGGGAAAAAATGGAAAAATCATTGAAAATTAAAGCAGGCAAAATCACTGGAAACCAATCTGAAACCCCAATTGGCAGCAGGGGGAACTTTTGGTAGCCTAAATTCTTATCAATTACATGAGCTGAACAGAGTTTCTGGTTAAGTTCCAGAAGGTACTTAGCTATTGTAATATGGGGATTTTCCTCTCTTACTCACAGTTTTATTCAACTAATGCTAATTTATTAGAAAAAAGGTAAAAGGTGGATCAATGCACTGCAGGATTGCCTTGTTATTAAAATGAGGCCTTCAGTGGGTAGACTGTATCTTGTATACATTTCCATGCTCCGTTGTTTTATTTCTTGTATGAATACATGAGAATGGACTATCCCTGTTTTAGCAGAAAAGTCTTTTTTAACCTGATGTATAGACTATACATTTTTAATCTGGTGTAAAGACTACCACAATGATTGCAATTTACTGTAAGAGAAAAGTATTGCTTAAAAAGTAGTTTTTGTGATTGTATCCTAACTTTGCATAATAATGATTCACAATCAGTAAAACTGGAGGTGAACCGTTCCCTTTATCCCATCTTGGGACAAGATGTATGTACATGCGCCCCCCAGCGGGTTCAGGAGAAGGACACAGCTGGGGGGAGGGGGGCTTACCGGCCTGAGCCACAGACCATGTCCTCTGTAGGGGTGGGGGGTTTTGTCTCTCGAGTGGGCAAGTTCTGGCATCATGACTTCATTCTGGGGGAAGTGTCTTCCCCTTTGAGTGACACATGGCTCCCCGCACATGCACGATCTGGAGTCTGTGAAATTAGTGGTCCGTGAGCTCCAAAAGGTTAGTGACCACTGTACATGCATACAATGTGGGAACATAGGTACATGGGAGCTGAAAAAAACATTCATGTGGCTGAAAGTAGCAATGGGTTTAGCCCATAAATTGTGTTTTTAGCTCCCAAAATGTTTTGTATGACTATTTTTCTTTTTAGAAATGGGACCATCCAAAACCGGGAACACTCAAAGTTTGACCCTGTATATGTCTATAAAGTCTCGAAGCACAAGCACTAAAGGCACTGAATAAAATTTCCACCCATAGAAAACATAGCAAACAGAGAAGGTCCAGGCTGTAATAACAAGGTAAAGAGACATTTTCAGTGCAAGCTAAGGACTTTAGGGTAATCACACATTGAATGCATCCAGTGAACTGGAGAAAATGTATAAATAAATATTTTTCACTTAGTTATTTGTAGTTTTAATTCTCTACGTCTTTTGTCAACAGATTATCATTATCCTTGTTCAATAGGCTAAACACCATCCCTAAACTTGGACATTATCTTAACACTAAAATGTAGTGCACAAATAGCACAGAATGCTAGTTTGCAAATAGGTTTTGCAGGATCAAATTGGCTGGATAATCTTCTTTTTCTTTTTGCTAAGGAAAGTTGATTAATTAGTGCTGTGACCTTGGAAAATCTCAGCTATATTTCCACCTAATAATCCATTATTGTCAGTAGGCTGGCTTATTCTAACAGATTTAGGTGAGCGTTCACGTATATAGATCAGTACTAATGGAATAGTCTGTTGCACTAAGAAGAGGCAATGAGTTGTTATTTTTGCTAAATATAGACCTTGCTCAGACTGTATTCAATGAACTGGAAGAACACAACTGCACATTTTCTAGCCATTTTAAATCCAAGGGCTGAAGTTTAGTTTGAATCTGGTCTGTAATTTTCAGATTTTGACATTTATACCTGCAACTAAATCCTTCCCATGATTGTAGGGTATATCATAAGATTTATTACACTAATCCTGATGTGATGGGAGTTAATAAAAAGTCACTGTAACCTTAACAACCTTAAATGAATCCTAGAAACAACATAGGAACATTCCATTGCAATAGTGTACTGCAAAAGGTATGATGAACACTTTTATTTTTATCTTGCTAAACAATAAAAAATTTAATTCATGAGTACATAGAGAGGAACTATACCTTTGCAACACTTTTTTTCACATTGAGTCTTTTCAGACTTGGTTTCAGGTACTGATTTAACCAGGGTTCCTCCAAAGATTGCTAGGGTTTTCTTGAACTGTGGTTGACTGACGTTCCATTTGATGATGTATTTATAGTTATAGGACCAACACCACTTAGTGTAGCCAGCTGCATGGATCCAATGATGTTTTTAGTTGGTTATAAATGCCATAATTTAGCCACAGCTGTAAGCTGGGCATTCTTTGCCTTGGGCACTAATTTAAGAGTCTTTTTCCCACAGATCCCAAAAAGCAGGGTTTACCGGAGACCTGAAAATGATTATACAGGAAAACAGGTTAACAAAGAATAGATTAGCATAAGTAATTACTATTGCTTGCAGTGAGTCGGTTGCTAATGCACATTATGGTTAATGAGTAGTATTCCTGTTGGCTAGTAAATAATATTGGCAGGACCAATCCTAGCAACCACCAACCAGTTGGCACTCCTCTATTTAACTTTTCCCATCTTGAAACGGGCTATGATTGGAGCTGCTTGCTTATGTACATAATGGGCTATTACCTATGCTAATCCATTCTTAATCAACCTGTTTTCTTCTTGAGGACCCTGTAAAATCATTTTACTTTTTAAGCTAATCCTCCATAAGGAATCTGCAGTATGGTGCATTAGTAGACAGCACTGTAATCACTTTAATAGGTTAAAAGGTTGTAAACCAAAATGAGAATACCCAGACATATGATTGTGTTGAGTGCTGTATAGTGTATGCTTTTGTACCGACACTATCAAGAGGAAGAAAAACAAATATGACTTGTTTTAAAAGATTCATGTTCCAGGATTGTCATCCTTATGCTTCTTTCACTACATAATTAGTTTAGTATTGTAGTTAAGATCAGGAAGTAAGCCTTGGATGAAGGATCCAACCTTAAAAGGAAGCCAAGCAATGGTAGATCCTATATTGCCTGTATAGCAGGTTCAATGTAATTGTAGTACCATCAGGAACTTTACCAATACAATAATGTTCAAGCCAACTCAACAAATTGATGAATATTCCAATGGCAGGTATAACAAAACAGTCCTGACTGCAAAAGAAGAAATTGGTATAGTAGATATAACACTAGAAAATGTATTGATTAGCCCAACTATGTTTAGGCTAACCACACCTGTAGGAGGGCAGTCCATCTGTCCAGTTTTCCAAAAATATTGCCACTTTGAAGCTAGGGGAGTAGTGAATTAGGTAAGCAAAACAAAATTAAAAATAAGTGCTTTTGAATGGTACCCTAGGCAAAACAAGCAGTATCCCTTTATTTGGGGAAAGCCTCAATACAAAGGTGAATTTTTACTTTCCCTTAAGAAGGCATTTCTTGCTTTTTCACTCCGTTCCCTGTGTTTCAGAGGGCTGGATAGATACATTCTACTTGTTCACATGTATCCAAAAATATACACACTTGATAAATAGACTCATAAAGATTTCATCTACTGTAGAAACAAATATAAATTCAGGAATATAAGTAGGTCAGACAGCCTGCCGCACATAGAAAGCATGTTTAATCCCAACAAGGGACAAAGGACAAAAGGGCCATCTGCACACCAGATCAAGCTTAGCTAAATTTAGTTGACAGATCACACAGTGAAGATGCTCTTCTCTTTAATGAGTACTTTCTATATTTTGTTATCAGATTGTTATCAGATTTCTGCTGTGAGACAAGCATCATTTTTTTATATATTTTTGAATGTGCCTTTATTTGCCAAAATCTTTCAATAAGAATTTGGGGATTGGATTCTTTTACCTTAGGTATGTATTAGTTTGTGTTGCTATTGTAACATTGATTTTAGCTTGAAATGTTTTTGCTAATAATTTTCTCATTATGGATGCTTGTTGTGGTGTCACGAGAGCGTGTCCACTTTTACGTGCATTATGGTCCCATGCTGTATGACAGACAGTACAGATTGAATCCTTCAAGAATGTGTGCCATGAGTGTACAGATTTTAGAATGAACCAAAAAGAAATTATATTGTACTATATTATAATATATTATATTGTTCATGTTCTTTGTCCTTTATATAAAACTGGGATTTTTGTTTATTTTTGTTTTGTGGTGCTGATCACCATGAGTGGGAACCTTTTGACCTCTTGGCCACAACCTGGATTAGTTACCCTAAACTCCCACTTTTCGAACTGTACTCAAGTTATATAGAATATACCCCTTCCCAGAGCCAGGAGGCACCAGGCCAGCATGGCCATTACTGGCATCACCACCAGTTCAACAGCATCATTAGCCCCATTATTCACATAGGCCCTCCTGGGGGTCATTTATTGCCGGGCTTACTGGAAATACATAATCTGTACAATGTATATATTTATTTATTATGCGTAATAATACTGATGAATTAGACAAACCCACACTTGGCCACACAACTCTTAAACTTGGTCATACTACACATTTTGCTGTTAGCTGGTTACTAATGCACATTATGGTTAACAAGTAGTGTTCCCATTGGCTAGTAATAAATATAGACAGTACCATTCCTAGAAACCTCCAACCAACCAGTTGGCTCATTATTTAAATATTCCCAGTGAATCTTTAAACAGGCTACGTTTGGAGCTGCTTGCTAATGCACATGATAAGCAAGATTTCCATGTTAGGGAAAGTTAGTAAAATTTGTACCGAACACTGCTCCACATCTAACAGTGGCCACACCATTTCACTATCTGTTACCTCCCTAATTAAACTCAGTAGCAGCCAAGTAGAAATAGGCTACTGTTAAAAATAGCTGATAAAAAATATTTCTACTTGGTTACTATTGACAATAGCAATTGATTTCTATGTGACTTATGCTGTTAAAAAATGCTAGCTTTTCTTTCCCTACTAAAAATTATAGGGAAGATAAAATACAGATAAAATATTTCAGCACAGATAATTCTGTAGAAGCAGCTACCATATGGGCCTAACACGTGTCCCAGTCTGCTACTAAAGGCTTTGTTTCCGATTGACCGCATGCTTTAATTTATTTATAGTGAATGAGAGGAATTCACAATTCCCTGGTATTTTTCATCACAATTTTCATGATTTTATTTTTTATCAAAGGATGCAATAGTTTTATTTAAAATATCATTTTGGAGAACAGAATTTTCATTATTTATTGCTTGTTGGGACTTATTATTTGGTTAAGTGTAAGCTCTACTTGACACTCAAAATAAGACTTCCTTTACTAAATATATATATGTTTGTATGTTCTTCTTGTGTTTGTGTGGGTTTCCTCCCAGGTACTCGTCCATGGGTATACTGTTTTCCTTCCACCTTCCAAAAACATGCAGTTAGGTTAATTAGATTCCCCCCAGGCAGTCCTTAGACTGTGTTGCTGACATATAACTATGGAAAGGACATTAGATTGTGAGCCCCTTAGTTGGACGATTATATATATATATTATATGTATATATATATTTTTTTCCCATTCCCTTTGGTAGTATGCCAATATACAGTGTTTTCATTAGGTTTTACTTTTAATGATGGTTAATGTATGGCTTATCAGGATTAAAAATATTATGTGATGTAGCTACAAAGCTATTTCTTCAGCACTTTCTCTAAAAAATCCCTCCTAATCCCTCCATATATGTTAATTAGAATTTTAACCCTAGAGACAGGCACAACATAAACATTTTAAATCTGTGTAATTGATCTGCTTTGTACTATTCCTTCTTTGTAGTTCAGGTAATGCATGTAATATTGAGATATTCCAACATTTACTTCTTTCATCACTGTTTCATCTTAGAATATCAATATTCTCATAAGCCAGACACACGCCACACGTTAGTTGACCACTGATTAGTAACACCCAAAATAATCTCTCTTTGTAAAAAGTCTGCATGTTTGTGGCTACCATCACAATAAAATAAAACACAAAAAAGGTAAAAACATTACATTTTATGTATAGTCAAAACTTTGGAAACAGTAAAAAAGGGTTAAAACTCCTGCCAGAAGAGTTTTTGCTGTCTGTGCACCATTGGAGAAATTACCTGTCCCAAAGACTCAACGGGATGTTAAAGGAAATCTTCTGAAGTAAAGGAATCCATCTCTTTGGAAGTTGTCATTGTAACAGCAATTTCCATTTAATATTTCCATTACCCCATGGTGAGAAATCAAAAAGAATGTCCTGTCCTGTTAACTTTGAGATTTATCAGCAGAACTTTTCTATGGATACAGTAGAGTGGCCTCTAAATGTAATTTCTCTGCTCTCTAATTTCTCAAATGGTCTATTCTCCAGGTAGGTCTGAGCCAGGACATCCTTGTTCTGGGTAAAATGAGATCCTCAGGCCTTCATGATTGTCTTCCAAAAAATCTTAATTGATCCATCTCAGATCTTCCCTCTAGCTAGAGCCTCCTACACTTCTTCCAATGTTCTCTTACTCTCTTAGGAGATCAGTACACAATTCATTTATAATCTTGCAGCAGAACATGCTTGGAATGTCAAGGCTGTCTGTACAACCTTCTTCTTTATAACAAACCTATTGGAACTCGGTTAGCCTTTTTGGACTATTTCGTCTCCATATCGCTTGTTAAAAAATGTACCTAGTCTCTAGAGTCCCTATCCAAATATCTATGGATCTCTGGGGTTGAAGCTACTGCCCTTTCCTATGGACCTATCTGCTTTTGATCTAAATCTATAGAAAACTGTATTTGATTTCAGGTCAGTATAAATGTCCTGTTATGTTCTTCTGTGTCAGCAAGGCCCTTGCAATCTTCCAACACTTCTGGGATTTTAAACTTAACCGTTAGGTTAAACTAAACACCCTAATCCTTGACGGTAATGCTAACCTATTGTTACCCAGAAACTAAGCTCTTCTTGTTTTGTATATTCATCTTATCCTGTGTTGGAAATAGTTGAGCCTAATAGTAAGTGCTCTGCACTGCAAGATACTACTCATACCTATTAGCATGAATACTTACCGACATGTAAGCATATCGGATTGGTACAAGGTGGGATGACTCTCTTTATTATTTCTTGAAAAACAAGAAGGAAACTTGATTTTTAATAAAAATTAGGTTTTAAATGTTTTATCTTTTATATGAGATGTATTTTTAGGATCCTGCAAATCAAAGGGCAGTTACACACTCTGGTCACACTCTGCTAGATTTCTTTCGGACCAATCAAACGGGTTTATGATGTATATCCTTGTAGAGTGCTTTTGCCTTTGGTTCATCACAGAGCCCATTGTGTGGAACATAGATCAATCTGTTAAAGAAGCGTAAAGGTAACCTTCAGTCAATAGAACAAATACACTGCTCTAATGGAGTCTTTATTCTCACTCTAGTGGCTCATCAAATAATACAGATCAATAGGAAGACCAGCGGGTATAAGATATTAAAAGCCAATGAATTCAGAGCCAGAGATGACTGTGTGTCAAATGGGGAAAAAATATTTTGAATATGTAAATATATATATATTTTTTTACAGTATAGCACATTGTTACATGGCTGACACATAATGCTAACAGTATCAGCAAAGGAAAGCAAACCAAAAGTAGAATAAAACATTTTTGTTTAACAAGACACATGTAATGTATTCTTGTGACTTAAAAGAATTTTGGAAGGCCTACAAATGGCCAGATTGTTGTCAATCATTAATGACAAGGTTGCATTATGCTAAATAAGGAGTCGGATCTTGGGAGATCAACATTGACAGTCAGCCAAATGAAATTGTATGATCAGGCATGAAGGCAGTGTCTTGTTGCTAATGTTCGCATTTGATAGCCTGGCAACCTCCTCTTATGACCTGGTGCATGCAATAAAAGACAAATATATTTATACGATTATTTTTAATTATCAGTTTTGTGCTATTTTGCACAGAAAATTAAGCATTGTGCTTTACACCATTTACACATACCTGTATATGAGGAAGATTGTGAAATCTGAGCATAACACTTTCATGTTATGATGAGTCAGCAGCAGACACGAATCATTGGGCAAGGTAGAACGCTCTGAGAGTTATGTAATATTTGACTATTTTTTTTTCAAGGACCATTTACCAAGCAATTTAGTAGTCACACTATGACCACTGTAGCAGGGCCAACTTTTAAATTTAGGCAGACAGAAGGTACACTGAGGAAGAAAAGCTTGGCAGTAATGTTAAACTGTCAAGGTCTATAAAGTTTCATGCCAGCCTACACATAAACCAGAGATTAGGAACTCTTTAAGCAGCAAGGCTGGAGAAAACGACAGGGTATAATAATTACAACCTAAGTTCTTTCTTGTTACCAACTGAGTTGTGTTTCATGACCTCAAAACAAAATTCTTCATATATATATATATATATATATATATATATATATATACTTTAATCTATTTATTTATATGCCTACATACAAAGCAATATGTGGTAATGTGTGTGCATGTGACAGTGTTACATTCCAGCCAACCAAGATGGACGAAAGTCAAAAGCGGAAATAAACTGGAAGAGGAAGAAGATGGTAGCATTCTGTGTAGGAACAAGGACTGGTTTAGCTGTTTAAATAATTGGTCCTATAGTAAGTATAATAAGTAAGGAAGTGCTTGCAAAAACTTGTGCATGTATAGTAATAAAACATTCATGCAACAAGCTTTACGTGTATGTATATTACCCACAACAAAAACTAAAACCTAGAACAGTGTTTCTCAACCAGGGTTCAGTGGAACCCTTGAGTTCCTCCACAGGTTTTTAGGGGTTCCTTCAGCATTGAGCACTTTGTAATTCTCAGGTCTGTTGCAGATACCAATGATCTTTTTGGATATCTGTAAATTTGGCAGCCTTCGCACTGGCTAAGAATGTAGGAGGTATTCTTCCCACTGACCACCATAGTATGTGTTGTGAGCTGTGAATATATCATTTTAGCTGGGTAACCCCAAAGATCTAACAGTTATTTCAAGGAGTCCCCCATTTTAAAAGGTTTTGAAACACTGACCTGGAGTGTGTACAATGGTCTCCTGATGTCATTTAGTAATAAGCCTTATAGGAATACAGCAGGGTGTCTCCCTCTTCTCCGTCTTCTTCGTCTTCTTCGTCTTCTCCGTCTTCTTCTCTTCTTCGTCTTTTTCCATCCCCACTCCAAAGAATAAATTCCATCCCATATTTTTTCTTTTCAGAGCTTGGACTGAAACTCAGATTTTTTACGAATCCAATTTCTGATTTGACATTACTATACCTATCATTGAATGTATTTCCTGAATAATGATAGGAGCATAGTTGGGTGGAGCTCTTATCATTGTGTTCACTATGATTCAACCCAGCAAGGGAACAGCTGGGGATATCTGCCATGGCTGCACCCTTCTTGATTGGCTACACAGTGGGCCTGATTTTTTAAAGCTCTCCAAGGCTGGAGAGGATACACTTTCATCTGTAAAACTGGGTGACCCAGCAAACCTAGAATTGATTACTTCAAAGCCATTTGCTAGCAAATGTTTGAATCCTGGACCAGATCCATTCCAGGTTTGCTGGATCACCCATCTTCACTGGTGAAAGTGTATCCTCTCCAGCCTTGGAGAGTTTTAATAAATCAGACCCAGTAACAGGAGCACCTACCACAAATGAGGAGCTCCTGTGAGTGCATTCAGTGACAGCTAGGATTGTGGTGGGTCAATTTATTTAGACATTGCTGGACTTTACAAAGGTATTTTTAGTGAAAAAATAATATTATCAGTTTTTTTTTTCTGTTGTGTTATTGTTGTATTGTAAGATATAAATATCCAGTCTTTTAATGGATAGGAGATGGCACATACAGTCATTTTCTATTTGTGAAGGTCCTACAACTAATAAATCTTATCAAAGGGTACATAGTACACCTTCCCAGAAATGGTTCATTAATTGCTAGAGAGAGAAAGACAACAAAAAGTAGGGTTTTAGGCAAGTGTGTATTAATGATAGCTTCTCATAATACAAAACAAATATTATTACTGATTCACATCCAACTTGAATCAGACTATCTTACAAGCACTACTATAAATATTTTTCTACTTTTCCTATTTTGACATTGGTCTTGTACCTTACACCGTACACATAGCAATTGATTTATTTCAACAACAATATTGTATATTTATTATGTTGCTACATAGTCCTTATATTTCTTTGTAATACTACATAATAATACTACAGCCTTAAAGAGCTTTCATAAAGCAGGGTCTTGCATATTTGTAACTCATACCCTATGTTTACAATGTATTTAGATGTTGTCAAGAGTGTACTAAATGCTTTGGCGAAACGCGTCGGGTATATCAGACTTACCTATGCGATACTACAATTGCGATTCTGAGCACATATTTTGACAGATGTTTGATGTCTAGTGCCTATATGGTCCATGTATGTGAAAACTCTGATTTAAGTTGGATGTGAATCAGTAATAATTTTGTTTTGTATTATGAGAAGCTATCATTAATACAATACAACACTTGTCTTAAACCCTACTCTTTTTTGTCTTTCTCTCTATATATATTATCCAGGGTTGGCAAAAAAACGCCTCTACAAGGCAATCAACTCATAAAACCACTACACATATATTTTCTGTTTTTCAAAATTAATTGCTAGAAATAACAATGCCACAGAATAGAAAAATAGCATATTTATTATTCCTTACTTATAGTTACCTTTGTAGGGTCCAGTGATGTCCATATATGCAGTCCTACAACAACCCTATGACAGGAACTCCACCCAGCTGAGGACACCCATTCCAAGCTGCCTCCCTGCTGGATTGGTCTAACAGTGAACACAATGACAGGAACTCCTCCCAGCTGCTATGTGTCCAAAACTGTTAATGGTGGGGGAGCACAAGGCAGGCAGCCTAGAGAAATAAAATATGTAATCCAGCCCTGAAGATAATGTATATGTGGTAAACAGTAACAAACTAATCCATACAGCAGAATGTTTAGTGGGCTGAAAAACTTGATTGTTAAACAAGTGTACATTCAACACAGACAGGAACATACCTTACCAATACCTTATGCTTATACTTCCAAAGTTAAAGCTTTGGTTAAAAGTAGTGACTGGCTTACAGCCTATTAATTGTTATTATTGCTCAATAGGCTTCACAAAGGACTGCTTTCATATTAAAAATTCTATTTTTATTAATGTTCCTGAGAGAACCACTGTTAGTTTTCAATGTCTTCTTTACAAGCCAGCACTGTGCTAACATCTTGTCATGATACAGATTCCATTTGGCAATGACTTACTTAGGAAAAACACTCTTTCCTCCTCTGATATCTGGGATTTTTTTCTGCATACTGCAAGGCTGTTTTTTTTGTGTATACTGGCAGCAACTCCTAATCACCCAGGCGAGTAACTCATTTGAACAGCTGTAAATGTGACCCTTAGGCCATGATGGAATCATACTGCGAGGAGGGGTTATTCTCTGCATCCTGTGCTGGTCAGAAAATGTAACTCCTGTACTCTGCCTGAGTATACAGAAGCTTGGATATAAAAAGCATATTAAAATATAATGTAAGAGTAAACCCAATCTCTAAATTATCACAGAAGCTTTAACATGCAATGTTATTTCAATAAAAATGACTTCTGCTTTGTAACGCCTTTACATGGGCTTCTTATGGAAACCGCAAATGGCCATTTCAACAACCATTATGAAAGCATGGGTGAGTTTTGGCACCATTCTGTAAGGGTCTAGTTTCAGATGCTTCAATCAACAGGACACGATGAAAGGAAACACACACCCTTTATATATCTAGAGCCAACTTTGTTACAGATATGAATTTATGAATATACAAGCATACATGTTTTTTTTTTGTAAACTTACCCTTACCCTTAAACTTAAAAGTCCCCTAAATACTTGAATATCTGTATATCTTTGAAAAGTCCGGTTACTTTTGTTAATGTCCCTCTAAATAAAGATAAAATCTTTTGTTTACTAATTAATTAATATTAACCACCCGACCGTTAAACCTGACCTTGGTTATACAAAATATGTAATTGGTAAATTCAAACTCTCATTTTGTATTGGATTGAATACAAACTCCTGTATCCAATACAAAATAATATAAAATAAATACAAAGTATATAACTGGTAAATTCAAATGCTCATTTTGTATTGGATTGAATACAAAGTCCTGTATCCAATACAAAATAATACAAAATATATTTATGTGGTTTTGTCTATAGGTATGTGATGTTGGACTCTGTTTTAAAATTTACCAGACTAGGGAAGTGTTTTAGAAAAATATACTACTATACAGTATACCGAATTATCACATTTTCAGTATTTTTCATTTATTTATATATTCTTGTTTAAGCTGATTTTTGTGTCTTTTATTTAATTTTATTAAAAGTAATTTTTTTTTTTTTTACATGATTGTGTGTTTTAAACATTTTTTATATTCATGATATCTACTAGAACCCTGTTCGGACATATTTCTGTAAGTTACAGGTCTACAATTTAAAAAAAAAAAAATTTCATGAAAAACTGTAACGCTTTTGGTACAGAAATCTAGACATCAGTGTAACACCCAGGTGGTTAAAGTACAACTATGAGAAAGTAGTTTTTTTCTTGATAAATAGGGTGTCTTGTTCTTTTTCCTTTTTGCTTTGTATAAGGTTTTGTCCCATTTGTAAATCATTTCATTTTTTGCCTTAGCACAGTATTAAACCGCATTGCATGTGCCAAGACATTAACAAGCCCCAGGCGACAATATCTAAAGCAGCCATAAAGCTTCTTTAGCTGTTAGTCAACATACTAAGTCTGAATATGTGCTAAAGTATGACTGCTTCTTCATCCCTAACCTGGTATTCCTTCACAAGTATATTAAGCAGGCAGATAAATATTCTTATATATACTAAAATTGTCCATACCTGCCTAAATTACAGTAGCACTTTTTACAACTCTCCTCTTTGCTGGTGGTTTCTGGATTTTGTCACAAAATCATCATCCTTAAAAGCACAGTCTTCTCAGACTGTCAAATTCACTGGGTTATCCAATAATCACATAAGATGATCATAAACAATGTACGTTAGAGGGACTATTAAATTGTGCTAGTTACTTGTGCTTAATGGAAAAAGCAGTAGATAGCTTAGATTGGCCATTCTCAACCAGGATTCTGGAAGCCTAGGTTTCCTCCAGAGGCTGCTCAGGATTTTTTAAGCTCTGGTTGACTGGTCTCCCATCCGATGGTGTCTGAATCCAAAGCCACTTGTAAGATATTTTCAGCCGTTTGTAGGGTTTCCAGTCACCATTGAGGACATTTTCACCACTGACAACAAGTGAATTTGTTTTATTGAGGGTTCCCCAAGTAAAAAAAGTGGGTTCCTTAAAAAAGCTAAAAAACTTTGAAAGTCCATCTATCAAAATGATTTTGGATTACAGTACTCTTAGTACTTACTACTCAGTACCCAATAATATGGTGTTTTTAACATTTGCAATGCATGCATTTTTCTAACACAAAGAGCTCTTCCTCCTTAATAGGATATAACAGACAATATGCTCAAAACAATACTGTACTGTAAAAGAGGAGATAATATTGTTTTTTGCACAGATAACATTACTTTAAGACAAAAAAAGTTAGGATAACTACAAATGCAAAAATTAGTTGGAGAACGGGATTGTATCTTGTCATGTCAGACTGTACTGCCTCTTCAAAGCTAATAACGCACTGTCCCTCCCCAGTCTGGGAAAGTTAAACTCAGATCCTCAAAGGAATACATGAGCTGCTTTCAGGGTTTATTAGGCTTTAGCATTACTTGAACCTCCAATGAATTCCACATAAACAAGGTTATAGGTGAATAGAGAACATGATATTTTTGCAATGACCATGGCACAGGGGTAGACATTAAACCCTAATCAAAATCTAAGCATTGAAAAAGGTTTTACTCATGAGGTTTAACTCCTATCTATCACAAAGCAAACATTTCAGCTTTAAGAATGCTTACTGTTCAACTTCAAGATCCACCTTTTGTCACTCATACTATTTTAATTGCTACCACTGATATTAATATTACTAAAAACAGTATTTATATGGCGCCAACATATTACACAGTGCTGTACATTAAATTATATCATTATTGTGTCTCATTATAAAGAGATTTTCAGTAATTACACGTCACTTGTTTTACTGAATTTAAAAGTTATGCTATTTGGATTGCATAATGTATGAGCTGTCATGAAATTTGCCTTGGGTCTAAGATGAGCATCATTCACACAAAGTAAATGATGTAAAATATTGATGAAATATGCTGAGATAAACATGGCAGTAATATCATGGAAAAAGTAAGTATTAAGGGAGAGCTGTTGTAGCTGTAGAAAAAGTTAAATTATCTCACGGGTCATAACATTTTGCTTGAAATTATCTAAATTCTCCATTTGCTATAAACTACTTTCTCCTATATTTCAAGGCACATGGCGGCTAGCCTGATGAGACCTTATTTCCAATGCACATATGGATGGCATGGTCAAAACTTGCTAAAACAAAATAAAAGCATAGACCAATCCTGCTTTGTTTCAACATTTCATGATACTGGTGGTGGATATTTTTTGGCACAATTTGGGCCTCTTAATACCAACCGAACACTGTTTAAATACCACATCCTATCTTAGTATGTTGCTAACCATGTCCATTTCATCCCCTTATGACCGCAGTATGCCAAGCAGAAAGACAATGACAATTAATTCACTGTATTCAAATGGCCACCACATTCTCCAGATCTCAATCCAATAGAACTCTTCTGGGATCTGACAAGTCTGCAGGAACTAATGTTAATATAGACCAATAATCCATGAGGAATGTTTCCAGCACATAAGTAAATCTATGGCAAAAACAATATTGCAGTTCTGAAATCAAAAGTGTGTCTTGGTACTAGCTTAAGGTACCTAATAAAGTGTCCAGTGAGTGTATCAGAATAGACAGTATAAAGTTTGTAACCCTAACTTTTTATTGATAAAGCCATCTGATAATTTCCACACCATAGGTATGCGTTCTTTATTGCATAATCTTTCCAAAGGGCACTCATATCACATTTGCTTGAGGCTTTGCTGGATATTTCAAGTCTTCACTTCTAGATAACTTCTAACTGTGAGGAAACATGGACTACAGAAAACTATATTTTTTTTAAAGAGGACTGGTTCGATTGTCTACAGGAACCCACACAAACCTACTAATACTCTCCAACTCAATAAATGCCAACAACCAAAAATTTTTGTTCAAACTGCTAGACCCTAAAATTAAGTCCTAATTTAACATTTCAGTTATTTTAGGTAAACTCTACACACTGACAACAGGAAAACTGAGGCTGGCAGGGTTCTATATTAGCAAGTCAGCTGGGTAAATAAAATTAGGTATAGTTGTTCTAAATATTCAAACAAAAATAGCTGACCTTATGTTCTTGGAGCATTGCTGAAATGGAAGCTATTGCTGGCTAGGAATTCTACAGGCAGCAGGTGAGACAATGATAAATAATATTTTAATTAAACTGCATGAAATGTTGAGGCTACCACTACTGACCTTTTATTTTAAGGCTTCTTGTTGCTTGCCTATACTGTATGCTGAACCTTGGCTTTAGTACTTTGTTAATTACGTGAAAGCAAATACAACCTTTAGAAAACTCCACAATGTCTTTATCTAAACCCAAACATCAATATCAGTACAGGCATAACCACCTAAATATGGCAATAAGGTAAAGCAGGTTATTGCAAGTGACAATATAGGCACAGTTGACAGTGAAAAAATAACCCAGGCCATTACATGCAAAATACATTTAGGTTAGGAAGGTCTATTCTGTTCATTACATGGAGAACAATATTTGTCCAGAAAAAAGCAGGGATTATTTTTTTTTAATTCTCCAAAAAGCACAATACACTGGGCGATGGGCGATTACTGTGATGCAGTTCTGATTCTATAACATTCAATAAGTAAAGGTATTTAGATGATCTTGCTAGAGAGGAAGACATACAAATATGTCTTCAGCTGCATGGTACATGAGCCACATACAGTATAGCCTTTAAATCCACAAGGAAGCAACCGTACTACACAGGGCTGGATTTATTTTTCCTGCCCTCCCCTAAATTACCAGTCTTAATGTTACATTAAGTAACTCAGACACCATAAGCATACAAGGATTGACAATGTGGAGAGGCTGATGGAGTTGGTTTGCTTATCTTACTTCACCAAGAACTGACTAAAGCTATCTAGTATTTCTAGGTGCATGGAGTCAGATTTGGTAAAATATAACTACATGCTATATTAGTTCACATAACATAACACATACATTACTTCATTCATAACAATATAAAAACAGTGCAGTGACATCAACAATGAGCAACTGGTTGGATTGCCGTACTAGGCCAAGTGGCACTCTAGAACCATGTATACTGTTGGAATACCATGGAATATTTTGGTCGTGCAGAAGTTAAGTACTGCTACATTTGCAGCACTAAAGTCCCAGATTCAAATCTTGCACTGGACACTGTCTGTATAGAGTTTGTATGTTCTTTCTTGCTTTTTCCCAAATCCCAAACACATCTTTGCAGGTTATTCAGTTCCCCCCAAAAAAATTGATCTAAAGCTGCATACGCACGTGCAATAAAAGTCATTGGAAAGGATCTTCCACAATCCTTTCCAACGACTAATATTGCACAATGCATGAACGAGTGCTGTACATACAGCACAGTTCTGCTTTATGAAGAGGGGAGGGGAGAATGACGGAGCGACACCCTGCTGCGCGCTCTCCTGCTTTCCTTGCATTAGGATCGTTAGTCGTCCATCGTCCGTGGATCCGGCAGGATGGTCGTTCGGACGATGGACAACTGGCACGGTACACACGCCAGATTCTTGCCCGAAATCGGCCCTGAGCCAATTATCAGGCGAGAACCGTTGGAGGTGTGTACGTAGCTTTAGACTGTGTTGACAATGACTACAGTAAGGACATTAGACTGTGAGATCTTCTAAGGAAAAATTAGCTACATGACTATGGGCTCTGTATGGCGCTGAGTAATATGTTGATGTCAATTTCCATGATTGTTTAGAAATAAATATACAAGGAACAAAATAAACAATATCATAAAGAGAACATGTGAGTTCTGCAGCCCAATGGACTGACAATCTGCCCCATCACACTGGAGTAGCAAAGCTTCACAATATACACGATGATGCACATGAATAATCAACAGTACTAACACATGGTCACACTTATTATTAATCATGCAAGGCATTAGGACCGGCACAGAATTTTGTATACAGTCTCTAAATTTCTGGCTCTAAATTTATTATTGTGGGATGATCATAGAGTTATATAAATGAAAGTTAGATAGTTTTTCTCTTCTGGTCTATTATGTTACAAAACTAACTGCTGGGTCAGCGCTGCCAACTTTCTGTTGACTGAACGATGATTATAACCACAGCCATAATTATGGGCCCAGTGCAGACACAAGAATGAAAACTGTGTCTTTATATGGTGAAAAGTCTGTAAACACAATTAAAGTTTAAAGTCCAACTGTCTGTTTATCCCATCTCATTCTTAGATCAGGCATGCAAATCCACACTGTACATTGTGCAATAACTAATTATTATAATGATGCAGTGTACTGTTACCTATCCATGCAGTACAGCCTGATTTTACAGCACTTAGAAAAACCAAATGTTTATTATGAGGAATGTACAAGATTGCCAGACTGTTTCATAACTGTTGGCTTCACAGGCATATTAGTGATTCAGCATTTGGACTGAATCCTTAAGGTTTTCAGTGGTGTATGGGGTTTAGTTAGAAGACAAAAAGAAGCTTAAAGTGAACCTGAACTCTGCATGTATTTTTTTTTAGATAAAATGTATTTGTATGTCTTCCTCTCCAGCATGATCATCTAAAAACCTTTAATTATTTAGTGTCTCTGCAAATTTCCATTCCTGCCAGTCTGCAGGCAGGAAGTGAAATTCGATAGAGTTATGTAGCTGCATGGGCTTTAGAGGGGAACATACAAATATATTTAATTAAGAAGGAAAACAGAGTTGATGTACAGAATCATATTGTATATTTTAATAATTGGTTTTGGAGATAGGAAGTGACTACATATGTAAAATTGAAGGGGGTCCAATGATGCTTTTTAATTAACTGTACCCCAGGCAGATTGACAATATCTGTCAAAGCCATCTTGTAATGTTTGCTTATCACTGCCTATTATAGCTAAAATTGTTTTAGATGTTTATGTAACTTTTGCCATTTTTACAGTTTAATTACTACATGAGGAAAAAAGGGAAATATTCTTTGATTCTGTTACAGTGCCTGCCTTCACTATTTGAAATGGTAATAGTCATATCCTTACTGAATATCCTTATTATGTAACTCTACCATATGAACAACCAAATCCAATTGCACATATTACAAAGAGAATTGTGTGCCCATCGGGGATGCAGTTTAAAGGAAATGAAAGAATTTTAAAATAGGAAATAAAGTGTTTTTTTCTGCGGTTTTCATCCATTTAAATTACCCTGCAAACTTTGAATTCTTGTGCTTGTTAGAAAACATTCCTAAGACATACAAGGATATTTGTTAGGTATAAACAGTGCTGTCCACTAACCCTATCCAAAATTATTATTAGATTGGTGAGCTGATTCACCTTCTAGTGACTTTGAAAGTATTTCCTCGGGACTCTTGCTACAAAAACATTCAATCATTAAGTGCTTGAACTTTGCCTGAGCAAAATGATCTGGGGAGTCAGTTTAAATGTGCAAAAGATAGAGATAAAGCATAACTTTATCATCCATTGGATTCCTTATGGTGCATTGACATTGGCTTATGTGGCAGATGATAGTGTTAAATAAATGCAAATTCAAAATGATTGCCAATGACATCTTCTTTCTTTTTGAAACCTTTTGGAAAAACTTAGAAAATCCCTAGCTAAACGTAATAAGTTTGGAACCATAAGCACCCCCAAAGTACAGATTTAGAATGGACACCAACAATTAAGGGTATAACTTTTTCTTATAAATGGTTATATTTGTTACCAAGTACTTTACATGGGCAATGTGGAACATACGATAAAACAAAACACCAAGGATGTACTTCTTCCATATAGTTGTCTCCCAACCATATCATAGCAGTAGTATTCTGGGGACCTCTTCTTTAGCTAAATGACACAAGTATAATAAGAAATGGCCTTATTTTCTCATATTATCTGTGCTAACCTATACTGGAAACTAATGTTTATTCCAGTCTTCAATAACAATGACTTCATCTGGAGAACATCCAACAAACTGTTTTCACACAGGGAAACATTTTACTTTGCTTCACTCAGAAAAGTGTCTGCACAAGGATACTTCATCTATATCCAACTAAAACATCTTTTTTACTCCATGTACTGGCTACTCACAAAATGCATCTGCTATGATTTTAAACATGATAAATATGATTGATTACAGATAAAAACACATCGTAGATGAAAAAAAAGAACCTTTGTTAAATAAATTAGTCCATATTTTTATTTTCTTTAACAGATCTCTGATTGATATTCAATATGTTTTTCTCTATGCACACACATGCCCATGAAAACACAACCACAGCCAGCTCATTTATTTCTAAATTCTACATTCCAGCAAAGCACGCGGCTTCAACTGTACTTTGGCTCAGTAGGCACAAATGCAATATCATGTGTGGCCATGGGTAAATGTGAATGTCTAGCTGGCCTTTTATGATGGACAATTAAAAATGTGTATGGTTGTCCACTGTCAACAAAAGTAAATGGTGCTGAATAGGAGCAGAAGTCAGGATAGGTAGGAGCATGTCAGATTTCTTGAATATGTTGCAATTATTGAGGCAGCCAGGCAAACCACAATGGCTAACAATAAATCTTCAATCCAACAAATCTAACAAAATAATTATTTTACATCCATGCTACTGGTATGCTAGAATTCTCTGATATTGAATATTAATAAATCAGCCTTGGTGTGTCTTGCCTGCTACTGGTTCCTCGTCTGGTAGGTATCTCATGTAACCTATTTGGAGCTGTATACCTGAAGGTGACAAGGTACCATATACATCAGGGAAATCTCAGATGAAAAAAAAGGAGCTGACATTGCTGAACTCCTTATGGTAATACTAGACGTCCTGAAGTTTACGAAAACAATACCTTTGAAGTTACTGACCCAGAACAAGCAACACGATCTTCATACTTGTTTAACATCAGTGCCACCGATATACTGTCACATTTCATGTTGTTTTTTTTTTTTTTAGCAATGCATGTAATTTTACCAGCGTGCTCTTCTTTGCAGCCATGAATAATTGAAAGCAAAGGATTATCTGTACTTTCTAATGATTCCAAATAACCATAAAACATTTGATAGCCACAGGCCATGTCATCATGGGCTATACTGTAAATGACATCAAATATTTATTTACACCCGGTAAGCAAGTTGTTTTATTTGTATTTTTATTATTTTAGGACATGATCAGGCTCAGGGTAGGAAAAACTTGACGATTGCTCAGTCCACTGTTTGTAAATCAACCTCAGTGGGAGCAAGGCCTAGTTTAAACTAGGAAAGCCCTTTGCATGGCAGAGAAAAGGTAAAAAATAATATCAAATGGCCATCAATATATATACTGTATATATATATATATATATATATATTTATATATATATATACTGTATATATTTATATATATATAAATATATATATATATTATTGCCTACTCACTTTTCATTGATTCTGGTGTATTTGCATGAATTATTTAGAGTCCAAAAGTGAATGCTAAAGAAATGTGAGTGCCATATTACAAAAATTAGCAGGAAAAGAACAGAAATTATCTACATTTGATGCATGATAAATTAGAACTTAAAGAAACTCAGTGTACAAAGTTACTACATGGCAAGACGAATGAACTCCTGTTCTTACACACACGCAGGCAAGATGACCCAAAGTCCTACACCTGAAAGAAGACCTGCCAAAGATTTTGGCACCAGTGATGAAGCTGGAGGATGTCCCATCACACAAAAACATCTCATCCACTTGCAATGGAATATTTAGTTAGCAAAGTCACAGTGCCCTGTTGTTTACAAATCCATTAAAGACAGTAAAATACACACGTTCAATATCTAGTTTTTTTGCCTTCTTTAATACAAATCAGTTACTTTATACACACCACCGCTTTATACAGACTTTCCACCCAATGTCAGGTAGACAATGTAGTAGTATTTTCAAGAAGAAGGTAGAAAGTAAGACAGTGCTAGAGAGGAGGTGAGTTTAGCAGCCTGAGCTCCTTTTAATTTTGTTCTTTTTTGCCCAAGCTGGCTTTGTGCTCCAAGTCTTACTGTACTTCTACAAAGTTAGGAAATGTCAGACTGTACAGTTAATTATCCAAACCCCCAAAATATGGTGAAATCTCCACCCAATTTTCCACTGTTTCCTTCAAATGAGTGTTTATATCTGATTTAATGACCAATTAGTTATATGAAGACTATTCCAAACAACTGCATAACCTTGCTCTCTTCCATGTCTTTGCCCATCATCAATACTTTACTGTTCTCACATAGCTGGTGTTGGAAAAAGATCCTGTGTTTAAAATGAGGGAAGCAAGCCAAGTTCATGTAAGTTCATGTTAGCTATATATTAACTGAACTATATTAGCAGACAGCTGGGTCTGAAATTCCAGAATGAATGCAGACTGTTTACATTTTATACAGGTCAGCCTGCACGCAATTTCTTTAGTCAGCAAGGTAGGACTATATTGAATGTAATATACATTTGCAGACCGTCATAAAGCTAAAATAATTTAGATACATACAGTATATATAAGTATAATTCACAGATTCAGCAAAAATGAAGAAAACAGGTCACAATAATAAACTTTATATTACAATGTAATGGATTAAATTGCATGATAAAAAGCTGATGGAATTCTGCATTGTAAAGTTTTACTTTTACCTGAGTCTACAAACCATTACCCATTCTCAATATTACCACTTATATCTATATTTCAGCCATGCACATCAATTTAGCAATACCTTCTAGGAGAAAAATTGCAGTTCTGAGAGCACAAAGCTCTTTTTCCTACTTACTTTAATGCATGTTAAGCTTTTCATGTACAGATCTGCAGCATAATATACAAATGCTTTGTTGGCACCATGGTGCAACCATCCCCACTGACATTAAATTAAAACGATATACGAACCCGTAGAACTCATGTCTTTAAACTGGAACTTAAAAAAAACGTACCTACCTTTTATCAACAACAACCCTTGATTTGTCCACAAATCCAGTGAGTACTGCATTGGCTTGGCTCTCCTCTTCTTTCTGGCACTCACCAGAGCATTCAGCACCACCATCTTTTTTTTTTACCAAGGCTCTTACTTACGTAAAAAAAAGTTCGAAAAACGTGCAAATCTCAATGTGCATGCGTGAGATCCGCACTTTTTTTTAAATTATAGAAAAACCCAGAAGTAGCAACCCACAGCTTCCTGGGATTTATGACATTTGTACCCCAGGATCTTGCAAGTTTTTGCCCTCAGTCCTTACCACTGCAACGGTAAAAAAGAACTGACCTTGTTTGTAGGACTCATAAGTTAAGAACCATTCAAGCTGGTGATATCCAAGCAATTGGTATTCTCGGAAGTCAACAATATTAGCCCAGAAAAAGTAGTTTATATAAAATTCACATATAAAAAGTCAAAATGTATCTAAAGGGTCATTTAAAAGCAAAGTTAAAAAAATATTTAACAAAAATGTAGGCCTGTAGCTAAAGAAAACCTTCTATGATGTAGACACAAACTAGCCATTACACACCAATCCATGTTACATTAAATGTAAAATCTTATATAGGCTTGCACATGGTAATGCTATTTTGAGGGTTAGTTTTACCCCCTTTAAATCTGCAGTTTCTTCTTCCTTTTTATTATTTTTTATTATTATTCTCACATGTTTTTATTGCATCCAGCAACTGGAAGATCACAATGTACTTTGGTTGTCCTACCTAATTTCCATCTCACCAAGGACAACTTCTAAGGAAGCGATTTAGCTACATGTTTTTTAAGGAGTGGGGAAAATCAAAGTGACCAAAGAAAACCCACATGAGCATGGGGAGAACAGCACAGCAGATAGATGATCAGATGATTGGAAATAAACACTGTGCACTCCAAAAAATGTTTTTCTTTCAAACAAAGAGATTAGTTCCACTTCCACAAAAATGACTTGCCCTCTTTCTTGCAGTTCTGTAGAAATGTGTATTTTTATTGCAGGTGGCATAACCAAACTCTGCAATGCTGTAGAGTCACCCAACCTCTGCCATGCTTAGAATCTCAGACACTACATAGGTAGATCACGCCTGTCACAGACATTCGTATGATAAAAGTGTTTATTCTGGCATTTTTCTAAGCTTACCACTGTCATTAGGTTACCCAGGATGAACCGTTTAGATAAGACTGGCTTTTCTTTAGCTATGGCTTCAGAGATTACAGATGATAAATGTGTTGTAAATGTTATAGCTGTTAATGTTTGACTTTAATGTAAGCAATATATAATTACGTAAAAAACACACAAGGGTTGTATATAAGTCTCCTTGGCAGACAGCAAACATGTATATTGAATAAAGTATAAAGGGTGAGGAGGTTCATTTATAGCTGTAGGGGGTTTGATTAAGGTTGAATTCCAGGCAGATTGAAAGACATTAACATTCTCAATACATGATATGTTTATTTTTTAGCTGCAATTCAGTCTCCCTATACATACCATCTCTAAGCTGAGTAAAAAATGCCAAATGTCTTATTACTAGACATTGGAAGTCTATCTCCCCAATGGACTCTCTGACCGCTATTCCTGGATTAAACGAAGACCTAACAGCTAGGTTACGGGATCAGGTTGATAATTGTGCATCATTCTTGCCATTTTTGCACTTATATTTGCTATCTCACCATAACATATTCTGACACCTTGGTAATGACCCCTACTGTGAGTGACAAGATATTTATTTGTTAATGAATGTACCCCATATATTATGTTATTCCCAGGTTCTACTCTATTTCTCTTGTCTTTTTTGTGCCTGGTATTGTTCTTCTTTGTTTACAGACTTCTAAAATTGATGTTCTTAGTATATTTTGGTAATAATTTAGTTTTGTTTCAATATGTGATACTTGATGTACCAGGGTATACAACTATTATCATTTGTCATATTTTAACCTTCCTTTTTTTTACTGTCTGTAAATTCTCTAGTTGATGTTTTTGTAAAATAATAAAGTTTGAAAAAAAGAAGTACCTGAATTTGGCTTGGTATCAGCCTTGCAATTACTATACAGTAATACTCGGGTTGGAAGAGTGAGAGGCAGAGCTGAGAGCCAATCAGGCATGCTACGTGTAAATGTGATGACAAGACTCAAGCTTACAGGACCAGAACGAGCGATGACCTCATTGTCATTCTGATGTTTTAATCATTTAAGGCAGGGGTTGGCAAACTTTTTGGACAACTAGGTCATTTCATGAGGTCAAGAAGGCACACTAGGCCAGAAAAAACAAGGTGTCAAAGGAAAGTTTTTTTATTTAACAATACAGTACGATCAATGGGAACATGATGTTGCATGTTGTTAGAGACAGATACAATATCAGGTTCTAATGATGAGTTCAGCAACAGTCATTAAGGTGATTGTCAGTGAGCTGAGAGTGCAGCTTGTTCTTACAAAACTTCATCTTGGAGAACCACTGGTTGCACAAATAAGTGCTGCCAAACATTGCGATCACACGCTTGGCCCGGGCTAACAACATTGGAAACTGAGCATGTGGCAGCTGACGGTATAAGTCAATGAAAGTTTCTGTACGTGTGCGCATGCTTGGCATCAAAATGCCCCTTCAGATTCGACCCCTTGAAAGTGCTGTTGACGTCATTGCGCTTTGTCGACGCGTTGGACGAAGAAATATTCGTCAGACCATTCGGGGTTGAAAACACAACGTTTGAGGTCAACCTTGCGGAGACTAGTAGCTGCGCGTTGCTTCTGCTGCTTGGGGTTACTGTGCGGAAACTCGATAACGCGACAATTCAACCAGGCCGGATCCAACAATAAATAAATAGGGGGCATTAGGCCAGACTGGAATACTGGCTAGGCTGTATTTGGCCGAATTTGCCTACCTCTTATTTAGAGCAAAGTGACCGTTCCTTGGAAAATGGCTGTCTTGGCCCCTCCTCTGTAACCAGTATTGAAATGACTGGTGTCAGCAACTTAGGGGACCAGTGGCATAACTCCCCTGGCTGAACAGAACCCTTTTACATGGAAGGTCACTTGATACTATGTTTCTGGTATTGTCACTTTCTCCAGTTTCTCCTTATCTTCTTTTGTTTTAAACAAAAGCACTTTTGCTTACAGAACGCAAAAGTTTATGATGTAAACACACTGGGCCTGATTTATTAAAGCTTTCCAAGACAAGAGCAGAAACCCCATCATGAGTGAACTTGGGACCAGCAAACCTGGAATATATTCATATTCTACTAGTTGGCAAATGTTTTCAATCCTGGACCAGATCCATTCCAGGTTTGCTGGATAACCCAGGTTCTCCCATAGTCTGTCTTCTCAAGTCTTGGAGAACTTTGATAAATTAGGCCCCTAGTCATGACTTAGCTCTTCACCTTTACCCTGTACAATTCTATCTCTAAATTAATACAATATAATACAAAGATTGTATATAAAACCTGTGTTTTTAAAGCTTCAACAATAAATAAATAAATACCTTGACCCAGAACTGATAGGATTTCCCTTTACCTTATATCAAGGGTCAACTTACAAGATCCATGTTGATATTTTTTGCTGTTTTTTTTGTTAGCTAATCACTGTGAGGTGCTGTTATTTAGCTTTTTTTTCTATACATCTATAGATATTATTTTTTTAACTGACAAAACCTTTGTTGTTCCCAGACAAATGGTAACTCTCCCTTCTGCAAAATAAAGGCAATTTATTAATACAAGTTTTTCAGTGTTTCTCTCAATGATACCTGCAGCATGAATCACATTTAAAATGCCATTCCTGAACAATGAGATCATGAGGCTTTACCAAAGGTTTGTCCTTGGAGGGTGCCACACTCTATTAATCCTTCAAACTTGATGAGTGATGGTTGCATAATACTGGGCTTAGTCACTTCTGTACAGTAGGGAAAGTGAGCATTACAAGAAGAAATAAGCATGACACTTTTATAATTGTAAAGGAAGTATTTTTTTGCTTGGTCTTAGATTTTGCTTGGGTAATGACTGTAGTACAGCTATTCCTAATGATAGTTACTTAAATTGTGGCTGATTGACCTCTCATTTGATAAAACATACACATTTTTGTTAAATACCTGGAGATCCAACCTTCATAGCATTTGTAGATTGTATTAACTGGGGGGACGGGAAGCAACAGCAATGCCTCTGATTGGAAAGGTGATTAAAAAGGTGCATGGACATGCAGGGTGGGGCACTATGATATGAGGCTGAAGTTATCCCAACATGAGGAGTTTGCAGTTTACATTATCAGGGAATAGGAGAACCAAAGGTTAAAAAAACAAACAAAGTAAACCTTAACAACTATTTTTTTACTAGCGCTCAAGTTTGTATACTTTGTAAGCTCTATATCATACAGGGCTAAAAACAACATCTAATGCCTTACCAAAACCCCAAAGGAGTTTCTTCCCCCTTCAACCCCCAATATAATGATTTTAGCAGGAGTTCCCAAAGATTATTCCTGGGCACCTCAAAACCTCCTTAAAGGTTCTATAGTAGTTGAAAGGTTGAGAAAATTTACATTTAAAATTTAACTTTGCAAGTTATTCGAAAATTGTCATCAAAATAGCTGAAGGGAATAAGTCACAAGTGAAAAACATGTCTTTTCTGTGAATAAAAGTTAAAGTTAAATAGGAAAATAGTTTTTGAAAACCAGGAGTGGGTAATTTTTTATTGTTTTATTTGGAACATGTTTCCCTGACCACTCTAGTTATTAATTCCCCCACATTTTGGTGACAACACTATATTCAGTGGCGAAGCACTCACTCGAAATGTCATCCGGGGCTTTAAGGATGCATTTTTTTGACAATATCACATTTTATTGTACAGGAAAGCAACATGTTTTACAAGTCTTATACTAAAGATACTGTGATAGTTACTTGTACATTTTCCAAACTACCTATTATTCCCTAGGTTCCCCTTTGTGTGCTACACAATAAACCAGCTTGACTATTCATCTTAGAGCTAAACCTAACGGTACAGTTCTCAGGGCTCAGTGATCAAGAAACCACAGGGTAACAGGGTTATGCCCAAAGATTCCCACAGCATTATTACCAGATTGCTCATTATGAGTCAATATCACAAAAACTGAAAACTAGAAGAACAGGAAACACTGTTGTATTATTTTGCTAGGATTTTGGTTCTAGGTATCTAGATGCAGAGTGGCTGAATTGTAAGTACTGGTTGGATGGCACTGGCAGGCAGGGTGGCAATCTGGAGTATACATAAAAATATATTACTGCAACCAGCAACATACCAATAATGTGGGAGGGTGGGTGCCGCCTGGTAGATTTGTCCACCTAATTTACCCAACAGCCTGTGTTGCCTCAGCAAATATCTCAGATTTTTGTTATGTTGTGTCTGTTCTGATAAATTATTAATTGTTGGAAATGTCAACATGATAAAACAAGGTTAGGCTGCTGTGGGTACACTGAAATAGTTCTATTATGCAATATCACCAAGGCTAATGACCTGAATAGTATCTCGATGGCCACTCAGCTTTTTGATGGAGATGTTTATTTACAATAAGGCACCCACTGTTCTGGGAGCATTGACAGATAAAGGACAACCTGGTCTGTATAAACTTTTACCTGTTCTGTGCTAATCTGCTGGTTAAAATAGGTTTTATTTTAAAAACACAGCTGGCTGCAGATTGAAACACAAAATTCTTTGGCTATGTACACAGGTGCAATGATTCTCATCCGATAATCGTCTCAGGGCTGATATCGGACAAGAATCTGGCGTGTGTACAGTGCTCATCATCCTAACAACCCTCCTTGGGGATCCATGGACGAAGGACGAGAAACGATCGTAATGAAAGTGAAGGGGAGAGAGCGTAGCGGGGTGCAGCTTTATCATTCTCCCTCCTCTCCTTTCCAAAGTTAGGAACCCCAGTTGGTCTAATCTTTTGCCTATGTGTGCCCATTTGTGACTAAGATTATACAATGGTCACTCGTGACCCAATCATACTTGGAATATCAATTACACACACTTTAGGGTTTTGGTAAGTTGATAGCTGTTATCATTAGCTCTTTGTTATATAGAGGTTCCAAAAAATAAAAATGTGGCGCAAGTGAAGAAATTGTTTTTAGGGTGACTTTTTACCTCTGATTCCTCCATTTTCTGTTCATGCACTGATAATGAGAAATCCCCATGTGAACTACATGCTACACCCTTGTGTGCTCCATTCAAGATGATTTGGCACCTCATTGCTGTTGCTCCCTGTCCACAGCACTGGTGTTAGCCAAGATTCTGGTTAACACACTGGGCTTGATTTAATAAAGCTCTCCAAGACTGGAGAAGATAGGCTATCCGGTGATCCAACACACCTGGAATGGATCTGTTCCAGGATTAAAGACATTTGCAAGGTAAAGCAAATTACTTTTAGGAAATCCATTCCAGATTTGCTGGATTGCCCAGGTTCTCCCATGATAGCCTATCTTCTCCAGTCTTAGAAAGCTTTGAAAAAACAGGTCCTATCTCCAAAAAACTGAACATTAAGAATGTGAAAAAAACTGCCCTTGCAGTGGGACTACCACCACACTACAGAGGTTAAATGGTTGTTTAGGTGTAGGAGCAAATTATTAAATTTTAGCTGTAATTAGCTTGAATTCTCCTAACCTCCAGGTTATGGGCTTGCCCTCTGTGATGTCAATACCTGCAGCTTCAGCACAGAATAATTAAGAAAAAGAGAATGGGGGGGACCGGATGCATGGAGGAGCACCCTGTGGGAGCAAAGTAAAAGGTAAGTAAACTTGATCCTTACATATCTCCTAAAGTAGTAATAAATCAATGCAAATGTTGATCTTTTTTAATTCTCATAGTTAGGTTTTAATGAAGATGTTCCCTGCCCCTAACACTGGCTTATGTGGATACTATAACTAGAGACATTTATCTCAATAGGCATAGGTTGGTGACAGTGTCACCAGTGTCTTTTAGTCTACACCGCGGACCATGTTTGAGTAGTTCACCAGTAAGTGAAATTGTCAGACAGGTGGTGTTATCATATACAAGCTTACATTCTCAAGAATTTGCCAGCACTTCAAAAGGTCTTTCAGATAAATTTATTGCATGACACAATCCAATATTTTAGCGGACACACAATCCTCTAAGACTTAAATATAGGATGATGGATTTTAGATGATCATCTTTTCATGACTTTCTTAGGTACATCTAAAACAAATATATTAACAAATACCCTCACCTACAGAATTCTTATTTTACCTGAAATGCACAATGCTGTGCAGCAATATAAATATGAGGTAATAATTTAAATTGCAAGGTGGGGATTGAACTCTGGTCCTTATTGTCGCTGAAAATGTAATTGTATGTATACAGCAATAAAATGCCTAGTGGAGTTTTTGTCCAATTTTATATTTTCTGCAATTAATATTCCACATAAATGTCTTATGACAATATCTGATGTTACTAAAAAAGGCTTTAGTTCATATGTGCATAAACCATCCAAAGATCAGTCAGTGACAGTTTGCAAACAAGGATTAACAGCTTCTTTAGAATAGAGTCACCAGTTGTTTGAATCATTTGCCGGCAGTGACAGTACTAACTGGAAATTGTAGACAGTTGTAACCCGTGACAGCTGTGGTCCCTTCCAGAACTGTGCCAATGCCTTGACTATTGCTGTGCTGGGATAATGCAGCCTTTAGTACTGGACACAAGTCTCAATTGGGGCAGGTACCACTGCTCACTTACCTGTAAAGGTATAGGTTCCAGGGTTGTCATCTTTAGCCTTGCCATACTACTTGGTGAGTCCCTGACGTGAAACAAGCGTTTCAAGATAATTATTGCAAGTATTTCAGATATCAGGAAAAACATATACCCACACATACCTGATCTGGGCCGGTGAATCTTCTAATGTAGGAAGGATAACATGAAACCCTGAAAATAATCTGCAATTGCAAAAAGATAGTTACCCCAAAAACTTTATTATTTAATATTAAATTATAAATTAAAGTGGATCTAAAGTCACACTTTGAGAAAATCATGATCATGATTGTCATTGCAGATTATTTTATAGATTAATTTTCTGCGTTACTGATTACGCCTGTCTTTCACCAGGGAACTGTCAAAGATGCTGAGCTCCATATGCTGTTGATTATAAGGAGAAAGAAGAAAAGAAAGGAAGATGCCCTGTGAAGGAATGGGGATAGGTGAGTATTGCTAGTTTAGTTCTGCTTTAAAGTACATTAAATCTATTTCCCCAGAATCTCATATAATCTTTTACAGGTTATTGTAATTTCAAGGGCTTTCTTTTTTAACATTTTCAATTTTACAACCTTATTAAAATGATATTTTATTAGGTTTGTGCCATGAAGGTTCTTATTCAAGAACTGACTGTTATGTTTTAATAAGTTTCCCAGTTCTGCTCTGGAGTGGTCATCCTGTTACCTGTACACCTGGTTGAGCGTGCAATCAGCGATGCAAAAACACAACATGCAGACATTATCCATGATTGTCATTATCAGGAAGCTGGTCCAAAGCAATTACATGCATGCAGTGTTACTATGTGTATAGGGAGTGGCTCAAAAAGGAAATTAATAAAAAATGAGCAAAAAAGCATTTTATGTGGAAAAACATGACGATTGTTTCTAATATGCATCACCTTAGCAAACATGAGTCCACAGGGTAAGCTAGAAACTATTTTATTAATAGGAGTTAGCACAGCCAAATATACACACATTGTGCACATAATGAACAGATAAAACAAAACAATTTCAGCTATATATTTAGCAAAAGTTTATTGTTAGGGTTCGCAAACACCTTAATGTTACTGTACACACTAAAATATAAACCCATCTGAGAATAAATAAACCAGATTTGACTCGAGTATAAACCTGCTAACACTCAGGACAGTAATCAATAAAAATGCCAATAAAATATAGGTGAATAAGTATATCCACTGTTTCGAAAATATTTCATTGTTTCAAACAGTTCCTCATGGGAAACTTCCAGGTCCATGTGTTTTGATGGCAGTAATTAATTCCCACCAGGGAATATCAAATTCCATGTTTAAATAAATAGAGCCCTTTGAGTTAAACATATTTCTTCATACATCGTCAATCCCAAAATCTAGCCTTTCCTTCCTCACATTTGCAGAATCTGTAACAATCTGTAAATTCACGTTAGGCAAATATTACAGCTACGGTTACAATGAGATTCTTTTCACATTTTCTGCAATGAACTCACAATAATATAGTTTTAAATCACGCCAGTTAATTAGTGTTAGAATGTGTTGTTAATGATTAATAATGCCTGACATATTACAATATATCACCCAATTTAAATTAACCTTAAACTACACTGGTAATGCAAATCACTGCATTGTTGTTAAAGAACAAATAAAGCGGCATACACACGTGAAACTATTGTCATTGGAAAGGATCTTTCACAATCCTTTCCAATGACAAAAGACTGAAAGATGCATGAACAAGTGATGTACATACAACATCGTTCTGCTCTATGGAGAGGGAAGGAGGAGAATGACGGAACGGCACCCTGCTGCAGGATTCTTCCCTTATCTTGCATTATGATCATTCATCGTCCATGGATCCTCCAGGTTGGTCGTTCGGACGATGGACGACAGGCACTGTACACATGCCAGATTCTTGCCCGTTATTGGCCCTGAGCTGATTATTGGGCGAGAACCATTGGACGTGTGTACGTAGCTTTTATGAATAATATAATTAATGAATAATATGTTCAACATGTTTTTGCTCTGCACATGTTGGGCCCTATCATTCCTCAGTTTTCTCTGTAATCAGGGCCAATATGTGAATATGAGAAATATTTGATAGTAATAGTTGGATTTTGTAGAAATATAAAGTCAGATGATACTCTAGCAGATAATGAACATTTCATTTCAAAGTTTTTTATTTTAAAATGTTCTAAATATTAATAAGCAGCCTCAGAACTTTACTATTCTAGACTAGAACAAATTTTTGTTACCCACTACAACTTTGGTATGTATCAAAAGAATTCAGATGCATCACATCAGTGATACCATAAAAAAGGACCACACTAATCATTACACATGATCAGCTTTTACATGTACCCTGGGGTAAAAGATATCTTTTATTTAGCAGTGTTCTCCCCAGCCTCTTTTAGCTGGGCGCACCACCCAGCACTTTTAAGTAACCCCTGGCTGTTTTTCAGTGTTTACCTAAAGGTGGATCAGAATACAAGGGCCGCCCCCGCCTACAGCTTCTTCCCACCCAGCTGAAAAAAAATTATGGGGAGAATACTGTTTAGTTATAATTTTTTATAATCTTTGCAAAAAAAAAATTGCAGTGTCCCTTTAGCAATAAAACATACTTACCTTGTTTGCAATTTATTTTGCATCCTTCCTGGCTGCCGGTAACATATAGTCATGTGTGTATGCGGAAGATAACTGAGTGAAGATGGTGGCGCCCAACGCAGAATGAGAACATCTGAGTTTATTTTAAAAATGTGATTAGGTCGATAAGTTTGCTTGATTTTGTTACCTGTCTCTTCTGCAATACAGGACCTGCCTGGTCGCATATTTGTTTAAGTTCACTTTAGGAAACCTTGTAGCTCTGGGGCAGTAACAGAGCAGAAATGAGCATACCTGCTAAATGGGTGGTGATATAGAGGAACAAAGGGCCTTTAAATGTAATATAAATGGTACAAATGCATGCCTTCAATGCTATAGGTTCATTTATTATTATCTTTCATGATCTTATAAGGTTTTTCACTCCAACAGTCTGGAAAATGACGTTTGTTTTACATTCACATTTCTAATCATTAATCAAATACTTATTTTTAGAGGTCATTAAGATTGTCTTGTATGTTACAGAAAAAAATGCTAATTGTAAAAAATATTCAAATAAGAAAAACATGCAGATTACATTTTTAATTAAAAACTGGCTAAAATACCTTCTGACATGGAGTTCTAAAAATAAAACAATATTCCCTAGGGTCTTATTTTGTAGATCACTGACATCTAAAGAAAAATAAACTCAGCAGATTGCAATATTCTGAGCCAAGATCGGTTTCAAAACAACTGAGAGCAAAGTTTAGTTTTGTAGCTTGTAAATGACCGGTATCAGTAAAAGAATAGTTGTATTAGGCTGTATTTTTTCAGAAATTCATAAATTTTTCTTGTCTTGCCTGGTGATATATACTAGAAGAACCCAAATTATTTGGTATCTTGTCTTTCGTTTGTATGTTTATCTGAATTGGATCAATGAAGGGATGTGGCAGATGTTAAGGTAGTACCCAGGAGGAAGATCAAATGTTCTATATCTTGTCTTTGTTGGGGGTATATTATGAAAGGGGTTTGGGTCTTCATTTATTGGAAATTACCTTGATGCCCCGTGCATAGAGTCAATGCTCTCTGCCATCAATTACAAACTGACACATCCTTACATTAAGTTGTGCTTCTTAGATGTAGCATTTAAAAAGATTACCTACTCCAATGTTTCAATTGTTGGTTTCTACCAATGTAGGCATTGCTTTCTGTGATATTGCCAGAAAAACCCATCTTGTAAAACACTTGCAGTTTGTAGTACGGTTGTGACGAGCAACATGGTAAAAAAAACTGGTCCCGAATCAGATGCCAGTGCCCCAATCTAATGCTGCACTCTTCACCTATATCAAGCCCCCACTCAGCCTTGGGAAGATAGTTGTGCCGTCCCAGCACACGGTTGCCCCAGGACTTCTGCGCAAGGGATGGTGTGTGGTGAAGGACTGACAGAGGATCAGGAGCCCATAGATAATGCAGTACTAAGATTCCAGCAGATACAAGAGCAGAGGTCATACATAGGTAATCAGTCCACCATAGGAGGTATCCAATAGAAAGACAAAGCGGAGTCGGGGGTCACAGGCAAGAGGTTGGTTCAGGCAGCATAAAATCACAAGGTCAGGAACAGGCAACGTCAAGAATAGTAAATCTAATGAAATAACACACCAGCAGCAGGCCAGCTCTACTTAATGCTACAACAGGCACTGGTGACTGGGGCAAAGAGCCTATGCCCTGGGACAGCATCACCTCTGGGACATCATCATTTGGGTGAAAACTATAGAATTTTAGAATTTGTTTTCTTTCCTATGTTAGAAATGAGAGGAATCTTCTCCAGTTGTTTTGACATGGAAATGTCATGCCTATGGGTGTCCTTCAGGTGCCACCAGCTAACCACTTACAGTGATTATTGGGGTGAATACAGTGTGATTGGACAGTTAGAATATCTGATTTACATCAATATTGCTTCTCTTGATACACGGCTCCCAACAGTGCTTGTACTTCCTCTTCCTTGCTCCTTTAATCTCCACTGGGCTGACCTCTCAGTTTTATGGAGAGCATTCTCCACTCTTTCAATTTATTCTGAGATGATATTTTATTTTTATGGAGTGCACAAGATATCACAGATATAGTATCTTGTGATATAGTATCACAAGATATTTGAGCCTGAAGATGAAGGCAAACAACCATCATATAAGGTCAGCTTTAAATGCAAATGGCACTGGTTATTCATGCAATGGATATAACCAACTATGGTTGTAACCAATATTAAACAATAATGTCATGTTACATCTAAACTATCAGTCTGGTCAAATTATAGTTCTTGCTGCAGAAAATAAAAACATGACATCTGTAAGGTAAAACATACAGTAAAATGTGCAAAAGTTTGTGTACCCTTCCAGGTGATACACTTCTGTAGGTCCTCATAAATTAATAACTTGTTAGACATTTGGTCAAGTTTTACTAACTATACAGGGTATAGTGAGGAGGGGATAAAAGGATCAGCCTTTTTTTTTATCAGCTTTCATCAAGAAGAGTGTATTCATAGGTTTCATTCAACCACAAAAGCCTAAATAAGAAGATTATCCCACATTTTGTGAGCACTGTACACCAATGCTCTAATATTACAGTGTAATTTATTCCAAACTGCAAACAGCTGTTTCAAGCTTTTTTGGCAACCACCAAGGCAGTCTATGGAAATAGTAACCTCTATAGGGTGAATCCAGGGGTGTAGTCACCAAGAAAAAGGGGCATACTATCTATGTAAACGTGCCTGCCCCACTACACCCTTGCCTATGTGTCCCTCAAATGGGAAGAAACTTCCACCAGAGTGACAATATGATACCAAAACCCACCCACCACCCAGAGCTGCGGCTCTGGCCATTGGGTCCCCCCTACCCCAGTGACGTCTTCTCCTGACCCCTGGGGGGGGGGGGGCAGACCGGCTAGAGCCGTGGACCATCAAAGAATGCTTTGCAAAACAGCGTAAGCCCGCCCCACTACACCCCTGGGTAGATCTTGTGATCAACAAGACCATACAACCATACACATTATGGCACAGTAAATAACATTTACCAGACAGTTCTTACAAGGAACAGTAAGTGGGCCAAGCCAAAACTGTGAAATATTAGCAACTGCTGAAAACACCCCAATAACCTTAGCTTTCCAACGCCATTCTATTTATCTTTAAATATTCACCTAGTGCCATTTTCAGTTTAAAAACATTTCAGACTTGAATTGCTTTCTCACATAAAATACAGCTAAAATCCTATTTCATGCCCTTATTAAATGCCAGCCTTAGGAATGGCCTGTTAACAAACTAGCCTTGCTGTACAGTTTATCTTTACCTCTGCATGACTTTACCTCCTTGCATCTTAAAAGCTTACTCTCTCATTCTTTATCAGTCCATACGTTAGTTTCCAGTCTCTATGAGAATTAATTTAAAGATTCCTGCTTTAGCTGACAAATCTTTTTTACAGTCAACTTTATAATTTCTCGATGCCATTCTAACGTCAATTCTCATTATGCCCATAACTTTGTCTCCTTTACTAACACCATTTCCCCACACTTCCGAATCCAGTACTTTTCTCTACTTTTGGAATTCTCTCCTACAAGTTTGGCATTCTCCAGTCCTTAAAATGTTCAAACGCCCCCTAAACCAAGCTTCACAGTAAGATAAGTTATTTTATTCACTCCCTGATTCACTGTTGCTTTCTTATCTAACAAGGTATAGACTTTTTTATCCCACTGACATGCCACCACTCTCCCACTTAATACTATGTTCAGCTTTTACTGCCTGTATGTATAGCCAAAAAAACTGGGGACTCAACAGATGCAGATCCACACAAGCTTCTTCAGTTCTCACCACGTCTGAGGTCTACCCCAACCTGACAACCTGTTGCAGCCCTGCACCCCAATATTCATGCAAACCAGACATTGGTCAGCCCATTACCCTGATGAGGATCATAAAGAGATATGTTCAGTTTTTTGAATGTTGTGAGATGTTGATAATCTTATGCTGTTGCCACCATCAGGTGTTGACGGTGCTGGGGAAAAGTAATGTGATACCATGTTGTTTTGTGCTACAACATCATCATGCTTTCTTTTAACTGGATTGGGATAGGGGTGGACTAAGAGTTATGGATGATCACAGGTAGCATTTATATTATATTTATTAGGGACAAGTAGGCAAAAACACTGTCTATTGTTGTTTGGATTATTAGGCAGAGACCTAGGGCACCGGCCTCACATGTTAAAGGATAGTTGGCCTACATGAAGGAGCAATCAAATACAATCTCTACTTCTAATCTTATCTCAATCATCAATTAGGTAATTTCACAATGATATACATTGATATATGTTATTTTAAGTCAAATTAATTTTGTAACGAAAATGCTTAATTTGCATACAAAAACATCCTATCAGTATATAATGAGGGAGGTTGGAAATGGATATTTAACTACTGATCATAGTAATTATCTCTACTTTGAATGGCTTTACTTTCTGCTCAATATACCCCACATGGAACCTAAAGCCGCATCTTACAAAGGATCTTACATGATCCTTTCCAACGACTAAAGCTGCATACACACTTGCCATAGTTATCTTTGGAAATGAACGACTAACGACTGATAATCGTTAACAAAAAAAGTGCACAACGACACCTACGATCGATTGTCGCTGTAAACGAACGACCGTCCCGGCGGATCTTAGCGACGATCGTTCACTATCTATTATGTGTAGGGTCGTTCAGTGATCCTGGATGGTTCTGCAGTCTCCTTACATGTCACTTTCTGCATCATTCAAATGATCGTATCCACCGTGTGTACACTATTGGTGGATTATATTTGAACGATCAAATAATTGTGCATGATTACGCATAATTGTTAGTCATTCCTTTTCTAATGATAATTATTGCAATTGTGTACCTAACTTAATGACTGCACGATGCATGAATGATGCTGTACATACAGCACCATTCTGCTCTATGCAGAGGGGAGAGGGAGAGCGACGGAGCCGCATCCCGCTGCGCTCTCCCCCTTCACTTGCATTACGATCGTTCATCATTCATCGTCCGTGGATCCGCCAGGAGGGTCGTTCAGACGATAATCGACCCGTGCTGTACACACTTCAGATTCTCGTCCGATATCGGCCCTGAGACGATTATCAGGCGAGAACCATTGGAAGTGTGTACTTAACTTTACAGTTTTCCCCAGTTGTAACTCATATGATCATTGGGGTGAACTCAATATTACATACAGAATTTGTTAACATAAGGTGACAATCTTGTAAGTTAGTCTGGGCAGTATTTCTATGCATGTATAACTAGTTCTGTATGGAATAATCTTCAAATGACCTAACCAGAATGAAAAAAGAGCATTATTCACCAACCGGAGCTGAAGCTGAATTTTTGTTTTTAGGCCTTGTTTGTCAGTACATGTTCCCATATATTTGTACAATCCTCAGAAAAAAAATGATTTATTTTCACTGATATTAGCTTTGCCTAATTGCATTGGTTTTGGAGCTCTGGCCTAGACATGAACATCAGAACAACAGTCAACTTATTATTTCGACTTTAACTATAAGATTTGATAGTGGCATCAGTGTGTATAATAATGTCAAAGTGTGGTTTAGGGAAAACAAATGTGTGTTAAAGAGAGAGTCTCAACTAAAGAAAAAAGTCTTGTGATCTTCTTCACTCTATGCCACCGCAACAACACACACAAGCCCACATTCCAATACTACACTAACACTCACATACCTGTTCACCTTCTGCCACTGCACCATTGCGCACACGCACACCCTACAACATTATTATTACACAGTATTTATATAGTGCCAACATATTATGCAGCGCTGTACAAAGTCCATAGTCATGTCACTAGCTGTCCCCCAGAGGACCTCACAATCTAATGTCCCTACCATAGTCATATGTCATTATCACAGTCAATATTGGGGAAAGACAATTAACCTAACTGCATGGTTTCTTGAATGTGGGAGGAAACTCATGCAAACATGGCGAGAACCTGCAAACTCCATGCAGATAGCATCCTGGCTGAGATTTGAATCTGGGACTTAGCGCTGCAAAGGCCGGAGTGCTAACCACTGAGCCACTATGCTGTCCAACATTACAACCAACATGAACCTCTTCCCAACTGCCTCTAAACCAATGCTTAATACCTCATTCTCCACTACTGCACAAACATGCACTACCACATATAGAATATACCATACCATTACACCGACATGAACAATCCCACTTTCCCCCGCTCTGCCTATATGCACTTTGTTATTTGCAAAAAATCCCTTTTTTTCCCCACTGCACCGACTCAAACTACCCCACGCCATGCCACTGTGCCAACACACACATCTCCATTTGCTGCTGGTATTTTTTGTGGATTTCGAAAAAAATGAAATTAAACAAACAAAAATAATGTCCAACTGCAAATGGCTTATGTAAATACTGAAAGGAATGGAAAAAACAGTTCAGCTGCACATTATGGGCAAAAAAGGCTTGGAAAAGTAAAACACTGTAACTAATATTTATTCCTCCCACCACTAGAACATTTTGCTTGCATTCAGCAATCTTTTAATTTTTGTACATAAACGTCTAAATCTCAAAACTGTGGCTCTGGATTTATTGCTACAGAACCAAATGTATTTTGTCAAGACAAAAATGTACACTGACTTGTAGATATCTAATTTATTATCAATACCTGCACAATATTTCACGCCTTATATGTTATCAGTTCTATATTAAAGATTACACTCCCAAATTATGTTGTGTCAGTGTGTGTCAGCTAACTTGACTTTGTCAGTATGACAGTGTAGTATGAGAGCTAGAAATATCTACAGGAACACATTTCTAGTTTTCTGTTTGCTGCCGCATTAGTCAGCCTTATCATGGCACAAGGCCATTCCTTTCATTAGCACATGACTGTATTGGACCATATGACACAATAACCTATTGTCTTTTCTTTGCAACCAGGTATTACTGCTCACTCTGGGATAAACCTTCCTTGGCGCTTGTATATCTAAGGCATTCTCAAAAAAAAGGAAATCATCACTTCTTTTGTTTCATCCATTGGATGGCATAACCTAAAATATAAATATAAGACCTAAAACACATCTAAAAAGAGATTAGATAAAATATTTAATAGTTTCAGAATTACTTATTCTGTGTCTGAATGTAGAAAAATTAAAAAGAATAACTTTGGGCTAATTGGCTATCACTTCCCAGGTATATACTGCAAGGTGTGATCAACTGAATTACTCTTCTGACCCTACCCAACTGTGCCTATCCTCTCCTAGTGAAAAGGGGGCAAGATATGGGCATTAGGTAGCTGTTCATGTCAGAGCTAGGATGAAGAGAAATAATTCTGCAAACCAGAGCATGCAATCAACAAGAAATATGACAAATTCTGTGGACTGTGTTGCTGCAAACTGATAATATTTTACCTGCTTGTACCTGCCTAGTCTGATACTTTTTAAGGACATTTACACTGTTTTGCTGAAAAATGAGAAACAGACATCTAAGGACACAGCGATAATGTATACAGACTGCATTCCACAGGTACATGTAAAGTTTAATGTCCCCTTGAAACTACTTTGATGTAGGAGTATCATATACTGTATATACAGATATCCTTTACATTTAGGACAGGTTCAATACATTGCTTAATGAAAGGGTGTTTGATGTCTGTGCTGAACACAATGGTTTTTATGCAGGGACCTCAAACAGGGATACTCAACTGTGATATGAAATATGTTAGTAATTTAAAAGCGAGCGGCCTATACATATTAGCTGGCATTGCCACCACATCCCTGTAAACCTGGACTCATATAAACTAAACAGGTAAAATAAGCCATAAACAGATCCATTTCCCATTCAATTAAATAATGAATTGATTTTAAATCAATTCTTAACCCATAATTTCATCAACCAAAGGTACTTTAATATAGGGATTATAAAAAAATCTTTATCTGTCTGGTCGGAAAATATGTGTTTCAGCAGCTAATGAGTTATTTGAACCTCTTGATAATTTCTATTACTATTGATTTATTTTCAATCAACAGTCATTATTTACATCACTGAAGTCAAATGAATTGGAAATCAAACTCAAATTAATTTATGTATGTCATTTGGGAAGTAAGCATAGGCTGACTACCTAGTGCTGGTTTATGTGCACTCTGGTTTGTCGGAAACTCTTCCAAGTCACAGGATGATCATTTGTACATATGCTGAATTAGTACATCTCATTTGGAGGTCAATAGGTTGCACTTTTATATTAGGAAGAGTACATTAAGCCCCATTACTTTCGGAATTGCCTTTTTTCTGAAGGGTTTTTAGCCAAACCTTTCAAGAACATTCAAGACTTATTAACTAGTCCAATGTAGATCCAATGTTATAGTCCAATGTGGATCATAAACTTCTGCTGATGTTCAAATTTGGTAAAAGGATGGCCAATAAGCCCGATTGTATGTCAAAGTGCTTGTATATAAAATATGAGTTCCAAAAAGTCTAGAGGCACTGAAACATAAATACTGTACTCTAGGAACATTGTAAGGAGACATTGAGGGGTTAAAGAACATTGGGTATGTAGTTCAATAACTGCTTTACTTACTGTGATGGATCTGATTCATTTACACATGTTGGTAGGCATAATGTCCCATTGGTGTGGGGAGAAAGACTTGATAAAATTACCGGTAAGTTACCATTGATTGAGAATTTTCAGGAAGGTGCAAAAGATTTAAACAGGAGTATAATGAGGAAATGATGTCTTTCCCACATAAGGTAAAAGCAAAGTTATTTCCATCAACACAGTTGTCTGTTTAAACCATTAATAATAAAGATAAAACAATATAAAATGCAATGTGTGTTGTTATATCATATTCAAACAGAAATCCAAAAAAGTTAAAGTTTCATAACCTTTTTCCTACGCCTATATGTATTTTAGTTTTCAAAAAAAACACAACAGTAACACAGTGTTATCTTACAACTTCTAAATTCAAAACTATAGTTAGAAGTTAAAGTAGACCTCCTCTAGGGTCACCCAAAATAAAGTGACACCTCACCTGCATAGCAAAAAAAAGTACATTTGGTATTTCTGTCTACCAACCTTATCCACTGCTACAGATGTCAAAGTTGATGCGGACTTTGCATATGGCTAAGAATGTGGCCATACCACCACCACCACATTACCATGGTCGAAAGATTATATAGGCATTATAGGGCTCTTGCTTTGTATCTGAGGGTCCACTAGGGTTTGTATAACACTGAGAAAAGTTTACTATGAAGGCAGTCATACATTAATATTGCCTGCACTTGTCAAATTTAGGACAATTAAAAATTCAGGAAAGAACTGCAAAACAAACTATAGAGCTCTATTTATTAAACAGGCAATCTAACATTCCCTGGCGGGAATAAATTACAGCCATTGAAACAAATGGACCTGGCAGATTCCCACCAGAGAATATCTGAATGAATGTGATTCCCTATTTTATAAATAAAGCCCTACGTACATGATCAAATGCCTATCCATTGAAAGAACGAAAAGGGACTCTCCTAGACTTTTAATAGATTTCAAATGGGAAACCCAGTACATGGGAAATAGCCGATATTAGAGCTTCAGCAAGCTTCATGAGTGAATAACGCTGATATAATGTGCACTTTTAGAATCTGATGTAGAAAGCACAGTTATGTGTGTCACAGCATACAAATATGCTCAGTCTAGCATGGCAGAGAGAAGTGGCAGAAAATAGATAAGCCTTTGGAATCCACCCAGCTGCTAAAAGTAGACCATGGTGTGACGCGTTTAGCAGCCGTACACAACTCCTCCTACAGCAGAAGCATCTAGGATATTCCAAAGTACATAAATTAAGCTGTAATTATAGGAGCTTGTCATCATCAGAGGGGAAAACATGTCATATAGACTGTAGTATGGGAAGTGTCTAATAAATAAATACTCTAAACACAATGAATGTCACTGAACACCAAATGTGGAAAGTTCAGCAATAAAAGGTCAGCTGTAAAGAATGGCTTGTGAAAATCCTTGCCAAGGCAGATAAAATGTATTTTTTCAATTTACACATATAACACACTGTTGGCTTGCTTGTTTTTTGCATAATTGAAAAAAATTATATAGTGGGCTGTGTGGACCTGAAATAATCTACTTCTATAAGTAAGGATTTTGTTTTTAACTTTAGGTGCTGTTGTAAAAATAAAACTTGCTGATACATAAGTATTCTATTAATATATTTCATATAGAAACATCAATATAAATGAGGACTGCTCATCTTTCTTAACAGTAATAAGTGGCATGTGTGTTCTGTTTAAATTGTTTGGTATGCAGCACAATTTTTGCTTCACACCTGTCCTTAGGCAAAGTTCACATCACTTTTTATGTAGTGCAGTCACACTGCATATTTTACATGCATTGTGGATGTGTTACAATCCCTTACTATGGAGGGTGTGTAATTTTAAAATAAAATATACAGGTGTTAATGCAGCATTGGATATACCAAGTGCAAATAATGAATTTGGCTTTATACAAAGGAGCGGAGGATTGTTTGATTAATCATACTGAGCATGTGCATCTGGGCATGCAAACAGCTTCCTGTCAACATTTTGGTGCGGAAGTCAGCTTTTTGGCATGAATGAAGAATGACTCCAAGTAACTGGAATTAATATAAAAGAGGAGCACTGTGAATGCTCTTACAGTGATTCATAGTGTTTTGGGCTGCTGCTCACTACACCCTGGCATATTTTTCATGTGCACAGTTCTATTAAAAATAAAACATTCAACTGAGGATTCTTTTATCACACCAGTCTGCAAAGTTTACCAAACAGGCTCACATTTTTTTAGTTTCACATAAGAAAGTAATTCACTAAAAGAAACATACTAAACTGTCGATTATTTATATGGGTTCAAAGACAACAAATGACACTGGTGTTTGTAGGGTACAATCCCAAGATATAACGATCTATAGTAACTCTGCTACGTGCCTGGCAAAGTTTATAGGAGTTCGAAAGAATTTCACAAGAATCTGACTATTTACCACTACTGATGATTTCCACAGATGTCTGATAATTTCTACATCAGTTGTGGCAGATTTTCAGCATATGCCATGCTCCTCTCAACTGATTAGTTGGGTAAAATATAGAATTTTATGATTAAAGATGAACTCAAGCCTAACCTTTTTTTTTCAAAAGTTTTTAACTGTCATGATAGAAACTACATTCTCATTTCTGCAGTCTTTTGCTGCGTGATCCTATTGCTTGATCCTATCTAAGGTAACATTTGGGCCACTTTTATACTTGAACTGGAAAACCATAAAGTTAACTACTTTGAGGCGAATAGCCAACTGCTCCTATATGTCCAGAAGTGGCATATCTCACCGCAGGTTAATGCTTTCAGATACATTAACCTTGCATTTTTGGTGGCAGTGTGATTCTTTCTTCACAGGGGGAAAAGCAACCCTATGGACCAGAAACAACATCTCTTCCAGGAACCATGCTGAAACCCCACCGCAACCACATGCACGAATAGGAGCCATTGGGAATGTGATTGAGCTTGCAGCAGACCTCTATGATCAGCTGCAAATTGAAATCTTTCCTCTGGTTGTGGATTTGAGATTGTATAATACTAATATCTATTATTATATTTATATATTGTTATATTTATTTATATAGTTTTATATTTATTGATACATTTAGCTTGGCTGAAGTCAAGAATACATATGTGGCTCCATTTGTATTGTAATATTTTATAATATCTTATTTATACAGTCAATAATTTTCCTGTTCAGCACATACTGGGCCAAGTCTTACCTACTTCTTAACTCCATGTAACTGGAGCCATTAGATGCAGCAAAAAGTGATTGAGTAATGATACATATACAAAATAATCTTGTAAAAAGACCAGATGTTACACTAAAATATTTTGAGCAAAGTTTAAATTTTACAGCTTTAACAATGTTGATGGATATCCAAAAACCCATAATTGCCTGCATACTATCACTACACCAGGACAAGTTTAATATGACCAAAAAATGTAGATGCCTAATATATATATATATATATATATATATAGCAATTTAAAGGAATCATCTTGTCCCAGTATAATTTATACTGTTGCACTGACAACATCTTGTTCTGAATTTACCAAGGAAGCAAACTAAACTAGAAAATAAAAAAGGCACTTCACGTAAAACATACTATACGTTCCTCTTTACATTTTATACCTCTTTACTCTCATCTTATATTCTTTTTTAGTTAGTCTTCATTTTGTACTCCTATAAAAATGTCATAGCCTTGGCATCTATCAAAAAGCAAATTATAACTTTTTTTTAAATTATGAAAGACTACTGTCCGCAGACTGCAAGCCTGATTGCACAAATACTATTACTTAATGTTTCTGCAGAGTGTGGGAAAGGGCTGGCTACAGCAGATTTCCAAATATTTATGAACTGCCCAGACAAGGGCATCACCTATACTTGCTGAAGCTGGCACAGAAACCATAAATATAGTTTTTCAATAGAACTTACTCTGTACTGGTGTTTGGACAAATAAGAAAGGAAATGTGGGACAATAACTTGTACAAGGAATAATTTATGAACTAGATATAATGGAATGTGATACTTGTGCTACAAGGGCAGCTGCAAAAATGGAACTCATGGACAAGAACTGAATGTAAAATAGCAACCATTTTTATAATACCAGGTTATGAGTATTTTGAAAAGATGAAACAAAATAATTCTCAGCTAATGAGTAAAGTCAGGACATACTATATCTCAAGCCTGCTACCAAAATAATTGCTAGGAGAGGTTACCATGTGATCCATATAGGACAGAAAACATGGCTACCTATGGAGTAGGGTACACAAGCAATCCATTCTGTAATCACACAATGCTTCAACCTTATGCATAGGATTGCTACAGTATCTCCTACATGTAAAGCTTTCTTCATTAGTTCTGCATGTTTGGGGATCATTTGCTACCTCCTAGATATGATTTGCTAGTGATTTTAATACACAATAATAGGTTTTGAGACTTTACCAGTGCTTAAAAAGGACTTTCCCTTCTCAACGCGTTTCGCACATAGCTTCATCATGAGCAAAAGGGATAAATAAATAAAGTTGGCCTTGTTGAGAAACAAAGACTGTTCAAAAGACCTTTAGACATCAGTAAGGTAAGAAACAGCACGATAGGATACTACTCTAAAGCTTAAGGTGAAAGGTAATACTTTCACACTCTTCTTCTGCCAATAAGAGATTAGTTGAAAATTCAATAAATATCAGCAATATGGAAACTCTGCATAGGTTGGAACTTGCAAACCCACAAAAAAAAGCAAGTGCATTTTTGTTATAAAAGAAAAATAAATTTGTTTTTTAGATGTCTTCCAGAAATGTGGTGATTATTAGTGGTGCTATAAGACCCACCAGCCTGAAACAGGGATAACATAGGATAATAAGGAAAAAGTACAGTATAGGCCATAAATGGGTAATGGGTAATGGGTAATTATTTTAGGCCATTAATGCCAATTACTTGGTATTGCTGAGATAAGTCACTAAAGGCCCTTTATGAAAAATTTGCAGTAGGGCCTCCAGTCTTTACTGCTCTGCTACTTACTGGTATATAACAAAATTCCAGAAAAGTTAGGGTGAACTAAGGACTTCCAAACAGTATATATATCAGTTAAATGTCTTTGTGAGAATAATGCCTGTTTAACTTTTCTCCTAGTGCTACAGAGTAGAGAAGATGTATATATTTCCTCAGCTTCCTGTTTACACGTATCTGCTGCCAAAATGTATTTTTAAAAGAGCTCAGAGCACACGTCTCTTGCCAACTTACTTTTTCCAATTCTCGTCTAAGGAATTTACTGTAGCTGGAGGCTGATTTGAGCAGAAGTTGCACATTTTACAGGGTTACTGTACTACAGCTTAAGCTGCACAGCGTGAATCTTTAAAAGACAATAAATAGTTTTTGTAGTGGTAACAGTGTAAACCCCTGCACAGATCACAGATCACAATCAAAAAAAATGTTTGCATACAGCATTAGTGCTTTGTATGAATTGAATTGGGGCTCAGCACAGTGGGCCGCTTGTTTGGATTGTAAGCGTTTCATGGGGATTTCAAAGTAAGTCTCCGAATGTGGTTATAATGGCCAGAGATTTGCAGTTAAATCTCTTTCTTTGCTAGCTGTCTGATGTTCTAACTACACACTAGTCATGCTAAATACAGCAATTTGAGCAGATTGAAACAGCATCAAATAGTCTCAGCCTCATGATACGAGTTTAATTGCTGTGTGCCATTTACAAAATTTTTTTCTTAGTACTTAGACAGAACACTGCCTTTGGACCTTACTAAACATAAACTATGTGATGCTGTAGTTATATGTATGGTATAGTAGGGGGAGGGAGGTTCAGCCCCCGGCTTGTTCTTAGTTTTACAAACTATGAATTGAAGATTGAAAGTTAGGGATCAGTGGGTGTGGGAATAAGCCAACTTCAAATAATATCAATATAAGTATTTGGTGTTGCCAACCCCAATTGTACAATATGTATACAAAAGAAAAGAAGACAGCAGGGGGTTTGTCGGCAATAAGTAGATATATATTGTGAGTAGGTTATATTAGATTCATATAACATACAATAAAAACATAGGAGGTGCAAATATACATAAAATGAAGTTACGGGCGATTTTCTCTCGGTCTCCCCACAAATAGTGCAGAGTAGGTTGGGGACTGATATTCTATACACTGATGGTTCTAGGATAAGGAGTGCTTAAATAATCGTGATGTAATACGTTGTCCCGATGCGTTTAGCCGTCATTCTTCAGGGGACTTAGGGATCACTGGAAGTTACTGTATATAAACATAATATGTATATGCTAATAGTACAATAATAAAGCACTGTGAGTTAACAAGGTGATTTGCAAACCATAAAAAACCAAAGGGTGAGAGTCATGTAGCTGTAAGTATAAGTAATAATGAGAAAGGCTGTGTAGAGCAAGAGTCATGGACACAATTAAGAATTCTTCTGAGGACGAGAACTCCATCCAGTAAAACCAGTGTGGGCAAAAAGCCTTTCCAGTCCTATGTAACTCAGAGGTGAATTTTTGCAAACCATCATAGGTGTTCTCAGCTGACGTCAGAGCACTACACATTTTATAACATTAACAAGTGAGAAGATTAGAATCTTTTTCAAAAGAAGTAAAGCTTTATTATACGTTTGCTTCCAATTAGTAAATCCAGAATTACTACAGGTTGACAATCAAAAATCTGGCAACCTCCAGACCTGAAGTGCGCCGGATTTTCGAAAATTCCGGATATTTCAAAAGGTATACTTACCTCCACACAGGCAGCCTTCCTCTCGCAGCACCGTGGACATCTGGCACAGTTTCAGGGAGCAGGCAGCAGAGACGTCTCAATGTGTATTTAGTTTAGCAAGCAAGAACAGATGTTTCTGCAGAACAGCGCCATCAAAACATTAGTGGTCAGACAGTGTAATGCAGTCCCTGTATTGAAAATGCGATCCGAAATTCATGGCGGGAAACTGAAGGATCCGGATAAGCGATGGCTGAATTTTCGATTGTCAACCTGTATGTTAAAAAAGTATTTGTACCATAGTCATCCCATTGGCAGTTCACAGTAAAACAAGTAGGAACAGATGACCAGTGAGTAATGTATTTTAACCAAAATATATTTGCTGGGGCTGAACATGATGAGACAACCAGACTCCTTGCTTGTTCAGGTGCAGCACTGGACCCTTCGTGGTGCAGTTTGATCATTCAAAATTCAAGATAATGATAAAACCTAAAGAATATACTCTTTTTATCTGATAAGCACATCCCCCATTTAGTGCATCCCCCATTCAGTGCATCTTACATATATATATATATATATATATATATAAATCCCACTATCTCTGCTCCTGTCTGCTATATCAGTACAAGAGATAGAAAGACACAGGCCACCCTCTTGGATGCCATCCTTGACTGATTGACACGCAGGAGGAGGTTTATCAGCCCTTCTTCCACATTACATAATAATCTAATGAATATATTATTACTTGTCTAATTGATCTGATTAATGTTAGTCAGTGTATGTGTTTTTTTTTTTATCCTTTTACGTCTATACATCTTTGATGCTGTCACATAAACACTGTAAACAGATATGTGAAAATATGCAGACTGCTCAATTAATGTGGGAAACCAGTAATCTGACTTTAGTAAGTAAGAGCAATAAGTACCGGCCTTTAAAGTACTTTAATGGATGCTAAGAGACCTATTTGTTTTCATTACTCTCTGACCGGCCTGGAACATTACCAGCAGACATAATGCATTTCTATTTCTGATTTACCACTGAAGTTGAGAAAACATTATTATCAGACAGGAGCTTGATTTAGACATCTATCAGGAAATTTACCAATTGTTTGCTTAGATTATTGTGACAGTGTTATGGTTTGCATCATCTTTTTCAGATTGAGATAAAAAGTGCAACTGCACCAAAATAGGGTATTGCCACAGTGGCTTCCAGTGATATCAAGGCCAAGGTGCAAGGAAAGTCTACTAAAGAGCAGAAGTTATGCATATATAAAAAAACACCCCTAACCAAAATTATTTAGCCATAACTTTTGTCTTCTTTCAACACTTTCAGTGTTAAAACCACATTGCTGTCGATGCCCCTACTGGGAAGATTTGCCCTCTTTGTTCGCTCTGATGACCATTGCTTCTGTTGCCAAAAATGTTTTTGTTTAGGAAGCACAAATTATTTGGTTTACATGCTAACTATTGAACTACCCTTATTTACAACACAAAACTGTTGCAAGTATAATCAAGGGACTAATAGTTTTGTTAATGCAGAATTTAAATTTTTCTATTAATTAAGAAACTATGAAGCAGAATTGCTTTTTGCCTGTAGGTCAACTTACTTAATGATTTATGAAATGAGTTTAGTCTGTTCACTTACCAAGGAGAATTATGGATAGTGGTGATGGTGACAGTTGGTTTCTAAAGAATACCCAATCATGAACAAGCACAGATTAAAAAAGGATTTTTCCATGCACATGATTGGATAGCTAAAGTCAGCAGATAATCATTTTATTTACTAAACTAAGTGAAGTAACTCTTGCAAGGGGAAAATCCACTTTGCTATGTGAACAGCCTAAAAATGAACACCCATAGACAACAGGGGATGATCTAAATTCCACTTTAGGAGAAGTAGAAGAAGAAGAAAAGAAGAGAGACAGTTAAAGGAAATAAATATGGGGGTCTTGTTGCTGTATGCACAGGCCTTGGGCTGTCATTTTGTTTTTTCCTGTACTACAAGGTTCCAACGAGTTCCAATTCATTATTGGCATTATGCTTTTTAGTGCTTTAAAAACCATTCAGCAGGACATTCGTTACAGTATGGCAGCTCCCATATCTCTAACCTGAGGAGTTCCCTTTAAAAATGGAAGCTTGCTTATATTGAAGTTTTCCTGCTGTGGATGTGGTGTATATGACGTTTTTTGCTGTTCAAATTCAATAGCAAGAATCCTCTTATCTTTTTTAGGTTTTATACTTGTAAAACCAAATCATGGCTTTCTGATTTATTTTCCCAGGGAATAAACCCACTGTATAATGTAAGCAATATGCTTCTTGTTTGCTGCTCAGTACTAACACAAAACTTGACCTTCAGCTTTGTGAGAAAGTACAAAGACAAGGTAATAATTAAAAAATAAACTCAGAACCTTCTTTGTCTATTGTTTGAGACACAGCAGAAGGAAGGACACCAAGGCTTATCATTTCATATTCATAGCTGATGACATGTCTAACAGGCCTTGTGCTGATGATGGTCATAGGTGAGTCTAAGGTGGTAAAGTATCAGGAGGTGACAAACTGTCTTTTTTCATAACATTATAAAATGTTTTATTTTAAAACATGTTTGTTAGCACAAAAGAACAGTTTCACATTTTTTTAACACTGCATGCAGAATGATCTGTGATCTAGGAGGGAGCATGAAAGTGTCCCTGCAGGCACAGTGTTCACATCTTATCCTCTATAAGTAATAGCAGAAAAAGTATTCTTGTAAAGGGTTCTTGCTTTCATATGGAGTGCTTACTGAAAATGCATAGATCTAACATTCACCTCCAGACATTTATTACATTGGGGTGGTGGGCTGTTAGGGGTAGGGGGTTTAGGAACGTCTTTCAGCTTTGTATTGCTGTTTTAGCCTGGGGAGGCGAACTGTCACACGTAGACACACAGAAATCTCAGAAGGATCTAATTTAGCAATAAGAACCCAAAAGAGTTTCTAACCCATGCACTCCATGTGACCAGCCTGTATCTGCTCTGAAAAAGTGTTTGCATTGGCTCTGCTGGAATAATCTTCCCTGTAACAGGGTACCCAAAGTAAGAATAAAGCTCACCAGAAGAGACACTGACATATGTTATAAAATATTTAAATATCTATACAGAACTAAGAAACAGAATAAGACAAGAGAACCAGTCATGATCAGGCTTGGCTTGCTTTGTCGAAGTGTGTCCATCCCTGGATAAGCCCAGTTTTGTAAACTTTTCGGGCAGGGTCCTCTCCTTCTTCTGTGTCTCTGTCTTTATCTGTTGTTTGCAACCCCTATTAAATGTACAATGCTGCGTAATATGTTTGCGCTATATAAATACTGTTGCAACCCCTATTAAATGTACAATGCTGCGTAATATGTTAGCGCTATATAAATACTGTTGCAACCCCTATTAAATGTACAATGCTGCGTAATATGTTGGCGCTATATAAATACTGTTGCAACCCCTATTAAATGTACAATGCTGCGTAATATGTTAGCGCTATATAAATACTGTTGCAACCCCTATTAAATGTACAATGCTGCGTAATATGTTGGCGCTATATAAATACTGTTGCAACCCCTATTAAATTTACAATGCTGCGTAATATGTTAGTGCTATATAAATACTGTTGCAACCTCTATTAAATAAATAAATACTTATAAAAAAAAAAAACTATTATAAATCTCTTTGGCTGCTGAAAATAATTTTCATTATAAAATATAAAATACATTTTACAGCAAGAATCCTGGACGTGGAGAGGGGCATCAGTGAAAAGGTTTCTAAAAATTTTGCTGTCACCAGAACAGGTCTGTGAACCATTGGACAGGCTCAGCAGAATTATATATCCTTTTTACCCTGGGATCTAGTAGCAAGGTTGAGATGTCTTTGCCTTTTTTTTTTGATGATTACAGAAAGAGGATGATATTTAGGAACAAAGGCTGTGACTAATGGAGACAGAGTGACGGGAACTGATGGCTGATTCACATTGAAGAACACAGATGGACATAGACCAATACAGATATAAATGTATGTTTAATAATAAATGAAGGTATAATAATAAAATAGATACATGTACATGCATAATACAATACCATCCTAAAAATCTCTGCCTAAGGCATTCCAAAGGGAAGATTGAATGGAATAGGCAGAGTTTATGTTTTACCATAATGGCCCAATTTTCCCACTCTGCAAACAGCAACTTCTGATATCCGAATGTACTACCCATGCAGATATATAATACAACTCCTGTACATATGGGTATGCAGTTGTTTATAAACTGTAACAGCATGATACAAGCACAAGACTTGATTGCTTTGGCTCAGTCCTGCATCTGTGACATTAATTGTCCTCTAAGCAAAAAAAAGTATTGGAAAATTCCAGCTCAGAGAGTTTATGCCAAGAAAAAAACAATTGACAATAGCTTGAACAAATGCACGTCTTTAAAACAGTCTTTTAACATGAAACTATTTAAACTAACTTTTTGCCAATGAAAAATGATTGTTAGATATATATGCCTCCTTCCTTCCCAGGTTGAGGTTTCAGTATTTAGTATATATGATATTTTGTCTGTTTTCTGATTAAAGGGCTGCTTGTTTTTATACCTCTCCTGAACAACTAAAGATTGACAAGAGTTCCTAGGACTGTTCACCGACTCTAGCCACTGCAATATATGTTGTATGACGCATTTTTGATCTACATGATCTGCAAATGATGGAGAGCTTAGAAAAGGTGATTTTAGAAAAGCAAAATAGGTTAAAATGCAGTTTGATAATATACAGTTTTTATCAATCATAGCTGGATTGTAGCTAAACTCCTCTGGTCCCTGAAAGTGGTGGATAATCTGATCCTAGATAATCCTGATCTCTCTGTTAAATGACATCATTGTAGAGAATACAGCAGGAGGACTCTAGTGTGGACGAGAATGTCCAGAACCCCAAGAGCGAACAGAGCCAGAGACTATGGCGGAAATCTCTGTCTCAGAAAGTCACGGGAGATTTAAAGTACAAATGCTGACTTTCTCATTAGTTAGTATTAGTATTAGTTAGTATTTATATACAGATGGACCCACGTGGCAATCTCGGTACATTACCCATTTTGTGGGATATAGGCTTGCCCTTATTTAAAGGAAACAGTTTGGAAATACTCCAGGCAATGATGGAAGGAACACATTGTTAAACAAAAGGCACACTCTTACTATTAATGTTGTATGCTGTCTGAGGAAGCCGATAGTTTAATAATTTTTTCCTTGGACCAAAGTATTAACCCTGCAGAGAATTATTTTACATTTGCTGTACAATTACATTTTCCTTTCCAAGCAAACCTATTCATTTTTAATTAGACAAATAATATGTCTTCTAATATGTTTTCAATACATTATGCTGGGCAACATTTAATGATCCTGGTCAATTGTGGACACATGGGCAAATAGGTAAGTTATCCTCCAATTGTTACCTCTTTCCCAAATGTATACCAGCTATAATTCCTTAATATGCTACGCAAAGAACAAACCCAGTGAACTAGCAAATGTCTGTCTATTCATGAAGCAAGTTTATTTGAGGTCTGTGTGTTGATTAAACTGAGCTGAGAAACTAGAACATAATACTTAGGTGCAAAAATACTGGAAATGTAGAGAGAAAGCAGTCAGCAAATAGCTGTTAAAGAAGAAATAATATAGGCTTCTCAAAAGGCACCATAGATTTTGGGTAATTATGTAAAAAAACAGTGTAATTTTAGTATTCTTAGAGTACAAAAAACTTTAAAACAATGATAGAGTTATGTTACAAGTTGGCATGATAAGGGACTCCATCCACACTATATTAGTTAATAAGAATTTTTAACAGAGTTGCATATATATTGTGGGATAAAGGACGGGGTCTCATCCCAACGCGTTTTGGCCAGATGGGCTTCCTTAGAGGATATAGAGACCCTATGACTACAATAATATTTGATTAGCATCATAATTTGCGATAAATATACTTACAGTCTACAGTAAATCCATATACATGTTTTCAGTATCTAAAGGGTACAGAACCCCTGCAACACTATATTCAGGGTGATTATAATAATAATAGAAACACTTGGACTTACTATGATATAGTGTTAGATTCAAGCCAGTTCAATTATAATTGATGTAACAATCGCAGAGAAGAGATATAGTTTGTGTGTCACAAATATCACACCATCACACCAAGATAGAAAGAAAAAATATATGACGCTAATGCTGTATTTTCTGTAGACTATATGTATATTTATCACAAATTATGATGCTAATCAAATGTTATTGTAGTCCTAGGGTCTCTATATCCCCTGAGGAAGCCCATCTGGGCGAAACGCGTTGGGTGAGACCCCATCCTTTGTCTCACGATTTATATGCAAGTCTGTTAAATCTACTTATTAACTAATATAGTGTGGATAGAGTCCCTTATTATGCCAACTTGTAAAATAACTCTATCATTGTTTAAAGTTTTTTGAACTTTAAGAATAATAAAATTACAATGTTTTTATACATAATTACCTAAAATCTATGGTGCCTTTTGAGAAGCCTATCTCTTTTCCTTTTTCTTCTAAATATAGTCTAATTTCTGGACACCAAAGGCTTTGGCACCCAAGCCAATGGATTGGGATATTATACCTATACTAAGTAACTGATGCTCGGCTAGCTATTGAATATTACTAAAATAGCTCCTAAAGTCAAACAAGGCTAGGTAAGAGTAAAGAAAGATATGGAAGTATATTATACAGAAAAGTGTGCAAGCAATACACTAGACACAGAAAAGCAGTGTGCAGGACAGAATACACAGCACAATATACAAATTAGAATGGTAAACTCTACAGTCAAGTCTATAAGAAGAAGCTTTGGTGCTGCTACATGGAGTTAGTAACTGATGAGCCTTGCTAATGTCACATCTTTTCTGCAAGTGCTATTAATGTGCCTTTTTATCCTTCTCTGTAGCAGGGGCACCTTGCAGAAGACAAGAAGTACCATCCCTACTAATCCATCTGTTGGCAGTGGCCTGCAGGTACATATCTGTCACTGCTATCTCTTCTCTAAATAAAAGTTATATTTATTTTTGGTCAACAGCCATTGGATGATTGCTCAGGAGGCGGGTAACTAGTAAACCAATCCATTCTTATCTTTCTATTTCCAGATACGGAGCAGTTGATTGCCTGCAAGTCTTGTGCCATTTTCTTCCTTCAGTTCTTCTGGGCAGTGCCAGCTTGCAGAGGACTGGATGGACAATCTGTCTGGTGGCACTGCCCCACAGGTACAGACCAGTGCTTTCCACATGAGCGAGCAACTTTTTGATTTACATGCCAGTAGCCCTTCATCCAGGAAGCACTAAAGTGGCCAGCCTTGCCAATCCATCTGGTAACACTGGCCTACAGATACAAGCTACCACTATCCCAAGGGCTGGTCCACTGAGCTATACAGTGTGGCCAGCTTTTATTGTATCTGCTGCTGAAGTGGACAAAAAGGTTTCCAAATCACACCAATGTCCAGTGTCTTAATGCCTACAAGTTGCTCCTTTTTCATCTTGTGGAACCTCTCTTCTGCAAGCTAATGTGTGCTACATCACAGTGGCAGGCACCTATACACCATTATGCTTTTCCTTTCCTTCACCAGAATGTGGAAAAGTGAGGCACAAAAAGATGATGAGCATTGTGAAAAGAAGTATGAGGGTTGGGCTGCTGGGGTGATGAAGAATAAGATGGCAAGCATCAAGGGAGGTGTTTGTACATCACTGGGGTGAAATTGGGGGGATTTGGGGTTCTCTGCTGCTGTGGAAATCTATCTATCTACTGTAACCTAAATATCTACCTAAACTTGACTATGTTATCTACTTTGTGTAAAGAAAACTTTTTGTCTTATCTATCTGTGTAAATTGAACTATCTCTCTTATCTATCTATATAAATATATGTTGGTCCTGACAGCTGAAGAGCTGCTTTCGATCAGTTGATGTGGGAATACATTTCTTGTTAAAGGATTTTTGGGTATACGGATCAGTCTGTGCACACAGACAGGACACTTAAGAATATATATTCCATTTCATTAAAATTACAACTGGTGATGTTGATATAAAGGTCCTCGTTTAGGAACCTTGCGTTGAGGGGTGACAACAATCTTGCCCTGTGAACACAGCTAGCAAGTAAATAGAGTGAAAGAAATTGGTATTCTAAAGTCCAAAACCTTATAAGAAGGGAAACACTTTGTTCTTCAAATTACCACTTACATGTGTGAAGTATATGGACTTTCTGTTGCCTCTTATATGATCCAACAAAGCAAGGGGCTTTCTCTTACTTTGCCTGCTGGTTTCATAGGTTTCAAACCTCGCCTATAAATATACTGGAGGTGTGAAGGATAGTGATAGCTTGACACAGAGGTCAACAGGAACAGTTTACTATTCCATCAAACTTCTGCCAACCCGGCTTTGTAATAAATGGTTGGTACTTAAAGCTCTTCATGAGTGACCTGTTATGCATTGCTCGGCAATGAATATTTGGAGTGTAAATATTTAGTTACTAAGCAGACATAACATACTAGACAGAAATAATATTCATACATCCCAACTTTTGGAAAATTGTAAAGAATGCTTTTTAGCTCAAAGGACACACCCCTGCCTCGCCCCTGTTTTTGACTATAAAAATCAATGCATAAAAACCATTTGTAAAACAAACAAGTGGTTTCAATCTAAAAAAAAGATAACTGCATAAAACCAAGGGATAGAGAAACCTAATTCTAAAAGAAGGACATTTCCACCAAATCAGGGACAGTTGGGAGCATGGCTGTTGAAGGTGCAGAAGGCTCAGCTTACATTGGTCCCATCACAATAAAAGGATCCAATCTTAATTGTTGCTTGTCAACATTCACCCATTGCATGCTCTTATCACACACTGTGCTAAATACAATATGGGTTCTTTTCCCTTTTTACTTTTTTCTTGTTCTATTATCTGGGTTTATGGACAATAAAGACAAGTTTGTCATAGGTTCTATATGATATATAGAGATGACCTCTCTTTAGATTTCATACTAAGGTTCTTCTATGGCTTTAACATATATTTCTTCAAACACCTACATTTTTATTTGGAAAACTGTTGTTTTGCTTAGGATACTTAGTGTCAACGTGATAATAAGCCAAGATCTACAGGAACTCCACCAAATGGTTTTTAAATGGTGCACAAGTTAGACATCTTTATGGCTAGCCCTCTTTTTAGAACCATTTATTGGTACACTAGATTTTACATTACAATTGTTGGATCACATTCCCAATTCCTCATTCCCCAATGCTGCCTAAAAAGCACATATTGCAGGACAATTAAACAATATACGCTAATACCTCTATACGGTGGCTACCACCTGTGTTGCCTAGAGTTCTGCACTGTTATGGAGAAATTTGTCGTGAAATTTAGGATCCTTAGCATTACTAGAATCTCAGTGGAAGCAAAAACTTTATTTTATTTACATTTTTCTTAGATGTTTTTTTTTTTGCTGCACATAAATATAGAGTTTTTTTTTTTGTTTTTGCCTGTCAGGAAGATGATTGGAGAAAAGCATACGAAGCAATTGATGAACAGCACAGAAAAATGTAAAATAGTATGAAAGTAATAAATCTAAGTATTTCATTTTTTAGTGTCAATGGCCCTAGTAAACACTGGAAAAAACTGTCTACAGGTGCTCCGAGAGCCACACAATAAGTACTGAAAGGCAAAATATTGCCAAGAACTGCAGAATGGGCATCAAGGCTTTAAGTTCTTTCTGATGCTTAATGTATATGATCTGTACTGAGCCAGGTGAGCAAACCTCTACACTGACTGTGCACTGCAGTTGTGCAGAAAAAGTGAGCACTTCTCCTGTTATATCCATACATTTTATGTTGGCCATACAGTAGTTGATGGTTGCCCTACCAGGTAAACAACTGATATCCTCTTGATCTCAATTGTTTACTTTGCATGCCCACCATGCACCTATCAACTATCCCAATTAAGAACCACCCCACTGTGCCTTCTCATTACCCACCACTTCAAGAGGTTATGTAAATTAGTGGGGAGCACTCCTAATTAAAAGGGGGCAATGTCTAGTGTCACTCAATCAGGTTCATAATGGGTAGTCAAGATCAATTTTCAATTAATATATCAATCAGACATTGTTTGGGAGTCCACTTGTCTTCAATAGATTCTTGGAATCACTGTTTTTACCAAATTTAATGCCTGTTCTATTACAATATTGCACCTATTGGCACCTTTAGCTGTAAACTCCAGTGGAACACTCTCACTGGGGTGAGTATAGAAATGTCAGGAAACACAGCACGAGTGTTGGATGTACAGCAAGACCCAGTGAGTGTATACGCCATAACAATTATCAAATATTACCCATTTCTAAAATTACTTAAAGAATTGTTTTTTTTTGAGAGGTGAGGAGCCATAATCAAAATATATATATCTCCACTATGCCCTCTCCCTCACCCAGACACCTAGATTTACAGAAGTTACCTCCTTTGAAAGGATATGGATGGACGGTCCCTATGCTAAACGTCTTATCTCTTCAATTTACCGCCTCCTTCACACATTCATACGAAGGACCTCTAGAAAATTTGCATACATGAGTACATAGGAATCTATTTTAGGCCGAACTTTGAATAGTGATGAGTGGTCAGATATCTGGGAAGCGGCATATAAAAGCTCAATCTGTATAAATAAAATTTATACAAAATAATATTTAGATATACCATATGTCAGATGTATTACACAGATTGTTTCCAACTGTGGACGCTATTTGCTGGTGATGCAGGACACAGAGGGGAACCCTGAAATGTATTTTGGTACTGTCCCAATATCCAGAAATATTGGGACCATGTTCATAAGCTGCATCAGGATGTGACCCAACAACAGCTTTCACTAGACCCTATTAACCATTTACTGGGGCTGCCCTTCATGGGTCTCCCCAAACGTACTAGTAAACTTACTGCCCATATACTAGTAGCAGCTCGCACCCTGATCCCATCCAGGTGGAAATCCAACCTGCCTCCCTCTGTGGAGGATTTATAGACTCGTATCCAAGATGTTCGCCTAATGGAATACCTTATGGCTCTTCTTCAGAACAAAGTGGATAGACTTGAATTGATTTGGGATCCGTGGGATACTTATTCTCAATTACAGGTCTAGGAAGTGGATGTAAATATAGTTAGGTCCATAAATATTTGGACAGGGACAACTTTTTTCTAATTTTGGTTCTTTACATTACCACAATTAATTTTAAATGAAACAACTCAGATGCAGTTGAAGAGCAGACTTTCAGCTTTAAATTCAGTTGGTTGAACAAAATGATTGCATAACAATGTGAGGAACTAAAGCCTTTTTTTTACAAAATTACTTCATTTCAGTTCAAATATTTATAGACCTAACTGTACTTGACCCTGGAATACTCTACTAATATTGCCCACCCGCCCCTTCTTTACCTTTTTTTTTTTTTTACTGTCCTCTATTGTTATTATTATTATTTGTTTTATTTTTTTTTTCTTTATTTGTGTGTTTTTGACTGTTGTATTCCTGTCTGTTTCCAGCAATACTGGATGGGATTCTGTTACTGATCCTGGACTCAACCTTATTTGGACGTAACATTTACTACTTTGGACATGTACATATACTTTGCTTGAAGTGCTTTTGTTCATTTATGTTTTTTTTTACATGTTTTGTATTATGCATATTGATCCTGTACCTGTATTACTGTGTTTCTTTTGTTCATAAATACAAAAATTCAATAAAAACTCAATAAAAAAAAAAAAAATATATATATATATATATATATATATATCTAATATCAACATATGATATCTTGTAGTTGTCCATGCCCTTCAAATGATTTTGCAATTTTTCATAGCATTCTTACAGTGGAGGTATCAGTACTGACAGCTAAGAACTCCTGGCTGCCCAGATAAGAAGAAATGGGCACCAAGCCAAAGAAGGGAGAGGGAATTCCACTGGCAGAGTGACTCATGGAGTGTACGAATCTGCAATCAGTTGAATATGTGATTTTCCTGTCCTTAATTGGAGATGATATCCCTTTCCCATGAAAGAAATATGTTGCAAAATACATTTTAATGTAAAATAACAGCTGAAAACACTTGTTTATTGTGTGGGGATTTAAGGGGCAGCCAGTACTGTATATTTTTGTATTAGCATGGCAGTTCAAATGAGGATTAATTTGTTTTTAGAAACATACAGTTAGTCCTGTGTAAGGAAGTTTATCAACCAATGCTAGTGTAATAACAGTGGTATTGTATTCCAAACATTGGAGGTATTTAATATCTCCTGTTCTGCCCAAAAGGACAGCGTCATCCTTGTTTTGGAATCATAAAGGGTCACTACCTACATCCAGAGATGATGGCTTTGAGACAAAACAATCATGATTTTACTGGTGCCTGTGTAAGCCTTGGCTGTGTATACCTGACATAGATCTGCCATAAATATCTCACACATTAGAAATCACCTTGCTTCCTTGGTGCTGAAATATTTCCATTCTAGGCAAAATTAAATGGCTGATGCCCAAAGATAAATTAATAATTGTGTAATTACATGATTTATTGTCAATAGGAGACCTTTTAAAAAAGTTTCCTGAGCAGTTAACTTACATAAGTAAAACTTTTGCTTTTACCTGTATGGGCATAGCACAGGTTTACCTTAATCCTTTTGGTGCTTGGTTTGCCTTTTTCAAATTGCTGCTATGCACCCAGGAGCAGAAAACTGCATCGCAGGTCAATGCATTTGCATGTATCGCTTTTGTGTTTGCGGTGTAGAGGAAAAAGCAATATGTAGATACCAGGAACCATAAGCCAACCCATCCACAGCCCGACCACATGCAAATGTGTGCATAAAATCCTTCCCAAGCACTCCCAATAGGCTGAATTGGAGTGGTTGGGAGCGCGGTTGAGTCTGCGGTAAACCACCCAGTTTTACTGCAAGTCTGAAAGAAGGCTATAGCTACACAGGAATTAATAGGTAGCTTGCAAATGGTAATAAAATTACTAGCTTTGTGATTTGGAGAAAAAAAAGTGAAATTGCTTGAAAATTCAATCATCACTAAGGTTTGGCAATTGTATGAATAATTGCTAGAGATTGTAACTGGGATACTAAAATCTCCTGGTCAGCTTTAGCTTTATGATCATCATGACCTGTGTTTGGCCTCCCCCCCCCCCCTCCTTAGCATGACAAGACTAAGCAAATCTGGATAAAGATGATGCAGTGATACAGACAGGAACAAACGCAGCACGTCCTCCCTGATTGTTGGCAATCTTAAATAAAGCAGACAAAGACTGCATATTGATTATTCCTATTGTAAATACACAAACTCTAAAGTTACACAAATCTTTCTGTGCAAATAAAATAGTCACAATGCCATTTTAGAAAAACATAATTTATTGCCAGGAACATTCGCATCATACAGTTCCATTTTACAGTGATGAAACTTTACAACAGGAAATATACATTGTGCCAATTTCCCATCACAATTAATATTTTGACATCCATCCAATACAAAAATATCCTTATCTCTTACTCCCTATAAAGTGGCAATCAAACATTCAACAATGCTCATTTCCATGTATAATATATTCCCAGGACCTGTAGACATTGGAAATAGCTATTATATGCATTAGGCATCCCAGTTCATTTCACAGTTTTTCAAGCATTGGCTGAATTTTTATTGTGATTTGTTTTTCAAAGCTAGACGTTCAACCCTGCAACACAGTACAAAAATATAACTCATCTGTAAGAATCCAAAAAGTGCACAGAAAGTTCAGGGGGACAAGAAATACTGCAAAATATCTATATTAATAAAGCTGGCTTTGCGTATGTATCTTGTTATCATCAAAAATACACATTCTGGGAGAAAAATAATTAAACATCTCAAAGGATTTGTCTATCCATGTGCAAAACAAACATCAACTACAATCAACTCATCCTTTCTTTAAGGAATCTATAATTATATTAAATAGCAAATTTACATAAAAAGGTGCAACAGAATTCTAACCTTCAATATGAAGGAGGGGGATTCATAACTTCTGTAGTTTTTCTTGTTTGTAAACTTTGGGTAATAAGTTCCAATGAGCTGTGCTCACATCCAATTACACATCAGTTCTGTATCAGATCTGGAATACAACACTAAATGAATTATCATTTATCATAGTGTAATGAGTGCAAATTATTCAGGGAATAGGCCTATAACTTTTTCAAATGAAGAGCTTCATTATGCGCCATTGCAATGTTTTAGGTACCTTATAATTAATTAGGGGATTACTATTACAGAAGTGGTGGTGTAATGTATATCACATAGGTTGGCTTATTATTTTGTATGGCACACAAGTTACAATATGCAATTTAAAGTCTAGTGTACAACCCTCAGTTCTGCATATTTAATTATTTTTGGCATGATTTAAAGGCACTTGTTAGAAGATCAATATTAAAAAATGGAAGAGACTGAAGAGAAGACATCTAGCTACTATTTACCTCTATGATAAAGTAACATTTACAGGTCGCTTAGGTTTTTTGCTTGATGATTAAGCATCGTTAAACAACCATCACATTATTTGTAGTGTTTAGCAAGAGTGCTATATTCATAATATTATGTCAAAGTTTCAATCTAGTATACGGCATAATAACCATCTGTCACTCGATGATCCATAAAACATAACGCATTTTTTGCAATCATTTATACACCCAAGGGTCAGTTCTTAAACCTAGCATCATGTACTGATTTATTCTTCTTTACTCCCCACAATACTTGCTTTAGATACTGACCAAACCCATATTATGTTCATATCATACTATCCTTCTTCATAAACGCTCTTTATGTTTTTTTACACAATTCATAGAACTCTACCTCTCCAACATGCTACTCCTAGATTTGTTTTTTTATATATAGGCTTTTTGATGGCAGCGATTAGGTTGGTATTTGATAGGCCCATATGCTCTATTCTAATGCAGGCTTATCCCGGATTTGTAGGTGCTTTGGACCTTAACAATTTGCTTAACAGGAAAGCTTGCTGCCTCAATTATTTTCACGCTTGAAAAGCGTAATCATGTATTGCCTTGATGCCATTACATAACATGAAGCATTTACGTATCATATGCTCTTTATGCCCAAAGACATTGAGATTCTTTTGATAATTAAGGGCGATGGCTGAATTTTTTCACCAGTAAGGTGAGGTGTTCCCTATTTTACCCCAAATTTGCCATTCCGGATAGAGACCCATGGATGTTTTAGGTGTTCCAAACTGATCTAAGTCGTTTTCAGGTTGGTGGTTTTGTATTTTGTAAGAGGATAGGTCTGTTTTTGTAAGCGAATGGATGTGCACGCCATCAGATTTCCATTCTGCACGAACTATAGAGTAGTTTTGTCCATCATTGTTATCCCAAAACACCTGGCCATTGCAATCATATGACAGGCAGAACTCAATTTTCTCATGGAGGGGAATGCTAGGGGGTATATCTATGACAAAAGAGAAGGTGTCAAAGTCTGTGCCCCCATATACATTGTTCATATAGAGACACTTAAAGTCCTTGTAGGTTTTCCAGGTGTTAAAGGTAACTCGCACATTGACTTCTTTTTCATAGCTCAGATTCTTTACTTTGATGGTTCCTGAGATGGTTCTCTCTTGAAGACTGCAATTCTCCAAACAAATGAAATTCTTCTGAATTTTATTGCGAAAGTGCAAGTAATCAGCAGAGGGTTGATTGAATCCCAGGGTCAAGTTCTTCTCTTCGTGTAGTTTTAAGCTGGCTGTGATGCCTTCAAGACCAATCAGATCAAACTGGATGTCGTTTTCTGGTTCTTCCTTAAACTCTGAGAATACATGCACGGATGTCAACGAGAGTCCTTTGGAATCGGCAAAAACCACTTTCTTTTTGCCTCGGGATTTCGATCGGTTCCACTCACTGTTCCTGGAATCTGATTCCTTTTTTAAGGAAATGCATGGCCTCAGTGGCTTAAAACGGTTGACAAAATTTCTGCCCCTACAGTCATCATAGGGGCTGAGAAACTTCTTAAGAGGAGGTGAATGTGCTAAGCATATCCTTACTGCGACATCAACAGGCATAATAGACCGTGGAAGAGAACGTGGCTCCAAGATCTGAATCATTCTGGGAAAAAGAAGAAAAAAACATGTCAATGTTAAAAAAACTCAAATTAGGTTTTTCTTTAGAACAGCTGATCACAATAAAGGGTTACTATGCCCACTCCAGTAATTGGTGAACTAGATTATACCAAGACAGTGAGGATTAAACATCTGCTCCTTACATCACCGATGGATGAGATGAAAATCTGTGATTACATTTTGTTTAAACCAGTGAAAGCTGCATACAGGGTAAGAGAGCTCAGTTATACACTAAGTTATACTTTCTAACACTTTTCAGTTCTTTATTAAGCATGGGAAGCACTGTAATTGCTATATGACCTCTATGTAATGATCAGGATGACAAATGATGATTATAAATGCTGTTCCTTTTATTAGAATGTCAGTGATGAGCAGTGAAGGTACCTGCACAGTGATGATGATTCCTCCAGCCGGACGATCCCCTCTCCAGCTCCAGACGATTGGCACACATTGCAGCCTGCGCTGCCTGGTTATCTACATAAACACCGCCCCTTCAGGTGAACCAGTCCTCTCGACCAATCCGACTTCACCTCACGTCCCGCTGACCTATCACAGCGCAGGAAATAATGACAGCTAGAACGTGATGCAAGCCGCTTGCACTCGATGACACTGAGTCGTACAAAGCGGTCAGGGAGGGGGAGGAAGTAGCGGTCACTGGGCATTTATTCCATGTATTATCATGCAGGGCCCGGGTGACCCATCAGGTGTGAGTGGGCTGGTTGTATAGCTGCATGGACAGCCAGGATTTAGTCTTTGGTGAGTCTTAGCAGGCTTTATGGCTGCAGGATTGTAGAATCAGGTTGTCAGTGCATGATGCAAGTGTTGCATGGTTTATGACTCCAGGGACTTGGTGACCTGAATAGAAATCAGCAGTTCTTGATTGCGATCACTCAGTTTGGATGCACAGTTATTTTTGATAATTCACCAAATTACATGTTACATTCACTTAACTTTGTGCACCTCTGATTTAAAAAGAAACTAAACTCAAAACTGCCTAAAACAGAAAAGGAATACACTTACCTTCAATCCCGCAGAGCAGTTGATTGGTCCAGAGGTGTCTTACATTGGGGTCCCGCGTCGTCCCGGTATCCGTCTTCGTGCCAGCGTCATCTTCGCCTCTTCTTTCGGGTTCTTCCCATGTTACCCGACCCAGGTGCTAGATGCGTAAGAGCAGTTCAGTGTCAAATCTGCAGACATTGGTATTTTAAGAACCCACTATTTTTTAAGGAACAGCTATTTTTTGATTATTTCAGGATTTAGCTTTTAAGGAAAAAAAAACCTAAACCCTGTAGTGTGCAGGTCAGGTTGCACTGATTTTGCTTTCCTATGGCCACATCAGATAATCTTTCCTAATATGACTTTTGAGACTTTTGACATTTGAGTTGCAGAAATTTCTAAAATGGGTTATTTCTGGTGAAGTTGTTGCCTTAGAACACTAGAAGGGTGATTTCACTCCCTTGCATTGCATCATGTTTTTTTGAGGTTTTTTTTATGCATTTCACAATTCCTATTCCTATTATAATAAAAATCATGCAGTGTGGAGCATAAAAGATGTCACACTCTATACAATATAAGGCTCAAGTGCTTTACAGGCATCATCAAATTGTAGAATAACAAACCATAGCTCAAGAAACCCCTGGTAATCTCTGCACGATCCCCAGGATTCCATGGAACCCTGGTTGTGAATGGGTGGTGTATGATATAGAATATACATAATTCTGCACAGTGCAGTAATGTGTGGTCCTGTAGCTTTCACACAGGGTGGTGTTATGTGGAGTTTACGTCCTCTTAATCTTGTCTATTAATGTCTATTAATCTTATCATTAACCTGAAGCAAAACACCCTAAGATATTGCAATAGTCAATTTTGGCCCCATAATCCTGACGCTCGTATGATTTGGCAGAACTGTTATCAGGGCAGTAAGGGCATTCCCCTTGTAGAAGGGCTGGGCATTAACCAGTTCATACAGAAGGCATTTTTTATTATTATAGATTTATATAGCGCCAACATATTATGCAGTGCTGTACATTTATGTCACCTTTTACATTGAGACAACTGGTAGCTGTCATTGGAAGACTGCATAGCAAATAGGAACCACTGCTTAGCAGCAATTATTGATGAATAGTTGGTTTGAGGCTGACCATCTATGAAGCAATCTGACCTTTAGGTCACTGGAAAGAAATTCTGGTAACTTTTTAACCCAGACAAGAATGTTTAATGTTTTGTTGTCAGAAATACAATATCTGAAAGACAGATTGAAGATTAATAGGAATTTATTTTAGACAAAGATTACCGTGAATGGAATAAAAAAGACAAAACAGTTCCAGTCTAAGATCTTATAGTTGTGATTCTTAAAATCTAAGAATGAAGGTTATAATTAAAAGCAATTGGGCATTTTTCATGGATTCTCCAGCTTTGCTTAGCATGCTGCATTAGAATTAAAAGTATCCAGACAGGTCCACAGGGAATTCAATTAGCATGTTGCATTAATTGCAAAGTTGTATCTAAGTAAGCATGTTAGTGCAGAAGCTGATTACTACTAATTATTAAAGAAGCCGATTACTCCACTAATTGATAGTGGAAAGGCAGTGGGATATTGGGAACTTAGAGAAGACAGCAGGCAAAAATTATGGGTGCAAATATGAGTACAGCACCAAAAAAAAAGAAAGACTTGTGGACTAGGCACAGACAGGGCAGGGAAAACTTCAGTCATAGTATAGTTGCAGAATACTGGAGATACCATAGCACAAACATACTAGAAGGCAGCAAATTCCAGCATTTTGCAATACATTGTGAGTAGATGTAGACATTGCCAGGCTGAAGTGCAACTAGTGAAGGGAGAGCTCATAGAGAAGGTAGAGCAGACACTGGAATGGAGGATCAATGTAATGTGCACTGATTGCCGACTGAGTTTACAATCATTAAAGTGTTCATGGAAAAAGATGACTTTTTTAACATATTTGAACAGGCAAACATTAGATTTTGATTTTATCAATTTAAGTTAACAAAGCAATGCAGGTAAACATAAGAACACTGCTATATTTCCCACCACCGAATCCATGAAATTAGAAAAAGTTATTCCAGAATAGGTGTGAAATTCTCTTTATTTTATTGCTTTCACTACAGTATGTTTAGCTTACCTGAGACTTGTCTTAAGTCCTGCTGTCCCAGCAAATTTAGACCGAGTTCTGACCATTTCATTCTAAAAAAAAGTCTCCAAAACAGACATTATTGTATTGTTGGATCCACAGGTAATTCTTACAACAGTAGCTGTCAAAGTGCACGTATCAATGATCAAAAGATTGCCTAATGGACAGGCACGTCTGGAAGTATTTTATATCCAAAAAGTAGAAAAGAATGTGACTAAAGCTTACCAATAAATAAAGGCAAAGAAAAAATCTCAAGAACATGTTGTGGAGCGATGAATAAAAGATCGATTTGTTTGGCCACAGCAACAGTAGACGTGTTTGGCACAAACCAAAGACAGCATTTTAAGAAAGAATGTTATAATAAATATGGTGGTAGAAATGTTATGTTTTTGTGGTTGCTTTGCTGTTTCGGGGCCTAGGCAACGTGAAGACATCAAGTCAACTATGATTTCTGCATTATATCCAAGTGCTAAATGAGAATGTGAGGCCGATAAATCAAGTTAAAATGCAATTAGATCATTGAGCATGATACTGATCAGTAAGTACAATAATTTAGGTCTTTTCATCATTCATCAGGTCCAGAGTTGACAGTCATCTGAGGCTAACTGTTGTCAGCAAACTGTAATTTTTTTCTTTTTTTGCTGATGTACTTTATTTTCTTTGCTGATTTACTTGGTGACAGCTTCTACAGCAAGGACAATGAGTAAACGAGTGTGGCTTTTATTGCCAATGTTTTACAATAACCTCATGAGAACCAGTGGCAGATGTTTTATAGACGTAAGGCTTGGTACTGTGAACTGCACATGAGCATTGTCTCCACAATGTCATATTTCTAAACATGACTTGTTATAGAAAAACCGACCACAGAAATCTCCCTTTATTTAAGAAACGCTATGTTTAACTAAACTCCAACCAATGCTTTTTCTCTGAAGTCTGTATGGCATATGGTATGGGTCATAATCTGTCAGATTTTTAACCACTTTTGGAATATTTTGTGTACAGTCTGACACCCTTTGCAGGGGTGTAGACCTAAAAAAAGAAGAGTACTATCCATAGCGATGCACATCATTATTAATATTACACAGTATTTATATAGTACCATCATATTATGCAGCGCTGTACAAAGTCTATAGTCATGTCACTAACTGTCCCACAAAGGAGCTCACAATCTAATGTCCCTACTATAGTCATTTGTCATCTAAGGGGAAGACAATAAACTTAACTGAACGTTTTTGGGATGTGGGAGGAAACCCACACAGACACAGGGAGAACCTGCAAACTCCACGCAGATAGTGTCCTTGCTGGGATTTGAACCTAGGACCTAGCACTGCAAAGGCCGGAGTGCTAACCCCTGAGCCACCGTACTGCCCCTGTTATGTTAATGTGCCCGCCCCACTACACGGCTGGCTATGTGTCACTCAAAGAGGAAGAATCTTCCCCCCGAGTGACGTCATGATACCAGAACTCTCCCATCTCAGGTCTGAGCTTGGGATGAAAGACTGGGCGGGTTGTGGGCCGCCCTGGCCCTACAATTCTATACGGGAGACATGGTCCGTAGCTCTTGCCCCCCCCCTTTCAGCAGGGTCCTTCATCCCCCCTTCCCACTGGGGGGATGGACCAGCCAGAGCTACGGACTACCAAAGAATTCTTTGAAAAATAAGTGTGGGCTCATTCTCGGAAAAAGGGAGGGCATGACGTTCCAAACCTGTGCCCGCCCCACTTCACCCCTGTTCTTTCAAAGGAAAGAAAAGGACATTGCTCCAACTGGGACACAAGCAAAAAAACTTGACAGATGTCCTATCCTTTCTCCACTGTACTTAACAATGTTTTCATTGCCATCCTCACTTCCTGCTGTGTGCCTAATTGACCATAACCATTTATAAATTCCCTCTTTGAAGAAACATGTCATTATAATTTCAACAGATTAACTATGTATAAAATACAGTGTTCAGAGTGGAACAGTCCGGAATATGTAATGTACAACACAGTGTACAGATTGAGACAGCCAGGATTATGTAAAGCAAAAGAAAACATACAGAAATGTACAGTCAGGATTATTGTATTATAGTATTGTACAATGCAATATACAGACTGAAGCATTCAGGAGTATGTAAAGCAAAGTACAATGTATGGAGTGTGGCTGTCAGGAGTATGTAAAGTACAACACAGGTTAGAGACTACAGCATTCCAGGTAATGTAAAGCAAAACTTGGGCAGTCAGGATTATGTATTGTACAACACGACATACAGACTGAAGCAATCGGGAATATGTAAAGCAAAGCACAGAGTATGTGGACGTTAGGAGTATATAAAGTACAATACAGAATACAAACCAAAGCATTAAAAGCACAATACATTTTTTTCATGTAATACGAGGCCTGGCTTTGTCATTTTGTTTTACTGTAACATGGAAGCTATTCATTTTGTATGCACCTGACATGCATAGCAAAGAAAATCTAATTTGCTGTACAGCTACAGTGAACTTCAAATTGAAGAATGACCTCAGTGTCCTATATAAAACTTCTATAAAACTCAGTGCCATCTATAAAACTAACAGTTAGAGGTTGTACACTTGTACACTTACCAGGTACATTGAGGCTTTGGCTGCACCCGTAGGAAAACAGCACCAATGCTTCTTGGACTTTAAAGACTAGCAACACACATTTTGTGTACATTTTAGACAAAGCTCAACAATTCTCTGCTATCTGTGTCTGCTGAGTAGACAAAATAATAAAAAACTGGGCATAGGTGACCCCTTTTGAGTAGGAGACACAGGGCAGTTACCCTATAACTAAAATGACCCTGGTTGTACATAGGTAAGTCTTCGTGTAATAAATTAAGGCTTTTTATAGCAACATTTTGAAGGAACTATATCAATTTCATTCAAGTCCACATATTCTGTAGATTTTCACAAGGCCTTCTATACATTATGTAACAGTCGCCTATATAATAAACACTCCCAAATATCTTATACGTCTGGTGATGGCAGTTATTCTGAAGAGTAGGCATTCATTACAAAATAGGAGCGGTACATAGAGTAGAGAGTATAGCAGATGTATATTGACAACATGTAGTGACTTACACCTGTTACATGCATGTCAGACTTCATAGGTCACAGGAAATCATTTCTATGACTTAGGTTCTTTAAGGCAAAGGTGAAGCAGACAACATTTTTCCAGCTTTAAATACCAATACATTTGCTGACAGCTGCATACAGTTCATACATCATTGTACAGTTACTTTTAGAAGTGTAAGTGGGAAAATAAATGTTTGTATTCATTGGATATGATCCTTGGTTCAGTAGGGATAAACAGCAAGTAACTATATATGTATTCGGAATGGAAGTGGCACTGTACACACAGTCACACTGGTCAGTTCCTATAGAAAAGGAAGCCAGCTATACATTACCTCTCTGGTTCGTTGCACTAACACATGTAAATTAGTATGGTTTAAGGTAGCATTAGGCTAGCTATTTTTTTTACCAGCAAACTAAAAAAATAACTATTGTATAACACAATCGTGTAGTTGTAGGTAACTTTGCCACTGTAATCAAAGTGCCCAATCAGTTGCCCTGCAAAGGAAGAAAGCAGTGTATGAATATCTCACCCTGTGTGCACTTCTGAAAGCTGTTCAGTAGCAATTTATTGCACTGTGATTTCTCCTGATGAGTGGGCACTGAGCACAGCAGGGGATATTTCCAAAAATATTAGCTTTTGAGGAGACTAGGCAATGATTAGAGGGGTGTTAGTTAGTGGCTTAGTTATTCTGTCAATGCAGAAACCATCGTGGCCATTTATAAAGGTACTCTTACTAAATGCAATACAGTACTTTACATTATTATTAAATATTGCATTTCTTGCTGCTTTAATATCATTATTTCTGAAGCATGATAGGGCAATCAGAAATGAGTTGCCAAAGTTTAAGCAAGAGGCTTACAAAGGTGTACCATCCCTTTGACAGTACATGCCCTCTGTTACAATGTTTGTTTTACCAAAGTTACACATTCCATCAGCCTTTGCTTTATTTGGGTAACATTTATAGATGTAAATAAGTCAAAGTCAATTATTAATACTCTTGCTAAAGATATCTCTGTAGTTGGTCCAGCTTGTGTTGAATAAAAATGCCATTGTATTTAAATACTTCAGTCCCTTATTTTTTAACCTATAACGCCATGCCTTGTTTGTAGACTGTTTGTATAAGTATACACGTGAATACGTTAAAACATATAAGATATATTGCTATACAAGTAATTTATGTTAAATCATACATTTGTAATTTAATTAAAAGAAATAAAATAAAATTGACCGAAGTAGAAAAACGTTCACTGTCACAGTGCAGACAGTGCAGACGCAGGTTCTTTTTGTAAATTTTCCCTATATGATAGTGTTGCGGTTATTGCTTCCCCACACCTTTGAAGCCCAGTGAGACATCAATTGTAGTATCTTACCCATGGCAGCCCATTGAGAATGAATGGGGGGGAGTGAGCAGTTCAGTACGACCCACTGCCGACTGTGCAATGCTATTTCTTTAAGCAGTTGCTCAGCAGTGTGGGGCAAAAGTGCCAGCCACCCGGAGCTCTATAGGGGCCGCTGCTCCAAAAGCATATCTGAACCTATAGTTTATAATAGGCCTTCTAACCCTTCTCTATTCTAGCCAAAACTGAAAAATGTTGGCTAATATTGTCTTGCAAATATCACGTCCCAGTTCAAAAGGTTCTTCAAATTCTAATTTTTTAACCTTTGCCAGTTGTTGCTGCTGTTTTACGAGCTTGATAACAGACATGAGAAATGTCTGGTAATAGTGGGAAGATTTCCGTATAAAGCATTCTCAGAAAGGATATTTCGTCAGCTGGGTCGGATATTTAACCACAAAACAATCTCAATGCCATGTAATTTACAGTCTATATTGCACAACAGAATATTAAAACATGATAAGACAGAGCTGAAAAGTCTTTGGCATATAGTCTAGAAATTAGGAGTAAATGAAACTGTGTTGTGTGTTTGTTGTGTATGTTATTATTTAACAACACTGTAAGCGTATTTCATTCATTAATAAATACCAATTACAGTACTTGTATTGGTTTATAAACTGAACATGATTTCTTGGTGGTTCTTATAGCCAGACATCTCTATCATTGTTTCTGATAAAACTTCTTTCTTAAGTTTTATTGTATTACCAATTTTTAAAAAGAACCAGTAGGAGTACACGATGTCTGTATTGGTACTTGGACAAAAGTGGCCTGGTCCCCCTTGTGCTCCTTTGTCCTAAAGGGGGTTTAAAACCTAACTTTTTAGTTGTAAAAATTTAACTCCATAAAGTTTGGCTATGTATTAGATTCTAAGTAGGTAAAAAAAAGGTATTCATAGAGCAGGTGGATGTATTGTCTGTGTACATACCCAGCAAATGGCACTATTTAATCTTGGGGCCATTTTGGACCCAAGTTGGGAGCCGGTGGGAACTATTCTTTGCACATGACTGTGGCAGATTGCAACATGTTTCCCAAAAGGGTTTGGCTATGCTTGAAGATTTGTGTCATGGCTATGTGTGCAAAGGTGGTTACCTGCAGTGGAGATTGCCGGTCCTGGGCACAAAACAGCAGTTTACTGCGCACCTGGGATCTGCCAATTGACCTTCTTGTTGGGCAGTAATTCATTTGGTAAACCACACACATTAAACCATGAACCATGGATTAAAGTAAAATGCATTTTTACTTAATAAAACACAGAAACTGAAGTATCTTCCTCTTTTCAGACCTCATTTCCTTCTTGTGCTTTGGTCATTTTCTTAAGTATGAATATAATAACTGTAACTGACCATATGACCTTATGTATAAAGCAGCACTGATGAATAAAGGAAAGAAAAGAGAACTTGTAGGAGAGTAGGCACAGTTCAAAAATTGACTGTATAAGAAACAATAGCAATTAACCTTGAAAAGCATTGTTATAATTCAGTATGAGGGAGTTTTTAATAGTGACTAGATAGTGACTCCAATAAGGGGAACTTTATAGGGGTCCTTTAGGTGCCCTATGATTAAACTGTGCTCAGATCAAGTGCATGCGCCCCATACTATGCCAGTGGTGTTCACCTAGCAGTTCAACATACAGTAGATGACATGCAACCTTTTTTTATGACACCAGTTTCCCAAGAAGATGGATTTTCCCCAAACTATCTTCATCGGCACACTAAAAACACCACCTGTATTATATTATCTGCAGTAAATATGGTTTTAGTTCAAGGGAAATATGTTTGATTTAGTAATCCATATATAAACAAATGCTTACAAATTTGGTGATGTTTACCATAAGTTATCATAACTTGCCAAATTGTATGTAGCATGTGTGTTAACTATCACATTTATTATCCTGCTTCTGTCACCACTTGAAACAGCAACTCATTGCATCTTGGAGGTTATTTTAGGGTCCAGCAAAATCTGGATTTTTTCGGTCTCATAAAGATCAATTGTGATCAGCATCATCACAGAAAAAATGTGTACAGGTGTCCTATGATGTCCAGAAGGAGGTTATTGATGATATGCTGCATTGGTTTATTTACAACTATCTAATGATTTCTATTGTTATACTATTGTATACAACTCAACACAGCATCTCACGCTCATCATCCCATCTGCATACAACAGGACAGACTGCCTGACAGCAGCAATTCTCCCTAAATGGTATGTACATACACTGTTCCTAAACTGTCTGTACAGCATTGATCCTAAACTGTTACCTGTAGCTTCAATGAATGATCTTGTGCTTGAATGATCTGCTCTGTGCTTGCATTAAAGATTGGAAGGCTGACAGGCTAGCTGGAGGCGATGAGCTAAAAAAAAGGTGTAAAAGTTGCTTTGGCTGAACATTTTGAGGATAAGTTACTCAATAATGGCTGCAGCTACAGAGGCCAGTGAGGCTTCTTGTGAGCAATAGGTTTATATTTAAATGTCTAAACCCTGGCCACAGTCCAATCTTAACGTGAAATACAATCATGAAGATTTTGTCAACTGAAAGGTAAAAATGGAATAAAACAGTTAATCAGCACTGTTTTGAGCCACTAATGTGTTTTTTTATGCAGCTCTTTCCTTCAGATGACTTAATATAAATGTGTCTTGTGCTTTGTAGAACTTTGCCATCTATTATACTTTATATGTACAGTAAGCTGAGAGGTCAGATCATTATGACCAGTCATGCTCTAAATGTAAACTTTAATGTACACAAAGAACCAGCTTTATTAAGTTTATTCTCTGTAGCAGGTTCCTAATCTAATAAAAGTTTATGCTGTTAATGTCACAAATTATTAATAGCCAGACCAGATGTATCTTTCTGCTCCAGCGCCTGGTCCGAATCATAAATGATCCTGTCTTGATGTTTAGAGTGCAGAACAGCCAGCTGACTAAATGTTGGCTCTGGGGTCCAAATCACATGTATGCTGATTGACAGACCTGACCCAATTATTTTTAAACTTAGGCTGTATAACCATATGGCTGTGACCTACACTATGACACTTTCATTGCTAGCTTGAAATATCCTAGTAAAAAATCAAACCATAACAAATTCTGTCCTAGAGAGTTTTGTACTAGTCCAGCTGTAATTTATCAATTTGGTAAAGTTATTATTATTATTATTGTTATTATTAAGTATATATATATATATATATATATATACATATATATATATATATATATATATATATATAAAAATGCTAACAGTAAATGGTAAAAAATAAATTATTTCACTCCATTGTCCGCTGCCTCCTTCAGCGCTGTTCCTCGCCAGTGTTGGCTAGCCACCACCATGATTTTCATCTGCAAGCTTCACCAAATACTCTTAACACTCATAACTGCAACTGAACATTTCTATATTTCTGTGTTTTTGTTTTCTTGCTGCTACTGCTTTGCTCTACTATCCTCAAGTGCTCACTGGATTGCCACTTTATTACAATTTTCAGTTCCTAAAACCAAAACCAAAGCATTAGCTTAAATGACAAAAATGTATACTCAAGCAATAAAACCCTAATAACTTTTACTTTGAAATTTTGCTGATTTCACAGTTAAGACACAGGAGCTGGATTTGGGTGTAAAAATTGTGAATTACTAGCAAAGTCAATATTTCAGTTTTCATTGTTTCGTTTTACTATTTTAGTGGTTTTCATATTGTAACACATTAAACAGAAATGACATAGATAAGCACATTTGGCATATACAAAAAAAAATGTAAAAGTTTTTTTTTAAAGAAGGAAGGGCATGGTGTCATTTGAGAGTCACTTACTACGCACATCAATATAGGAAAGGGATATTGCTCATAACATAGATCTTGCTTCATAAATCACTAGACGTGCAAGTCATTGTCTATCTGTACTACAAGCTGAACTTATTGCACAAGCATTTGTAAACTTTTGTTCTACCTGGGCCAGCTCATAGTGAGTCCAAGTACTCTGTATTAATATAAATGACAATTTCCTAAAAATGACAAGGTGTGTTAAAGTTTGGTCAACAGTTTTCTGCTTACAGGTACAGCTTTAAGGGATTAGTCATTAATTGTTAAAGCAAGAATGTCATTGACGGAAAACTGGTTGCAACGAATTTTTTTCTAGATTGATTAACCGCAGGATGAGTAATTTGCAAACTGACAATAGGTGCACTGATAACCTATATTTGATAATAGTTTATTACATAAAGGTTGGTACAGAGATTGTGTTTCCAATGTCAGCACATCCAGTGTTTTTATATATGGTGGGCATAAATTATTGCAAACTACCCCAGTACATACCATGGTGAAACTGCAGACAGAATGCTGACATGAATATACCTTACTCAGGTGCTTCCTCTAGGGGACAATATTTGACCCTGCCCCTGGATTCCCCCTTTTACATAGGCTCCCAATGGAGATTAGAAGTGTCCCGGTACAGATTTAACAAATCATTTATATTCATCCAGATATTCAGCATCATATGGCATAGCTACCCCTGAGGAAGCCTTGTAATAGTGAAACACGCCGGGTTACAGTCAACTATGATTACTATGACTGTGACTACAATGAACATTTGACATGTGCAGTTACCTTTTACTAGTGCCTCTTAGTACATTAGGAATATTCTGTATAGACCTTGTGATGCTATTGCCCTTTTGTTACATGACTAAAACTACAATATAACACTACATTCTCTTGCCAGAAAAAAAAATCCTCTGTCTTTTTGTCTATACTTCTCTGCTAATTCGGGAGGTGGTTGCAAATCATAAAAAGGTCAGAAACATTTGGATGCAACATTTGCTAAAAAGTGTCATTTAGTTGGGTTTTCTCCTTTACAGCAGAACTAACGCCCATATATTCACCTCCAATCACCGCGGGATGTCTGCAGGCTTTAATTTTGATGCCAACATTTTCACTCTTTTCATAAAAGTTAAGTTGTCCTGGCACCAAGAAAAACTATAATATACATTGAGATGTGTATGAGTAGCCTTTATACCAATAGAACCAGAGTCCCTTCTATATTAAAAGGCTTTCTGACACTTTAAGTGGGTCAGAGAAGCTTGCATCCCAAACATTCTGTTATTTTAGAGAAAATGAAGATATACTTGTGTGATTAGACAAAAACTAACCTCTTTATTCACAGAAATTGCCTTATGTCACCATGGGATTGTATGCTTATTTTCTCAGTGAATACCCTACCATTGTTCCATTCCATATGTATCATAGTGATTGGGCTATCACTGGATGGTCCTGATCATGATGGGTTGTGCTGCCTGAGCAAGTTAGTTGTCCCATGTTGCTGTGAGGGAATTTGTGGGTTTACTGCATATACGGTACTATTTAATATGCATTGACAATAATATAACACAGCCAGGAATTGAACTGTACTCATATGGCAAGCAGAAACACCCAATAAAGAAAGAGTTAATGTACCTAAATTATTTCCTGACATCTAATTGCTGTCTAATGAGTATATACACATTAATGCAATATTAAAATGTGAAATTATTGCAATATTTGAGTTTCTTTTAATTTAATTTTGACTGGGAATGTGATAAGATGAATGGCAGAGATTTTCAAAATCACTGACTAAACTCCTCTTGGGACCTAATTAATAAAGCCTAAAAGCAAAGAAAAAGTAATAGTTTGCCAAGAAAGGGATATGATTACATTTTCTAGCCTGTGTCAGAAGAATATTATGATACCGTAGGAGGAGGCAAACATGTATATAATATGTAAATTATTCATTGAATGTTGTTTTTTGACACACATTCATTTTTGCTTGGAGAAAACTATGGGCCTTCATATCAGTCCTAGACCCCAGCCTAATGAAAGCCTAATGTCACCTCCATACAATCTTCAGTCCATCATTAGCTGTCAAAACCTACACAAAAAACAGAATGTAATGTGCCCACATTACGGTAAGGAACTCTTCAGGTGCTTCAAGAAGACAATTCCAAGAAAAGAATACACCATTTATTGTCTTTGATTTCACTGAAAGACCTTGACATATTTCATGAAACAAGATCAATGGGATTTGTGCATGAAAACAGAAGTTGTGTTGTCCAAAATACCAAATGTCTGCATAAACCAGTTGAAAACCCCAAAAAGGAAACACCGTTGCTTTCATACATCTTTTTTGACATTTAGACCATGGTATTGTATTATCAATATTGTATTATAGTGCAAAGTGAATATGTTGTTCCATAATTAAAAACACATTAATGCTGTTTGTCTTTGTTCTTTTAGCTTCAGTGACCAGGATTTCATTTTAACAGATTTATTAAGCCATTAACCATTTATGATTAAGCCCATCGTTGGGTAAAACATGTCAGAGAGGTTGAGGTTTCATATGTGGCTTTTATAGTTATGTCTCTGAAACATTAAAGGTTATTGAATACCAGAACATTCAGTATGGAGCTGTTCTCTCACATATGGATTTACAGAGGAGAGCTTGGAGAAGTTGACAATACAAGTGCCTGGGAGCCGGAGCCTAGGAGCAGTGACATTTTGTTTTTTTGGATTTACTAAGATTATTATAAAAAGATTTCATTTTTCACAGCTTTCTGTGAAATCTAATGTTGAAAAATATTAAATGAAATGTGTTAAATGATACGTGAACACAACACACAAAGGCATGCATAATATGTTGGCACTATATAAATCTTGTTTATTAATAATATTATTAATAATATTAATAATAATAATGTGCTGAATCGTTAGCGTTGCCAGATAACTTTACTAGTGTCTGCCTTAAGGGGAGATGAGAAATTTATGAGTTCCTTTAGTTTTTCAAGAAGTCTCTGTGACGATATTGAAAAATTCATCAAATAAACTTTGTAGAATTATTCCTAGTTGTATAAATATATCTACATGTGATATAACTGATTGGAATCTTACTCCATAAATAGAGATTCAAAGACACATTTCTAAAGTGCTGACCTTCAGTGATATATACTGGTCTCCAGATAGGATTGATCAATCTCCACCAGGATCACCATGGGAAATCTAATCTTTATATAAGACTTTTTGTTTTTATCGCTTGTAGGTTTGATTCATGAACCCAATTGTCATCTATTAGCACCAGATTAATTTTTCTGATTCAATTAGGAAAAAAAATGTAATAAAGGAGGTAGCTCTGTCCCATTATTATTATTATTATTATTATTATTATTATTAAGCAGGATTTTTAAAGCCCCAACATATTACGCAGCGCTGTACATTAAGTAGGGGTTGCAAATGACAGACTAATACAGACAGTGATACAGGAGGAGAGGACCCTGCCCTGAAGAGCTTACAATCTAGTAAATATTTTTCGCTTGAACTTCTTTAATCAGCAGCTCATAGAGCGTCAGTTCATCCAATACACAATGCCAAGAGAACATCACTCATAACACTTACATCCACTGTTCATTTCTCAAAGCAGTGGCAATTAGTGAATGGGGCACTGCTGACCTTTTCAATCCCAGCACTTTGATTATTATAATTTATTCTTGTTTATATTAATAGCAGACGGTCTCTTGGTACTCTATGTCCTTTGGGCAATCTTCTTTATCCTGTATAATGTATCATGAATGTGATAAAACAAATTAATCATACAAATGTTGTTATCTATCTCTGTTAAGTTCACTGTGCAACAGACAAAACCCCAACATATGAAATAGGTGGATATTCTATGTATTTAAGTGCATATTAATAATAATAATAATAATAATAATATAATAGGTCTTGTGCATGTCAGCACTAAAAGTATTGGTTCTTCCATTTTTCCAGTCTCAGACACAAATGTCATATTTCTGCCTATCATTCTGTCTTATATCATTGTAAATATTCAATTTATATCAGTGATATAGGGCACAGCTATGTTGATAGTTACCTGTAGTAATCATGCAATAATTAAGATTTTTAAATATATATATATATGCTACAAATACTCAAGCTAGCAAACAAAAGAACCATTTTCAGTATAGTATCACTTCTGGCCAGCATGTGGCAACACAGACATATGTAGTTTTATTAAATTCTTGCTCATCTTGCATGCTGATATTAACATGAACATGTTATAATATAGCACATAATATTCTATACTACTCCACTTGTCTTCATAATAAAAAATGGAAGGCGGAGTCCTTTAGTGACTTTTTTATTGGGCCCTGGGACACAAGGTATGGTCCTGATTGGCTTATTGGGCCTGATTTTTAAAGCTCTCCAAGGCTGGAGAGGATACACTTTTACCAGTGAACCTGGATGATCCAGCAAACCTGGAATGGAATTCTTCGAAGTCTTTTGATATTTGTTTGCAAATGTTTTTAATCCTTGAACAGATACATTCCAGGTTTATTCAATCACCCAGCTTTACTGATGAAAGTGTATCCTCTCCAGTCTTGAATAGCTTTAAAAATCAGGCCCGTTGTATTAAGCAACCTATTTTAGGATCTACACTGAATGTGGGGCACTTGCTTATGAAATTATTGATACATAATACATTTCTGGCTATACACTATACTAAAAGTCTTTCTAAAAAAAGTGATTTCAATATATATTAATACCATTACAAAGTAATAATTAAATATATCAAAAATATCAGCTCCACTATTTCTAAGAAATTATGTTCTACATAATTTTGGGATCAGTACTCATACATGTGTAACACTACTTGGCTACATGGAAAAAAAATGTAAGCTACCGTTACTTCTTGTACCATAGTCTCAAGTTGTCTGACCTTGTACTGATAGAGGACATGGAACTGACATAGAACAGCTATAAATTATGGAACTTCAAGTGCAAATAAAGGTGATGACAGTAAGCCAGACGTAGGGATGATTAGGAAAACAGAGACATTCTTACTTCCTAACATAGGGCAACACAGCTCATATAACCTACTATAAAACTACATGTTGCAGCAAGCCCCCCAAGACCTTGTAATTTCTAGTATGTGATGTTAGCCAAACATTACATTTTACTTGTTTATGAACAAAAAATATAATTGCTCAATTAATATAATTTTGCCCTAAATACATTTCTTCTGGCTAAAGCTCAATGTACAAAGTCTAGAAACTTGAGAACCTCCAGCATCATCTAGCCATTCATTTTCCAGCTTCACTGTCCCTGGCCGGCCATTCCACTCATCGAATCTCTGTTCTTTTAATTACAGAGTAATCAGTATTACAAGTGGACAGCTTTGCATTTTCCGAATTTCCACTTTCACCATCTGTAATTGCTTTTGTGTCTGTAATTTCCACAATCTGTAATTGTCCTAGAAGTCAGTTCAGCAGGAAACATTTACAAAAGTATGGATGAGCTCCAAGGTTAGATTGTGTCTGCCACAGTATATGCGTGACTTTTAAAAATCTTGCGATTTAGCATCTACTATGGATAGGAGGGTGCCATCCGTTTCTCCTCATAGAAGCCAAATGGAAAACTATTAGGGTTACCTATGGACGTGTGATGATTGCCAGCAGATTGCAGCCTCTGTAGACATCCTCTGACAGCAGTTTTGGGGTGAATCTTGAGCAAAGGTAAGGATAAGGAAAAGGATACATAACCATGCACGCTTGGTTAAAATAGGCTGACATATTTATTATAGGTTAATACAACAGTACTGCCACAGTGCAAGGTAATTTCCAAATAGATGAATTGGGTAACTGCACTTTGTACATCCTACTTGCTGAATAGGTCTGTACCTTGGATGAGCAGACATGTGCTTTGAACAAGGCAATCACTATATCTGACAAATTTGCTGATAGGTCATAAATAGTGCGCTTTCCAGGTACTTGTTCAATTATATGCAAATAAACATTTTGTGCTCTTCAGGTTATTTATAGATTTTGCTTCTCTAGGCTGTTCTTGTAGAAAACAAATATGCACATACATGTTAAACTCCTCTCACCTGTTGGACTCACATTGTTCATTAAAATATCACAACATATTCCTGGAAGTGAAAATGAGAAAATTAGCAAAATTTCACAGGACAAATAAAGTGTCAGCTGATAAAGATACAAGCAACTTTGTGTCTCTAACTTACTATTACACAATGTAATAGGACAATTTTGCTCTGATTTGACAACAGTACCCACTGAGTTCTGATTGGTCTTAGTTTGAGTTAATGCTCTCCATAATACCATGAGAAAATCCTCTCCAACCCAGCCTTTTTCTCAACTTTTTTAAAATGGAGAACCCTTGACATAACTTTCAGGTCTTTAGGCAACCCTTACTATATGTATTATATTCACAATGCACAGTACATTAGTGTGGTGGTCACTTACATTGCCGATTATTGAGAAGAATGTCATCATTACTTATAGCCAAAAAGATCATTGGTGTCACCTATACTTGGAGTCACACATTGATCTTTGCTCAAGGAACCCCTAAGAATCTCTGTCTAGCAAAACACTGTTCCAACCCAATAATAGAGTATCCTAAAAGCTTTTTAGAACTCCCCTTATCTTTATTTGTGTAATAAATCATAGTCCAGTCATTCAAGCCCCCATACAATGCAAACAAGGTAAACTTTAGAAAAAGTTAGAAAGTAGAAAAGTTAGAAAGTAGCCCTCTGCTGTTGCACAAGCATATATCCTTTTTGGAGACTTCTCTATTTCAGATTTGCTGACAATTTTGTATCTCAGCTGTCTTCCTTTGCAGGTAATATTAGTCATCAGGACTAACAGAGGAAAGAATCTTACCAGTTTTCATGCAGGCAGCAAATAAAACTTGACAGCTAATAAAAAGCTTCACCACTCAACCCAAAAACAACAAAAATAAGTTCTGACTTTACATACATGTTGATGAGTTCAGTTTTTTAAATGACTGCTTGCAAGGTCAATCAAATCTCATGAGCAGTCTATTAGTGTGCAATATTACTATTAAAATCGACACGTCTACACGTACAACAATAGTACAATAATCTTGTGGGTGTTTCACATCACACAGTAAATAAATAATTGGGCAAGTCGGCAGTAAGGGTATGACTCCCTTCTTATGGCCGTGGGAGTAGGAAAAGAAAACAGCTGATGCAAACTTATGTCACAACTGGTTTTACCAAGACACACAGGAAACCAACAGATTATTAGAAAAATTATTCCAGTTAAAATAAATATCCAGTCCAGGTAAAGCTGACCTTAAAAAAGAGGATTTCAATGAAAAAAGGAAATCCTTAGACTCTTTAACCCTGTATTTTAGTGACACAGAGGTCTCTGTGATATTTGTACCCTAAATGTTTACGAAAGTTTGGATTTAGAGAACGTGTATGGTATATCAGTGTATAAGGTGGTGTTTCCTGATGTTTTTAACATGGGTTAACAACTTGAAAGAAGTTTCTGCTCTTTAGGGAACTCCTGCTATGATTACTATAGTCAAAATCCACAGAACATCAGTATGGTGGTCAGTAGAAAAAATGTCACCTATATAAATAGCCAAAAAGATTATTGGTATCAGTAAACTGACCTGAGAAGCACAGATTGCACATTTCTCAAGGGACCCTTGGCAACTTCTGGAGGCCTGGTTGAGAACACTTGAGTAACACTTGTGCAAGGTAATGGATGTACAATTAGATTTGCGATCATGTTTGTGTAGGTTTAATGCTGCTTTTTATTCGAAACCCCAAAAACTGGTTACACAATTGATAACAGATAAGTATTATAATAACCCGCTGTGTCTTGTATTACCTGCGCATAACTTTTTTTTCAAAGCAGGCAACCCATCCATTCGATATCTGTTCTTCATGTAGGATACACATCCCAAAGCTGGCAAGCCAGAGTTTGTTGGCATGTGAACTGCTTCTCTCTTCATACAAATTTATGGTACTGGAAAAACGCCTATAGGTCGAATGCAGGGCAGAAGGAAGTCAGCTGCAGGTCAAATTCATCTGACTTCAGATGTGTCCCAAACTGATGTCAAAACACAAAGCCTTAACTCCTCCTGAGGCTAACCTATATCTATGAAAACTCAAATTGACTGTAATAATGGCTTCAAACTCATTGCTGCAATAAAATCACTAAATAGTAAGTGTAAAAAAGCCACTGCAGCGTGTGGCAAGATGATCTGTGAGATTAGGAATTAAAGACATTTCTCTGCCCATGCAGGGCAAAGCTTTGAATCCCCTCACCAGAACAACTTACTCACCTTTTCTTCTCTGTCTTGCATGGAAAAAGCTCGGGTTCACTTTAGGTTATTTAGAGATGATGGTTGACCAATTTGGTTCAACTCAAAAATGTTATGCAAACATTTGAGAAAATGCCCCAAAAAGTGTCTGGAATTGTTCCTGCAAAATAGCAGTGCAGGTTATGGTATGTTAGGGGGCCTTGGCACTTTTGTATATCCACAATGTGAAATTTAGGACACTGCTGCCTCTGATGACCAGTCTGTGACAAAAGGAAGACATGCCTTCATCTAAATGTCCTCCACTACAGGAAGACATAGTATAGAACAAGGCATGGTAGGTCAGTGGTGGCAAAGAGTGGTTGCAGAGAGCCCAAAGGCAACACTGGTTACTTGACCTTGGCCAGATTCCTGTTTCTTTTGGTAACACAGCTTTCAGAGTTTAATCCTTATTCCAACTTGTTGCCTCTGGGTGGCTGCTGTCAGGGAAAACAATCAAATTGAAAAATTCCCAATCATTTCAGCGTCTGTGGTACTCTCCTGGAATTTGATTGACCCACCTCTTTTTTGGATGGCCCACCAATACTGGCATCAGCCGTGGACATCACAGAGCCAGTACGGAACAGTAGACAAATCTCCACATTCTGTTACTTCATATTACTTTGCTCAGAGCCACAAAGGGAGGTATTTTACAGATTGTATTGTATGCACTGCAGCACTGTGCTGGTTTTAGGTCTAGAAGACCTAATGGGGTTCTCTAAAGTCTGAGGGGACTACAGGACGGAAATGGTAAGAGGGCTGATTTGAGGTCTGAAGGGGTTAGAAATGAGGTGATGCTTGACTTTAAATAGCAATTCTGGTTATGGTATGAGTGTAAGGAGTTGGGGTCTGTTTGGGGTCTGGGTGTGAACAGGAGTTCGCCTGATCTAGAGTTTGTAAAAGGTTTTTCTCTGTGTGTAAATGTGAGCCTAATCTGGAGTGTAAATGGCGAGATGGGTCTGATCTAGTGTCTATGTGTAAAGGGGTCTGATCTAGTGTC